>NC_062570.1:100687500-101010000 GCF_022837055.1 Prionailurus viverrinus
GAGGGGGTGGTACCTTTCTGGCCATGCCCTGTTTCCTGGGATACAGGGCTCTCAGTACCAGACCTCGGTCCCCATGTGTGGTGAGGCATACTGCATCACAGAGGGCTAGAAAAGCAATATGCGTATGGGGATGGTTGGGGACTCAGAGAATTGGGAGTTTTCTTTTAAAATAATCTATTTTCTTGAACAGTTTAAACAGCTTTGGGATGACATTTTATTTGAAGGTTTGTGAGTAACAATTACACCTAGCATTTATTGTCGATTATTTTTGGGGAACTTTTCTAAGCACATGTATGTTTACTCATTTGTTCCTTATAATGACACGATATTGATAATATAATTGGGCCCATTTTCTTCTTGTAGAGTTGGAGGTTTTGGGGGGTTAAGTAACTTACTGATGGCCACCACCCTGAGAGAGTGTCAATGCCAGAATCAATTCAATGTGTTGTTAATCACAACCTACAGCTGCTTCTTAGGTGGAATTCTCCCAAGTGTTTGGTCCACCTCATTGATTTCTTTCACAGACATCAGTCCATTAATTTTTCTTTCTTTACCATTTTTTAGTTTAGGTAAATTATATTTCCTTAGATAATTGTCCATTTCTTCAGGCTTTCAACTTTTTTTGCATAAATTGAGTGGATAGTATCTAATGACTCTTATTTTTTGCTGTGCCTGGAGATGTATCTTCTTTTTTATTTTTTAACACTTTATTTATTTTTGAGAGACAGAGAGAGACAGAGCACGAGCAGGGGAAGGACAGAAAGAGAGGGAGACACATAATCCGAAGCAGGCTCCAGGCTCTGAGCTGTCAACACAGCCCAATGCGGGGCTCAAACTCACAAACCCTGAGATCATGACCTGAGCCGAAGTTGGTTGCTTAACCTGCTGAGCCACACAGGCGCGCCCCTCCTCTTTATAGTTTTTTAATTAAAAAAATATGATAAGTCTGTCATAATTTCAGACTTATGCAGCCCTATTTATTCTAGAAGTCTGAACAACAAAATTGTAAAGGGTCAAGGGTTATTTATATTTGGAAAGTCCAGGTTTTAGCTTTCCCTTTCCTACTTTTCTTTTATTTTAGTGTTCATTTATTTATTGAGAGAGAGAGAGAGAGAGAGAGAGAGAGAGAGAGAGGGAGAGAGAGAATCCCAAGCAGGCTCCACACTCATGGAGCCTGACACAGGGCTCGATCTCACAACTGTGAGATCATAACCTGAGTTTAAATCAAGACTAACAAGATTAACAGACTGAACCCCCAAGGCACCCCTATCTTTCCCTACTTTCAACTGATATTTGCGCCCATAAGAGGGAAATATCCTCCTAGACACAATAAAATAACAGGACAGGTAGCTTGTTTGTACCACGCATGTTGTGAGTGCTGAAGTCTCATTATTATTCTCCTTCTCCTCTCCTTCTCACAGAAAGATACTAAGAGAGAGAAAATTCTAAAGAGCTGTTAGGATCCCCCCTGGATTGTTCATCAGAGTAGGGACCAGTGCTGCATTTGAGGAAACTACTTGAACCTGGGTGGAGTTTTCCTGGGTACATTAGGGAGGAGTGCCCGGTACTCATTGGTCCAGGAGTGGTGCTTGTTCTCCCAGCTGGACAACCTCCTAGTTCACAGGGCAGGGCACTGGGTTGAGTAAATTACAAAGATCGTGCCCCAGTAGTGGGATGTAATTAGCACTATGCTGAGCGCTGTTCCAAACCTGCCTCGTAAACATTAACAGTAAGAATTTTAAAAAATCCAAAAGAAACTAAATATTGTATTCAAGATTTTGTGTCTCTGCTAATGTGAGATATTAGTCTGATTATTTTTCTTATAATCCCCTTAATATCTTCTTGTTATTGTTTCTTTCTGGTATTAGGGTTATGCTGAGTGCATAAAATGAGTCTGGAAGTATTTTAATTTCCCCACATTCCCTGAACTTGTTTACGTAAGATTGGTACTATATTTTGATTAATTTTTATATGGAATCCTTGATAAAGCTGTATAGGAGTGAAATTTTATTTTGGAGGGGAAGGATTTTATTTTAGGTTTATTTGAGTAATCTATACACCCTGCATGGGGCTTGAACTCACAACCGCAAGACTGAGAGCTATGTGCTCCCCCAACAGAGGGAGTCACCCTGGGAGGGGAAGAATTTTAAAGAAATAATTTAATGGTATTAGAATATTCCATTAAAAATATTATCATTTGACTTAAGTAACCTTTACACCAATGGCGGGCTGGAACTGGGAAGTGGTGGAAGTGGTCAGAATGACCACTCTGGGATCCAGTGTGGCAGGTTCTACTGATTGACCCAGCCAGATGCCCCAGGTTATTCATTTTTAATTATTTTTCTGTGCCTGTTTAGAAAGCCATATATTTCATAGCAGTGGTCCACTTTCTAATTGACAAGTTTGCCAACATAAAACCATTTATGATATTCTTTTTTATCTTTTTCACATCAGTGGAATGCAGTAATGGCTCTCCCTTCATTCTTGATTCTGATCCTTTTTCTTTCTCTTAGTTTTTCTTAATCCATTTAGCTAAGAACATCAATCTTATGAATCTTTTGAGGAACCTATTCCTGGATTTATAGTTTTTTTTCTGTTTTGTTTTAATACTCTTCTACTTTCTATTTAATTAATTTCTCTTTCCACGATTTCTTTTATTTACTATTTCTATCCTACAATGTTCTCTGGGTGTATTTTGCTTTCCCTTTTTCAGGTTCTTAGGATGGAAGCTTACTTCATTTCTGTAATATCTCTTGTTTTCTAGTACTTCTACCTAAAGCTCTATATTTCTTTCTAAGCACTCCTTTAGCTGTATCCACACGCGCGCGCGCACACACACACACACACACACACACACACACATCTTTCATTATCTTTCTGTTGAAATTTTACTTTAAAAACTATTCACTGGTATTTCTTCTTTAATCCATGGTAATTCAGATTTATGTTGCTCAATTTGTAAATAATTAGGAAACATTGTTATATTTTTATCAATTTCCAGCTGAATTTCATTATATATATTTTGTATGATTTAAGTTCTTTGAAATGCATTGCAACTTGTTTTCTGGGCTCCTGTGTATCTGTTTTGGTGAGCATTCCCTGGGCACCCCGAGATAGTGGAATCCTCCCACACTCTTTTTTTCCCTCCCCCCCCCCCCAATACTGACACGGATGCTATCAACTTACCTGTGTGCCACTATGTGACAAACTCAAGACTCTCCTTTTAGGGGAGAAGCTTGCTTTATCTACATTAGAGATAGGTTTTAAATGGCTCATTATGAAATTTGTTTTCATCATCTTCTGGAAGTCAGTGCAGTTTCTGTGGGCAAAGACGTAGCTTAAAACTAACTGACACACCTTTGTCTATTTTGAAAGTCATGATTTAAAGAAGAGAGTGTTGGGGTGCCTGGGTGGCTCAGTCGGTTAGGCGGCGGACTTCGGCTCAGGTCATGATCTCGCGGTCCGTGAGTTCGAGCCCCGCGTCGGGCTCTGTGCTGACAGCTCAGAGCCTGGAGCCTGTTTCAGATTCTGTGTCTCCCTCTCTCTGACCCTCCCATGTTCATGCTCTGTCTCTCCCTGTCTCAAAAATAAATAAAATGTTAAAAAAAAATTTTTTTAAAGAAGAGAGTGTTTATATGTTTTATTTCTGCCCACACTGGACATTTCCCTTTTGGTGACTCAATCTCAAGTTGTTCTTTTGTGATCCACCCCGTCCCCTCACCCCAAGGACGTGTTTCTGCAAGTCCTGTTGTACATGGTGATTATTCTGCTGGCATCTCTGGAGATGCAGGGTCTACTCTCAAAATTATGATGAAGGTCCCAATGAATTTAATTAAGGAAAAATGACTCTTGGAGATGCACCAATTGATGACTCATCCATATGTGTTGTAGTCCAACCCCAGATAAAGTGTTTACAGATATTTGTCTTGACCTCAGAGAGTGTTTGTATCACTGTTCACACAACTGGCTTTTTCAGGAATTGAAATGATGGACTCAGAACATAATGAAGTACGTATATGAGTTATTCTCCATCATTCAGGAAATCCAAAATTTTGCTGTGCTTTGTGAAGACAGGCCAGTGTAATTGATAGAGAATTGAATGTTGTCAAAGGATATTTCACTATTTTACTTATATTGACATAAAAACCAAACCACATAACCTTTGTTTAAACAAATCACAATTTTATCTCTTATAAAGCTGACCCTTTTCTTTAACCTCACGATGTTTGTTTAACATTCATTTGTTGTTAGAACAAATTCTGCCAACAATGAAGATTTGGGGTCTCTTTGTTCCCAGTCGAGATTCAGACTTGTTTAGGTTACAGGACCTTCGTATTTGTTTTGAAAAAACCCGGCAATTTAAGGGGTAGCCTTTTTCTGAAAGACTGAAATGACTGAGACTTTCTGCAAGCATGGAAAGCATTGTTCACATGGAAACAGTTCAAGGTTCAGTGATGGTGCATGTGTTTTCCTGCTCTGTGTGCACAGAGGTGTCATCAGCGTACAAAATACATGGGAGAAGGGACTACAACCCAGAACTTGGACTAAACGGCTGTCTTAGTTGTAGGTAACCCAGGAAGGTTAACTAGATGTAAGGGTCCAGCCTAGGCTTTACATTTTAGATTTTGGTGGTGCGGGAATTCACAGTCCTTTAAAAGTTCTCCTGTGTGATTCTTAAAATCAGCCATGTTAGACACTCTTTGGGATGCTAACATATGTGAGGATTGACTCAGTTTTGTAATATTCTTTTAGCTATTTTCACATACAAAGATCCACAATAAATGCACTTTCTCTAACATCTGTGTTTCTAGACATAGTTTCAGGTGTAACTATTTAGGGATATTTTAATGGGCAGATACTTGTAAATCTCATGATAGTTTCAACTCATGTGTTCTCTGAACATTGCTTGTTAACCTGTGAAAGTTTAGAAGATGATGTAGCATCCACATATCTTGAAAATGTGATTTTGAAGAGTCCAAGGGAACACTTTCATAAGCCAGGTGTTACTTCAATTCATGTTTCTGTTCATAGGTGAGTTTCAGCATCAGAACATACATTTGTTGGCCATTCCTTTTATTACTTGCTTATATGATTTACTCACTTTGCCATTGAGTCATTTGTCATTTACTTAAATGTTTAGAGCTCTGTGTCCATTTTGATATTAACTCTGTGTATGTCCTCTAAAATGTAAATATTTTCTCCAAAATGCTTTCATCTATTGATGTTGTGGTATCTTTTTTTAAATCCTTAAGATGTTTTGAAATTGTAAAATACATCAATTTGTGATTTTATTTACTAGTTAAGAGGATTCTAGAATATAGTCACCTCTTTTATTAACTGGGGAGTAAGTATAAATCTTGCTTTAGTTTTTCATTAAACCTTAATCCATTAAAAATTTTTTATTTGAAGAATCTCTATTGGTAAAATTGTACTAGTTTCCAGATGGAAAGCTGCTTGTAGCAACCCATTTATTTAATATTCCCCTTCCCCACAAATGTCTTTAATTACTTGTCTCTCCATTAATCTGCAATATTGCTGAGCCTAGGGAGCATGATTTAATCAGCCTTGTATACTATAATTTCTGAAAGTAGAGGGACATAAGAAATTATAATATTTATTTGTTGAATGAATAAAAAGATTAGGTTAAAGTTTCAGGAAGTCACTAGTCATAATTATATCTATAGCTAATTTTGTCCTGAACTCTGAAATAAGGACATGCAAAAGGACATATGGAACATAGGATCAATGTAACTGAGTTTGTCCTCTTGGGGCTCACTCAGAGCCTCCAAGGTCAGAAAATATTATTTGTTGTGTTCTTGCTCATCTACATTGTGACAATGGTGGGCAACCTCCTCATTGTGGTGACCGTGGTGGTCAGTCCAACCCTGGAATCCCCTATGTATTTCTTTCTTGGTTACTTATCATTTATGGATGCTGTGTATTCTACTACAGTCACTCCAAATATGATTATAGACTTACTCTATGAGAAGAAAACCATTTCCTTCCAAGCTTGCATGTCCCAGCTCTTTATAGGACACTTGTTTGGTGGTGCAGAGATTTTACTTCTGGTGGCCATGGCCTATGACCGCTATGTGGCCATCTGCAAACCCTTGCATTATTCGACCATCATGAATCAACGGGTGTGTGTTTTGTTGCTGCTGTTGGCCTGGGTTGGAGGTTTTTTGCATGCTGTTGTTCAACTTCTCTTTGTTTACAACCTTCCCTTCTGTGGTCCCAATGTCATTGACCACTTCATCTGCGACATGTACCCATTATTAAAACTTGCCTGCACTGACACTTACATTATTGGCCTCACCGTGGTTGCCAATGATGGGGCAATCTGTGTGGTCATCTTTACGGTCTTGCTCATCTCCTATGGGGTCATTCTGCACTCTCTGAAGAACCTTAGTCAGGAAGGGAGGCGCAAAGCCTTATCCACCTGTGGCTCCCACATTACAGTGGTGGTCCTCTTCTTTGTCCCCTGCATCTTCATGTATGTGAGACCTCCTTCTACCTTACCCATTGATAAATCCTTGACTGTATTTTACACAGTTATCACTCCTATGTTGAACCCCCTAATCTATACTCTGAGAAATGGAGAGATGAAAAATGCCATGAAGAAGCTCTGGACCAGAAGAAGAAAATGAGGCAGAAGAGAAATGTATCACCTTTTTTTTTTCAGTGAAGAGTTTGCTCCATCCAGGAAAGGATTATTTATTTGTAGTAAGTTCCTCCTCAGGTTTAAAGTTGTGCATGATGAAAAGCATTTAATATGTAAGTACTTCCAATGGTCAAAACATATTTCTAAGATTTTCATAATTTCTTAGGAAAGTAGATGTGTAGCTTTTGCATATAAAATGTCTCTATTGAAACTATAGGTTTAAGTTCTATGTGATCAGTTATGCTGTAGTTAACACTATAAATTTATTTATGTTAGTGGACATTTTTCGCTTTTCGCTCTTACATAATTGTTCACTTTCAGGATTCATAGTGCTCTTTATATATTTCAGAGAAAGAAAGTCAGAAATGGGACATAAATCCTTGGTTCACTCCTCCCATACAAAAACAACTCATATTAAGACTTGAAGTATAGATCTTATTTTTGTATCTGCAAGACATTTAAGTATATAATTTTGTTCATGTTGCTTAGCACATTAAGGGTGAGGAGGAATGCTGCTTCCTAGGTAGAATATTCATCATAAGGAAGCTAATTGTAGAAAAAAAATATGAACAAAAGAGATAGATATAATAAGTAAGTTTTACTCATTTTTCTGAGTGGGGGATCCTATTATCTCCTAAAATGGAATGACTTTGTTTAGTGTTATATTTCATAGAAATGATTCATTAAATTTACTACATAGTTTAGTATATCTGATAATTCTCTGCCATTTTTTCAGTGCCCCCACATCTTTTTTTGTTTACAGGGTTTAGTAGCCTCCTATAGGGACCCAGGCCTTACCTTTCATATATAAAATTATCATAGTACATAATCCATGAGGTTTAAATATGCAACACAGAACCTGACACCAGATATTTGGGTGATATCATTGGTAAGAAAGGTGCTGACAATGGGTGCCTGGGTGGCTTAGTTGGTTAAGCGTCCGACACTTGGTTTTGGCTCAGGTCATGATCTCAGGGTTTGTGAGTTCAAGCCCCACATCAGGCTCTGTTCTGACAGCAGGGAGCTTGCTTGGGAACTCTTTCTCCCTCTTTCTCTGCCCCTCCCTTACTCTCTGTCTGTCTCTCAAAAATAAATAAACACAAAAAATAAAAAGAAAAAAAAAGTGCTGACGATATGGCATGCCATTCTGACCTCTGCTCTTAATGGAATGCAGATTATTAGGTAATAAAGAAGCCATAATATATATTGATTTATTTAACAGAGACCTCTTTCATAAGCTTCCCTCTCTCAATTAGGCTTGAAAGAAAATATTATCTGTCCCTACTACAGTAGGAATCATGTGGTCAAAGAAACTCATGGTTCTGCCTCTTTTACTTAGTCTGGATCCATGAGGCACCCAGGCTATGGGGCATGGAACCTTTTCCCTGGTAAATCACAGTGTATGAGAAACTTTATATCCTGATTTTCATCCCTATTATTATTACATGAAGACTTGTTATGTCGTCGCAAAGTCTTCCCAAACATAACACTATCCTTTTAATAAGATTAAACATTTGATTTTATCAGAATTTGTATAATTAAGTCATCAACTTTTGGATGTTGCTATGCACTGAATATTAGTGTTCCCCTCGACATTCATGAGTTACGTCCTCTATGATATGTGGTGTTTGGAGGTGGGGCCTTTGAGAGGTGATTACATCATGAGAGGAGAGCTCTCATGAATGAGGTTAGTGTCTCTGTAAAAACAGACCTGATAGAACTCTGCCATGTAAGGGCACAGCAAAAAGAGCCTAGTCTTGAATTCTTGATCTATTGGAGTAAGAATTTGAGTCTTTTCCTCATTAAACATAAATATATATATATTTTTTCTTCTACAAATATTTAGTATTCTTTGATATTGTTACAAATATGTTGTTTTGCTGTAACTATGGGTGTTTTTATATAAAGACATTATATTGTATTATTCTTTTACTTTTTGATTTCTTCTTTTGCATCACTCTTGGAAAATTTCATTTATATTCACTGAATTTATACATTTTAACATTAAAAAAATAGCTCTCAGAAAAGTTTCCTTTTATATTACTGCTTTTATCTTAATCAGTTAATTTTTTTAAAGTAGGCTCCACACTGGGTGTGGGGCTTGAACTCAAGACCTTGAGATTAAGACCTGAGCTGAGCTCAAGGGTTGGACACTCAACCAACTGAGCTATCCTGGGGCTCCAAAAAGCTTTCTTTTAAAATTATCTAGAATTTGCTTTTGTTTGCAATGAAGACATGTATAATCCTGTTTTCCTCAAACAGGATAAGTAATCTGCCAGTGTTATTATTAATTTTAGTAATTGAAAATTTTCTATTTAATATGTCAAATTTTATACAACTAGTAGGTTTGATTTGGGGGCCATTTCGCCTCCTCTTCTGCTGCTGACTCCTCCGCCTCCTCCTTCTTTACCTTTGGTGTCATTCTTTGCCACTAACATTCTATATCAGTACTCAAGGATTTTCACTTGTTTTTATACCTCATAGGGATAATCGCTCTTAAATACTCACCCTTTTGAGTTTCTTGCCATTTATAAACATTTATTTTTCCTGATAAGCTTCAGGCTTATTTTGTTTAGTTTGAAAAGTTCACTTAAAATATTTAGAATTTCATGACCCTCCACATTGATTTTGAGGAAAATGGCGTGTTTTAATATCTTCTTTTACCATCCAGAAAGAGACATGTATCATGAAGGCTTGATCAATGTCTCAATAACAATTTGTAATCATCTTCATAGAGTATACAGGCATCTTGCCTTTTGGTTTTCTTATTTTAAAAGTGGCTTGCCTTATTTACCTTTGATTCACATTTTCAAAGAGCTGATTGGAAAGACCTTAGTGTCTTTTGCTGGCATGAATTACAGCACAGTCCTCAAAGGCATTGGTGTATGTTTGTATGCAATGTTGATAGGCCTACATTTGACAATACACAAGTATATATTCAACCACAGAGATCTGTATCTGACCTCACGTAGGTACATATTCAATGATATGTAGGTCGTATCCAGCTTCATATATGTGTCTGTATGTGAACACACAGAGGTCTGTATCTGACAGCACATGGATCAGTATACGTGTATATATATGCATTTGATCTGATCACACACAGGCCTGTATCTGTCTACACACAGAGCTATATCTTTCCATACACAGGTCTGAATCTGAGCACATGTGAATTTTGGCAGGACTTGACTGAACCATTCTTCTGTTCCATGTGGCACGGACTGAGGTCCCTCTTTGGTTTTCAGTAGGTTGCCTGGCTTTTAGGAAGTATTTAAGATGACTTTACTCATGTAAGTGGTGCCTTGGCAGTGATGGCTGGAAGACCAGTCTCCTCTGGCCCCTTCTTCTTCTCCATGTAGCCTGTCGCTCCAGTGAGTTTGTCAGACTTGTAAAATGGCAGTTCAGGACTTCCGGAGGGAGGACACAGAAGGTCTTAAGCCAGTTAAGATCTCATCTCATCCTGACCTCAGCTTGAAGTTCAGGATCTCAAGTTGTAAATCCAGACTGCATCTGACCAAACGAAAAGGCAACCTATGGAATGGCGGAAAATATTTGCAAGTCTTATACCTCACAAGGGGTTAATATCCAAAATGTATGAAAGACTTTGCAACCAAATAGCAAAAAACAAAACAAAACAAAAACCTGGTTAAAAACTAGGCAATGGGCCTGAAAAGACATTTTCCAAAGAAGACATACAAATGGCCAATAGGAACATGGAAGGGTGCTCAACATTAGTAATCATCAGGGACGTGCAAATCAAAACCACAATGAGGGGCGCCTGGGTGGCTCAGTCAGTTAGTGGCTGAGTTTGGCTCAGGTCATGATCTCACAGCTCGAAGCCTCCTGAGTTCAAGCCCCCTATCAGTCTCGGTGCTGATAGCTCAAAGCCTGGAGCCTGCTTCCAATTTTGTGTCTCCCTCTCTCTCTCTGACCCTTCCCTGCAGGTGCTCTCTCTCTCTCTCTCTTTTTCTCTCTCTCTCACAAATAAATAAACATTAAAAATATTAAAAGCAACAATGAGATATTGCCTCATACTTGTTAGGATGGATGTTATCAAAGAGAAAAGAGATTACATGGCTCAGTCAGTTAAGTCTGACTCTTGATTTGGGCTCAGGTCACGATCTCATGGTTCGTGAGATTGAGCCTCAGGTCGGGCTATGTGCTGTCAGGTCAGAACCTTCTTGGGATTCTCTCTCCACCTCTCTCTCTGACCCTCCCCTACTTGTGTGCATGCTCTCTCTTTCTCTTGCTCTCTCTTTCAAAAGAAATAAATAAAAACTTTAAAAAAAGAGGGAGTCCAGTTTGCTGTTGGGTATATAAATTGTTTTAGCACTCTAGAAATCTCTATGGAGATTCCTCAAAAAAGTGAAATAGAATTACTATACATTCCACATATTCCACTTCTGTGTGTATATCTAAGCATATGAAATCAGAATGCTGAGGAGATATCTGCATTCCCATGTTCACATCAGTATTATTCACCGTAGCCAAGACATGGAAACAACCTAAGTGTCCATTGATTAATGAATGGAAACATAAATATATATATTTATATAAATATATAATACATATATATATCAGATAATATATAATATATGATACATAATATATAATATCAGATATTATATAATATAATATATATATAATATATATACACAAGAGAATATTATTAGGTAAAACAAAGAAGAAAATCCTGCCAATTGCAACACCATGAGAGGCTTTGAAGGCATTAAGCTAGGCAGAATTAGTCAGACAGAGAAACACAAATACTGTATGATCTCATTTATATGTGGAATTAAAAACCCAGATGATAGAAGCCAGAGAATGGTGCTTGCCAGGGCCTGGAGGGTGGGGCAGATAGGGAGATGTTAGTCAAAGGGCAAAAAATTTTCTAGTTATAAGATGAATAAGTTCTGGGGAGCTAATGTATAGCGGGGTACAGTAGTTAACAATAATGTATTATATAGACATAGTTGCTGAGAGAGTGAATCTTAAATAGTTTCATCCCACACCGAAATTCTAATTATGTGAGGTGACATATGTGTTAGCTACTCTTATTATGGTAATCATTTTGCTTGTAAGCCAGCAATTCTGGCCGAGGTTGGCTGGATATTTCTTCTGCTTCATGGGGCATGGACTGAAGTCAGTCTGTGTTATTCATCTGATAGCTGAGGGGTCTGTAGGATCTAGGGAAGCTTCATTCCTGTTCAGAGTGACTTTGAAATGGCGACTGGAAGCAACCCAACAGGTACCTTCCCCTATTCAGTTAGATGCAGGACCACAAGCAGGACAATCAGACTTTTTACATGGTGCTTAGGAACCTCAGTGGTAGAAAGCAGAAGGAGTCAGGTTAAGGGTTATATCCAAAACCAGCCCAGTGTCATTTTCACCATCTTATACTGGTTAGAGCAGGCACACCCAGATTTGTGGTGGTGGAGAACTAGATGATGACACGTGGTGTGGAGGTAAATGCTTGGTAGCAAAGTCACACTGTGGAACAGCATGTAGGATGGAAGACATTGTCTCCTTTTTGGAAGATACAACCGTCCACATCCCTGAAAGGGCATGCTGGAGGTTTCACGTTATAGATCATTTTGGAGTGAATTGCGTCTTAACAATATTGAATTTTCTAGCTCCTGAACACAAGATATCTATTTGTTGGGGTGTTTTCAAAATTTTGCTTCATAAATATTTGAAATTTTTAGTGGGAGGATGTTGCTCATTTTTTCCTGAGTACTTTTCTTTTCCGATACTAATGTAAAAGCTGTTTAGCATTGTGTAAGTTTTCAGTTGTTATGGATACTAATAGAAATGCAATTGAATGTTTTATTTGGACCTTGTGTTCCTGAAAACTCGCTAAATCCACTTATTATTTCTAGTAATCTCTGTAGATTCTTTAGGGTTTTCTATGACACAACCATGTTCTTTACAAGAAAGGGACATTTCATTTCTTGGAGAGATATAGGAGTATTTAGCTTTTGTAATTCTATTTATTTTTGAGTCCTTTTCAGAAGGTTGTCTTTTTCCTTTATTTTACATATTTTATCTGAGTATTCAAATTTATAGAATAATTGGAACTTTTTAAACTCTGAGACATCAGTGCAATTTTATGTGCTTTTCAATTCCTGATATTGGTAATTTTCTCTTGATTTCACCTGCTATAATGTTATCAGTTGTAATATAAAATACCCAACTTCACAACTTTGGCTATTTTAGTTTACTCTATGTATTCAATTTCATTAATTTTTATCTTTCTTCATTACATCTTTTTTTTTTTTACTTTGGCTTTAGATGTCTTTGTCTAGCTTCTTAAGATAAAAGCTTAGATGCTTTTTGAGCTTTATATTTAACGCAAGCATAAAGCTATACATACATTTTAGGTAAGCTATGAATACACTTAGGTAAGCAATTTTGTGTGGCTTAGCATGTAAGAAAGATCTTCAGTTATTTATTTGTATATTTATTTATACATACAGATATTTATTTGTATTTATATTTATATATATATATACACACTATTTTTATATATTTTAAAGAATTTATTTATTTAAATTCAAGTTAGTTAACATACAGTGTATGTTCGATACAGTATGTTTCTCCTTGGCTTCAGGAGTAGAATCTAGTGATTCATCACTTACATATAACATGCCGCACTCACCCTAAAAAGTGCTCTCCTTAATGGCCATCACCCATGGAGCCCTACCCTCACCCATATCCCCTCCGACAACCCTCAGTTTGTTCTTTGTATTTAAGAGTCTTTTAGGGTTTGCTCTCCTCTCTGTTTTTATCTTATTTTTCCTTCCCTTCACCTATGTTCATCTGTTTTGTTTCTTAAATTCTACATATGAGTGATATCATGATATTTGTCTTTCTCTAACTAAACTATTTTGCTTAGCATAATATACTCTAGTTCCATCCACATTGTTGCAAATGGTAAGATGTTATTCTTTTTGTTCACCAATATTCCATTATATATATATATATGTATATATATTCCATTATATAATATATATAATTATAATATACTATAATTCCATTCTATATGTATATATATATAAAATCACATCATATCATATCTTCTTTATCCATTCATCAGTTGATGGATATTTGGGCTCTGCCATACTTTGGCTATTATTTTGGGGGGGGGGTCTTCATTTTTCTTTTAATTTTATTTTTAATTTTTTTAAATTTACATAAAAATTAACATACAGTGCAACAATGGTTTCAGGAGTAGATTCCTTAGTGCCTCTTACCCATTTAGCCCATCCCCCCTCCCCCAACCCCTCCAATAACGCTCAGTTTGTTCTTCATATTTATGAGTCTCTTATGTTTTGTCCCCCTCCCTGTTTTATATTATTTTGTTTCCCTTCCCTCATATTCATCTGTTTTGTCTCTTAAAGTCCTCATATGTGTGAAGTCATATGATATTTGTATTTCTCTGACTGACTAATTTCACTTAGCATAATACCCTCCAGTTCCATCCACGTAGTTACAAATGGCAAGATTTCATGCTTTTTGATTGCCGAGGAATACTCCGTTGTATGTATATACACCATATATTCTTTATCCATTTATCCATTGATGCACATTAGGACTCTTTCCATACTTTGGCTATTGTTGATGGTGCTGCTATAAACATTGGGGTGCAGGTGTCCCTTCAAAACAGCACACCTGTATCTTGTGGATAAATGCCTAGTAGTGCAATTGCTGGGTCATAGGGTAGTTCTATTTTTAGTTTCTTGAGGAACCTCCATACTGTTTTCCACAGTAGCTGCACCAGTCTGCACTCCCACCAACAATGCAAAAGAGATCCTCTTTCTCCACATCCTCGCCAACATCTGTTGTTGCCTGAGTTGTTCATGTTAGCCATTCTGACAAGTGTAAGGTGGTATCTCATTGTGGTTTTGCTTTGTATTTCCCTGATGATGAGTGATGTGGAGCAACTTTTCATGTGTCTGTTGGCTACCTGGATGTCTTCTTTGGAAAAGTGTCTTTTCACGTCTTCTGCCCATTTCTTCACTGGAATATATATATTCATCTTTTCTCCCCTCAGAGAGTCCCCTTAAAATTTCTTGCAGGGATGGTTTAGTGGTCACAAACTCCTTTAGTTTTTGTTTGTCTAGGAAACTTTTTATCTATCCTATTTTGGTTTTTTTTAAATTTTTTTTAACATTTATTTATTTATTTATTTATTTATTTATTTATTTATTTTTTCAACGTTTATTTTTGGGACACAGAGATACAGAGCATGAACGGGCGAGGGGCAGAGAGAGAGGGAGACACAGAATCGGAAACAGGCTCCAGGCTCTGAGCCATCAGCCCAGAGCCCGAAGCGGGGCTCGAACTCCCGGACCGCGAGATCGTGACCTGGCTGAAGTCGGATGCTTAACCGACTGCGCCACCCAGGCGCCCTAACATTTATTTATTTTTGAGACAGAGAGACAGAGCATGAATGGGGGAGGGTCAGAGAGAGGGAGACACAGAATCTGAAACAGGCTCCAGGCTCTGAGCTGTCAGCACAGAGCCCGATGCGGGGCTCGAACCCACGGACCGTGAGATCATGACCTGAGCCAAAGTCGGCCGCTTAACCGACTGAGCCACCCAGGCACCCCTATCTCTCCTTTTTTGAGCTTTGCTGGATAAAGAATTCTTGACTACATATTTTTCTGATTCAACACATTGAACACATCCTGCCACTCCTTTCTGGACTGCCAAGTTTCTGTGGATAGATCTGCTGCAAACTTGATCTCTCTTCCCTTGTAGGTTAGCGACTTTTTTTCCCTTGCTGCTTTCATGATTCTCTTTTTGCCTGAGTATTTTGATAATTTGACTATGACATGCCTTGTTGATGGTCGGTTTTTGTTGAATCTAATGGGGGTCCTCTGTGCTTCCTGGATTTTGATGTCTGTGTCTTTCCCTAGGTTAGGAAATTTTTCTGCTATGATTTGATCACATAACCCTTCTACCCCTATTTCTCTCTCTTCCTCTTCTGGGACCCCTATGATTCTGATGTTGTTCCTTTTTAATGAGTCACTGATTTCTCTAATTCTTAAATCATGCTCTTTTGGCTTAATCTCCTCTTTTTTTTTCCTGTAATTTTATTTTATTTTATTTATTTTTTTTTCTGAAATTTATTGACAAATTGGTTTCCATACAACACCCAGTGCTCATCCCAAAAGGTGCCCTCCTCAATACCCATCAACCACCCTCTCCTCCCTCCCACCCCCCATCAACCCTCAGTTTGTTCTCAGTTTTTAAGTCTCTTATGCTTTGGCTCTCTCCCATTCTAACCTCTTTTTTTTTTTTTTTCCTTCCCCTCCCCCATGGGTTCCTGTGAAGTTTCTCAGGATCCACATAAGAGTGAAACCATATGGTATCTGTCTTTCTCTGTATGGCTTATTTCACTTAGCATCACACTCTCCAGTTCCATCCACGTTGCTACAAAAGGCCATATTTCATTTTTTCTCATTGCCACGTAATATTCCATTGTGTATATAAACCACAATTTCTTTATCCATTCATCAGTTGATGGACATTTAGGCTCTTTCCATAATTTGGCTATTGTTGAGAGTGCTGCTATGAACATTGGGGTACAAGTGGCCCTATGCATCAGTGCTCCTGTATCCCTTGGATAAATTCCTAGCAGTGCTATTGCTGGGTCATAGGGTAGGTCTATTTTTAATTTTCTGAGGAACCTCCACACTGCTTTCCAGAGCGGCTGCACCAATTTGCATTCCCACCAACAGTGCAAGAGGGTTCCCGTTTTTCCACATCCTCTCCAGCATCTATAGTCTCCTGATTTGTTCATTTTGGCCACTCTGACTGGCGTGAGGTGATACCTGAGTGTGGTTTTGATTTGTATTTCCCTGATAAGGAGCGACGCTGAACATCTTTTCATGTGCCGGTTGGCCATCCGGATGTCTTCTTTAGAGAAGTGTCTATTCATGTTTTCTGCCCATTTCTTCACTGGGTTATTTGTTTTTTGGGTGTGGAGTTTGGTGAGCTCTTTATAGATTTTGGATACTAGCCCTTTGTCCGATATGTCATTTGCGAATATCTTTTCCCATTCCGTTGGTTGCCTTTTAGTTTTGTTGGTTGTTTCCTTTGCTGTGCAGAAGCTTTTTATCTTCATAAGGTCCCAGTAATTCACTTTTGCTTTTAATTCCCTTGCCTTTGGGGATGTGTCGAGTAAGAGATTGCTACGGCTGAGGTCAGAGAGGTCTTTTCCTGCTTTCTCCTCTAAGGTTTTGATGGTTTCCTGTCTCACATTCAGGTCCTTTATCCATTTTGAGTTTATTTTTGTGAATGGTGTGAGAAAGTGGTCTAGTTTCAACCTTCTGCATGTTGCTGTCCAGTTCTCCCAGCACCATTTGTTAAAGAGGCTGTCTTTTTTCCATTGGATGTTCTTTCCTGCTTTGTCAAAGATGAGTTGGCCATACGTTTGTGGGTCTAGTTCTGGGGTTTCTATTCTATTCCATTGGTCTATGTGTCTGTTTTGGTGCCAATACCATGCTGTCTTGATGATGACAGCTTTGTAGTAGAGGCTAAAGTCTGGGATTGTGATGCCTCCTGCTTTAGTCTTCTTCTTCAAAATTCCTTTGGCTATTCGGGGCCTTTTGTGGTTCCATATGAATTTTAGGATTGCTTGTTCTAGTTTCGAGAAGAATGCTGGTGCAATTTTGATTGGGATTGCATTGAATGTGTAGATAGCTTTGGGTAGTATTGACATTTTGACAATATTTATTTTTCCAATCCATGAGCAGGGAATGTCTTTCCATTTCTTTAAATCTTCTTCAATTTCCTTCATAAGCTTTCTATAGTTTTCAGCATACAGATCCTTTACATCTTTGGTTAGATTTATTCCTAGGTATTTTATGCTTCTTGGTGCAATTGTGAATGGGATCAGTTTCTTTATTTGTCTTTCTGTTGCTTCATTGTTAGTGTATAAGAATGCAACTGATTTCTGTACATTGATTTTTTTTTTTTTTTTTTTTTTTTTTTTTTTTTTTTTTTCTGAAATTTATTGACAAATTGGTTTCCATACAACACCCAGTGCTCATCCCAAAAGGTGCCCTCTTCAATACCCATCACCCACCCTCTCCTCCCTCCCACCCCCCATCAACCCTCAGTTTGTTCTCAGTTTTTAACAGTCTCTTATGCTTTGGCTCTCTCCCTTTCTAACCTCTCTTTTTTTTTTTTTTTCCTTCCCCTCCCCCATGGGTTCCTGTTAAGTTTCTCAGGATCCACATAAGAGTGAGACCATATGGTATCTGTCTTTCTCTGTATGGCTTATTTCACTTAGCATCACACTCTCCAGTTCCATCCACGTTGCTACAAAAGGCCATATTTCATTTTTTCTCATTGCCATGTAATATTCCATTGTGTATATAAACCACAATTTCTTTATCCATTCATCAGTTGATGGACATTTAGGCTCTTTCCATAATTTGGCTATTGTTGAGAGTGCTGCTATGAACATTGGGGTACAAGTGGCCCTATGCATCAGTGCTCCTGTATCCCTTGGATAAATTCCTAGCAGTGCTATTGCTGGGTCATAGGGTAGGTCTATTTTTAATTTTCTGAGGAACCTCCACACTGCTTTCCAGAGCGGCTGCACCAATTTGCATTCCCACCAACAGTGCAAGAGGGTTCCCGTTTCTCCACATCCTCTCCAGCATCTATAGTCTCCTGATTTGTTCATTTTGGCCACTCTGACTGGCGTGAGGTGATACCTGAGTGTGGTTTTGATTTGTATTTCCCTGATAAGGAGCGACGCTGAACATCTTTTCATGTGTCTGTTGGCCATCCGGATGTCTTCTTTAGAGAAGTGTCTATTCATGTTTTCTGCCCATTTCTTCACTGGGTTATTTGTTTTTCGGGTGTGGAGTTTGGTGAGCTCTTTATAGATTTTGGATACTAGCCCTTTGTCCGATATGTCATTTGCAAATATCTTTTCCCATTCCGTTGGTTGCCTTTTAGTTTTGTTGGTTGTTTCCTTTGCTGTGCAGAAGCTTTTTATCTTCATAAGGTCCCAGTAATTCACTTTTGCTTTTAATTCCCTTGCCTTTGGGGATGTGTCGAGTAAGAGATTGCTACGGCTGAGGTCAGAGAGGTCTTTTCCTGCTTTCTCCTCTAAGGTTTTGATGGTTTCCTGTCTCACATTTAGGTCCTTTATCCATTTTGAGTTTATTTTTGTGAATGGTGTGAGAAAGTGGTCTAGTTTCAACCTTCTGCATGTTGCTGTCCAGTTCTCCCAGCACCATTTGTTAAAGAGGCTGTCTTTTTTCCATTGGATGTTCTTTCCTGCTTTGTCAAAAATGAGTTGGCCATACGTTTGTGGGTCTAGTTCTGGGGTTTCTATTCTATTCCATTGGTCTATGTGTCTGTTTTGGTGCCAATACCATGCTGTCTTGATGATGACAGCTTTGTAGTAGAGGCTAAAGTCTGGGATTGTGATGCCTCCTGCTTTAGTCTTCTTCTTCAAAATTCCTTTGGCTATTCGGGGCCTTTTGTGGTTCCATATGAATTTTAGGATTGCTTGTTCTAGTTTCGAGAAGAATGCTGGTGCAATTTTGATTGGGATTGCATTGAATGTGTAGATAGCTTTGGGTAGTATTGACATTTTGACAATATTTATTTTTCCAATCCATGAGCAGGGAATGTCTTTCCATTTCTTTAAATCTTCTTCAATTTCCTTCATAAGCTTTCTATAGTTTTCAGCATACAGATCCTTTACATCTTTGGTTAGATTTATTCCTAGGTATTTTATGCTTCTTGGTGCAATTGTGAATGGGATCAGTTTCTTTATTTGTCTTTCTGTTGCTTCATTGTTAGTGTATAAGAATGCAACTGATTTCTGTACATTGATTTTGTATCCTACAACTTTGCTGAATTCCTGTATCAGTTCTAGCAGACTTTTGGTGGAGTCTATCGGATTTTCCATGTATAATATCATGTCATCTGCAAAAAGCGAAAGCTTGACTTCATCTTTGCCAATTTGGATGCCTTTGATTTCCTTTTGTTGTCTGATTGCTGATGCTAGAACTTCCAGCACTATGTTAAACAGCAGCGGTGAGAGTGGGCATCCTTGTCGTGTTCCTGATCTCAGGGAAAAAGCTCTCAGTTTTTCCCCATTGAGGATGATGTTAGCTGTGGGCTTTTCATAAATGGCTTTTATGATCTTTAAGTATGTTCCTTCTATCCCGACTTTCTCAAGGGTTTTTATTAAGAAAGGGTGCTGGATTTTGTCGAAGGCCTTTTCTGCATCGATTGACAGGATCATATGGTTCTTCTCTCTTTTTTTGTTAATGTGATGTATCACGTTGATTGATTTGCTAATGTTGAACCAACCCTGCATCCCAGGAATGAATCCCACTTGATCATGGTGAAGAATTCTTTTTATATGCCGTTGAATTCGATTTGCTAGTATCTTATTGAGAATTTTTGCATCCATATTCATCAGGGATATTGGCCTGTAGTTCTCTTTTTTTACTGGGTCTCTGTCTGGTTTAGGAATCAAAGTAATACTGGCTTCATAGAATGAGTCTGGAAGTTTTCCTTCCCTTTCTATTTCTTGGAATAGCTTGAGAAGGATAGGTATTATCTCTGCTTTAAATGTCTGGTAGAACTCCCCTGGGAAGCCCTCTGGTCCTGGACTCTTATTTGTTGGGAGATTTTTGATAACCGATTCAATTTCTTCGCTGGTTATGGGTCTGTTCAAGCTTTCTATTTCCTCCTGATTGAGTTTTGGAAGAGTGTGGGTGTTCAGGAATTTGTCCATTTCTTCCAGGTTGTCCAATTTGTTGGCATATAAGTTTTCATAGTATTCCCTGATAATTGTTTGTATCTCTGAGGGATTGGTTGTAATAATTCCATTTTCATTCATGATTTTATCTATTTGGGTCATCTCCCTTTTCTTTTTGAGAAGCCTGGCTAGAGGTTTGTCAATTTTGTTTATTTTTTCAAAAAACCAACTCTTGGTTTCGTTGATCTGCTCTACAGTTTTTTAAGTTTCTATATTGTTTATTTCTGCTCTGATCTTTATTATTTCTCTTCTTCTGCTGGGCTTAGGCTGCCTTTGCTGTTCTGCTTCTAGTTCCTTTAGGTGTGCTGTTAGATTTTGTATTTGGGATTTTTCTTGTTTCTTGAGATAGGCCTGGATTGCAATGTATTTTCCTCTCAGGACTGCCTTTGCTGCGTCCCAAAGCGTTTGGATTGTTGTATTTTAATTTTCGTTTGTTTCCATATATTTTTTAATTTCTTCTCTAATTGCCTGGTTGACCCACTCATTCGTTAGTAGGGAGTTCTTTAACCTCCATGCTTTTGGAGGTTTTCCAGACTTTTTTCTGTGGTTGATTTTAAGCTTCATAGCATTGTGGTCTGAAAGTAAGCATGGTATAATTTCAATTCTTGTAAACTTATGAAGGGCTGTTTTGTGACCCAGTATATGATCTATCTTGGAGAATGTTCCATGTGCACTCAAGAAGAAAGTATATTCTGTTGCTTTGGGATGCAGAGTTCTAAATATATCTGTCAAGTCCATCTGATCCAATGTCTCATTCAGGGCCCTTGTTTCTTTATTGACTGTGTGTCTAGATGATCTATCCATTTCTGTAAGTGGTGTATTAAAGTCCCCTGCAATTACCACATTCTTATCAATAAGGTTGCTTATGTTTATGAGTAATTGTTTTATATATTTGGGGGCTCTGGTATTCGGTGCATAGACATTTATAATTGTTAGCTCTTCCTGATGGATAGACCCTGTAACTATTATATAATGTCCTCCTGCATCTCTTGTTACAGCCTTTAATTTAAAGTCTAGTTTGTCTGATATAAGTATGGCTACTCCAGCTTTCTTTTGGCTTCCACTCGCATGATAAATAGTTCTCCATCCCCTCACTCTCAATCTAAAGGTGTCCTCAGGTCTAAAATGAGTCTCTTGTAGACAGCAAATAGATGGGTCTTGTTTTTTTATCCATTCTGATACCCTATGTCTTTTGGTTGGCGCATTTAATCCATTTACATTCAGTGTTATTATAGAAAGATACGGGTTTAGAGTCATTGTGATGTCTGTATGTTTTATGCTTATAGTGATGTCTCTGGGACTTTGTCTCACAGGGTCCCCCTTAAGATCTCTTGTAGGGCTGGTTTAGTGGTGACAAATTCCTTCAGTTTTTGTTTGTTTGGGAAGACCTTAATCTCTCCTTCTATTCTAAATGACAGACTTGCTGGATAAAGGATTCTTGGCTGCATATTTTTTCTGTCTAGCACCCTGAAAATCTCGTGCCAATTCTTTCTGGCCTGCCAAGTTTCAAAAGAGAGATCAGTCACAAGTCTTATAGGTCTCCCTTTATATGTGAGGGCACGTTTACCCCTTGCTGCTTTCAGAATTTTCTCTTTATCCTTGTATTTTGCCAGTGTCACTATGATATGTCGTGCAGAAGATTGATTCAAGTTACGTCTGAAGGGAGTTCTCTGTGCCTCTTGGATTTCAATGCCTTTTTCCTTCCCCAGTTCAGGGAAGTTCTCAGCTATTATTTCTTCAAGTACCCCTTCAGCACCTTTCCCTCTCTCTTCCTCCTCTGGGATACCAATTATGCGTATATTATTTCTTTTTAGTGTATCACTTAATTCTCTAATTTTCCTCTCATACTCCTGGATTTTTTAATCTCTCTTTTCTCAGCTTCCTCTTTTTCCATAACTTTATCTTCTAGTTCACCTATTCTCTCCTCTGCCTCTTCAAGCCGAGCTGTGGTGGTTTCCATTTTGTTATGCATTTCGTTTAAAGCATTTTTCAGCTCCTCGTGACTGTTCCTTAGTCCCTTGATCTCTGTAGCAAGAGATTCTCTGCTGTCCTGTATACTGTTTTCAAGCCCAGCGATTAATTTTATGACTATTATTCTAAATTCACTTTCTGTTATATTATTTAAATCCTTTTTGATCAGCTCATTAGCTGTTGTTATTTCCTGGAGATTCTTCTGAGGGGAGTTCTTCCGCTTGGTCATTTTGGATAGTCCCTGGCGTGGTGAGGACCTGCAGGGCACTTCCCCTGTGCTGTGGTGTATAACTGGAGTTGGTGGGCGGGGCCGCAATCGGAGCTGATGTCTGCCCCCAGCCCACCGCTGGGGCCACAGTCAGACTGGTGTGTGCCTTCTCTTCCCCTCTCCTAGGGGCGGGATTCACTGTGGGGTGGTGTGGCTCGTCTGGGCTACTCGCACCCTGCCAGGCTTGTGATGCTGGGGATCTGGCGTATTAGCTGGGGTGGGTAGGCAAGGTGCTCGGGGGCAGGAGGGGCAGGCTTAGATCGCTTCTCCTTAGGTGATCCACTTCAGGAGGGGCCCTGTGGCAGCGGGAGGGAGTCAGATCCGCTGCCGGAGGTTTGGCTCCGCCGAAGCGCAGAGTTGGGTGTTTGCGCGGAGCGAGCAAGTTCCCTGGCAGGAACCGGTTCCCTTTGGGATTTCGGCTGGGGGATGGGCGGGGGAGATGGCGCTGGCGAGCGCCTTTGTTCCCCACCAAACTGAGCTCTGTTGTCAGGGGGCTCAGCAGCTCTCCCTCCCTTTGTCCTCCAGCCTTCCCGCTTTCCGAGCAGAGCTGTTAACTTATGACCTCCCAGACGCTAAGTCGCGCTTGTTGTGGGAACACAGTCCGTCAGGCCCCTCCGCTTTTGCCAGCCAGACTCGGGGGCTCTGCTTGGCCGGCAAGCCGCCCCTCCGCCCCGGCTCCCTCCCGCCAGTCTGTGGAGCGCGCACCGCCTCTCCGCCCTTCTTATCCTCTTCCGTGGGCCTCTCGTCTGCGTTTGGCTCCGGCGACTCTGTTCTGCTAATCCTCTGGTGGTTTTCTGGGTTATTTAGGCAGGTGTAGATGGAATCTAAGTGATCAGCAGGACGTGCGGTGAGCCCAGCGTCCTCCTAAGCCGCCATCTTGCCTAATTCCCCCTCTCCTCTTTTTTTGTACTTCATTATTCTCTATAAGTTTGTCCTCTATATCACTGAGCATCCTTTGCTCATTTTTAATCAATATGGTATTTTGATGTGTGTGTTTTTGAGATGTAGAAATTTGTTATGTAATCTGGATTTTAACATCCTTATCAACTATATAATTTGTCAATATTTTCTCTCATCTGTGAATTGTCTTTTTTCTGTTAATAGTGTCCTTTCATGTACAGAAGTTCTTAAATTTGATAAAGTAATTTATATATTTTTTCTTTTCTTGCCTGTGGTTTTAGTTTAATATGAGTGTCATGAGCTGCAGGGCTCATTCGATATTTGCAAATCTATGAATGTGATACATGACATTAATAAAAGAAAGGATAGGAACCACATGATCCTGTCAATAGACTCAGAAAAAGCAGTTGGCAAAATACAGGATCTCTTCTTAATAAGTGCCCTTAAGAAAGTCGGGACAGAAAGAACATACCTTAACATCGTAAAAGCCACATATGAAAGGCCCACAGCTAATATCATCCTCAATGGGGGAAAAACTGAGAGCTTTCCCCCTGAGACCAGGAACATAACACGGATGTCTATTCTCACCGCTGTTGTTTAACATAGTATTGGAAGTCCTAGTATCAGAAGACAACAAAATGAAATGAAAGGCATCCAAAGTGGGCAAGAAGAAGTCAAACTTTCACTTTTCACAGATGACATAATACTCTACATGGAAACCCCAAAAGTCCCCACTGCAAAACTGCTAGAACTGATACATGAATTCAGCAAAGTCGCAGGATATAAAGTCAGTGTCCAGAAATCGGTTGCATTTCTATACACCGATAATGAAGCAACATAAATAGAAATGAAGGAATCTATCCATTTACAGTTGCACCAAGAAGCATAAAATTCCTAGGAATAAACCTAACCAAAGAGGTAAAAGTTCTGTACTCTGAAAACTATAGAAAATGTGTGAAAGAAATTGGAAGAAGACACAAAGAAATGGAGAAACATTCCATGCTCCTGGATAGGAAGAACACATATTGTTAAAATGTCAATACTACCCAAATCAATCTACACGTCCAATGCAATCCCTATCAAAATAGCACCAGCATTCTTCTCAGAGCTAGAAAACACAATCCCAAAATTTGTATGGAACCACAAAAGACCCTAAATAGCCAAAGCAGTCCTGAAAAAGAAGACCAATGCTGCAGGCATCACGATCCTGGACTTTAGCCTGTACTACAAAGCTGTAATCATCAGGACAGTATGGTATTGGCAAAAACCTAGACACATAGTCAGTGGAATAGAATACAGAAGTAAGAAGCGGACTCAGAAATGTATGGCCAACTAGTCTTTGACAAAGCAGGAAAGAGTCTCCAATGGACAAAAGACAGTTTCTTTAGCAAATGGTGCTGGGAGAACTGGATAGCAACATGCAGATGAATGACACTGGGCCACGTTCTTACACCATATACAAAAATAAACTCAAAGTGGATGAAAGACCTAAATGTGAGACAGGAAACCATCAAAATCTTAGAGGAGAAAACAGGCATGATCTCTTTGACCTCAGCCACAGCAACTTCTTACTTTCCATGTCTCCAAAGACAAGGTAAATCAAAGCAAAATGAACTATTGGGACCTCAACAAGATAAAAAGCTTCTGCACTGCAAAGGAAACAATCAACAGAACTAAAAGGCAACCGACAGAATGGGAGAAGATATTTGTAAATGACATATCAGATAAAGGGTTAGGTTCCAAAATCTACAAAGAACTTACCATGGTCAACACCTGCACGTTGTTTCTTTCATAGAAGTTGTCCACTTTCTAAATTGGCAAGTTTACCAACGTAAATCCATTTATGGTATTCTTTTTTATCTTTTACATGTCAGTAGAATGCAGTAATGACTCTCCCTTCATTCTGATTTTGATCTCTTTTTTCTCTTAGTTTATCTTAATCCATTTTGCTAGGAACGTCAATTTTATGAATCTTTCAAGGAACCAATTCCTGGATTTATAGATTTTTCTCTGTTCTATTTTAATACTATGCTAATTTCTATTTAATTAATTTCTCTTTGCATTCTTTCTTTTATTTACTATTTCCATTGTACAATGTTCTTTGTGTTTATTTTGCTTTTCCATTTTTTAAGTTTCTAGTAAGCTTACTTCATTTCTGTAATATCTCTTGTCTTATAATACTTCTATTGAAACTATACATTTCTTTCTAAGCACTCCTTAAGCTGTATCCAGTACATACACACACACACACACACACACACACACACACACACACACACATCCCTCATTATCTCTGCTTAAAATTTATTTAAAAAACTATTCACTGATATTTCTTCTTTAATCTATGGTAATTCATACTTATGTTGCTTAATTTGTAAATAATTAGGAAACATTGTTATATTGTTTTTATCAATTCCCAGGTGAACTTTGTTATATATATTCTGGATGATTTAAATCTGTGGGACATACGTTTAGGAATTCCCTGAGCTTACACCAGTAGGTTAACAAGGCTTAGGACAGAAGTATCCGAGAATCAGTAAACAGGCAAAAGCGCCTCGGCATAGAACTAAAGCGTTGAGGAGAAAGCTCCTTCCACAGGACGAAAGCGTCCAGAATAGGGAAACAGGGAAATAGACTGCCGAAGCAGGGTGAAATTGCCTGGAGCTAATTAGCAAAAAAAAAAAAAAAAATGACTTGACCCTGAGGTAGCATGCTCTATCTGTCTTATCCCCTAGGCAAGTTAAGATGAACAGACCCAGTGCCTGGGGCCTGCTGTAAACAGCTATCTGCTCCTTGCCAGGATTTTGTCTTGTATTGAGCCAAACCCCTAACACCCTATATCTTTGAAACTCCCTTTCTCTCACACACTTGAGTTAATGATCACTGTTTCATTGTCTCACGTGTTTAATTCTGCACGTCCATCATGTTTGTAAGCCTTCTGATCCAATAAATACGGAGCAAGGATCCTTACTCAGGGCTCTTATCTCTTCCCTGACATTAGCCTCTCTTATATTCAATTCTGCATCTGCTCTCTTGCTGGGCAAGAGAGAACTCCAGACTCAAAGTCTGTGACATCAGTCCATTGAAATGCTTTGCCAATTGTTTTCTGGGCTCCTGTAATGCCCATTTCTGTGAGCATTTCCTGAGCACTCAGAGATACTGGAATCTTCCCACACTCTTTTCTCCCTCCCTCCTCCCTTACTAACACAGATGTTATCAACTTGCCTGTGTGCCACTATGTGACAAACTCTTCCTTTTCTGGGGGAAGCTTGCTTTATCTACATTTGAGACAAGTTTAAATTAAAAAACATTTTTAACATTTTTACTTATTTTTGAGAGAGAGACAGAGCATGAGCTTGAGAGGGGCAGAGAGAGAGGAAGACACGGAATCTGAAGCAGGCTCTGAGCTGTCATCACAGAGCCTGGCCCAGGGCTTGAACTCACAGACCATGAGATGATCACCTGGGCTGAAGTCGAACGATTAACTAACTGACTGAGCCACCCAATTGCCCCAATGTTTTATTATTTTTAAGAGAGAGAGAGAGAGAGAGAGAGAGAGAGAGAGAGCGAGACCGAATCAAGTGCAGGTTCTGAGCTATCAGCACAGAGCCCGATGCGGGGCTCAAACTCACAAACCACGAGGTCATGACCTGAGCTGAAGTTGGACGCTTAACTGACTGAGCCACCCAGGCGCCCCAAGTCTAGTTTAAATATCTTGTTCTGAAATTCATCGTCTTCTGGAAGTCAGTTCAGGTGCCAGTGTGCAAAGATGTAGCTAAAAGCTAACTGATATAGCTTTGCCTATTTTGAAAGTCATGCTTTAAAGAAGAGAGTTCTTAACGTATTTTATTTCTGCCCATACTGGACATTTCCCTTTTAATGATTCAACCTCAGGCTGTTCTTTTGTGATTTCCCTGCATCCCACCCCCAGAGGGCATGTTTCTGGAAGTCCTGTTGTACATGGTGATTATCCTGCTGGAATCTCTGGAGATGCAGGTGGCATCTCTGGAGATCAAAGTTAGAAGAAGGTCCCAATGAATTTAATTAGGAAAGCATCACTCTTGGAGATGTACCAACTGAATGACTCATGCATATGTATTGTAGTCCATCCCCAGATAGGGGTGGTTTACAGACCTTTGTCTTGACCTCAGAGAGTGTTTGTATCACTGTTCACACAACTGGCTCTTTCAGGACGTGAAACAATGGACTTAGAACATAATTAAGTATGTATATTAAGTTATACTCCATCATTAAGGGAATCCAAAATTTAACTGTACTTTGTGAAGACAGGTCAGTATAATTGATAGTGGAATGTTGTCAAGGATATTTCACTATTTTACTTACATTGACATAACAACCAAACCATATAAAAATCTTTGTTTAAACAAATCACAATTTTCTCTTCCATACAGCTGAACCCTCCCTTTTGTGTAAGCTCACAATGTTGATGTAACATTCATTTGTTGTTAGGACAAATTCTGCCAACAATGAAGACTTGGGGTCTCTTTTATCCCAGTCAAGATCCAAACTTGATTAGGTTACAGGACTTTGTAGTCATTTTGAAAAACCCAGCAATTAAGAGGTAGCCTTTTTCTGAAAGACTGGAATGCATGGCTTTCTGAGAGCATGGAAAGCCTTGTTTACACGGAAATGGTTCAAAGTCCAGTGATGGTGCGTTTGTTTTCCTGCTTT
The DNA here is from genome assembly GCF_022837055.1 of Prionailurus viverrinus. Taxonomy (NCBI): domain Eukaryota; kingdom Metazoa; phylum Chordata; class Mammalia; order Carnivora; family Felidae; genus Prionailurus; species Prionailurus viverrinus. Next base: position 100,715,797 of record NC_062570.1, read on the forward strand.
GTGTGCACAGAGGTGGCACCCGTGTACCAAAGACAAGGGAGAGTGGACTGCAACCCACACGTTGAACTGAACGGCTGTCTTAGTATGCAGGTAACCCAGGAAGGGTAATTAGATGTAAGATTGCAGCCTAGGCTTTACATTTTCGATTTTGGTCGTGAGGGAATTCACAGTCCTTTAAAAGTTCCTCTGTGTGGTTCTGATAATCATCCATGTTAGACATTCTTTGTGATTACTAACATATATGAGGATTGACTCAGTTCTGTAATATTCTTTTGGTTATTTTCACATACCAAGATCCAGAATAAATTTTCTTCCTCTAACATCAGTGTTTCTACACATTAGTTTCAGGTGTCACTATTTAGGGATATTTTAATGGGCAGATCCTTGTAAATCTCATGATAGTTTCAACTGATATGTTCTCTGAACATTGCTTGCTAATCTGTGAAAGTTTAGAGGATGATGTAGCAACCACACGTCTTGAAAGAGTGATTTTGAAGCGTCCAAGTAACGATTTCATTACCCAAGTGTGACTTCAGTTCCTGTGCTTCTGTTCATAAGTGAGTTTCAGCATGAGAGCATACCTGTGTTGGGCACTCCTTTTATTACTTGTTTATATCATTTACTAACTTTGCCATTGATTCATTTGTCCTTTATTTAAATGCTTAGAGTTCTGTGTTCATTTTGACATTAACTCTGTGTATGTCTTATAAAATGTAAATCTTTTCCCTAAGTACTTTTGTCTATCGATGTTATGATATCCTTTTTAAATCCTTAAGATGTTTTGAAATTGTAAAATACATCAATTTGGGATTTAATTTATTAGTTAAAAGGATTCTTGAATATAGCCAGTCATTTCTTTTATTAACTGGGGAGTAAATATAAATCTTGCTTTATTTTATATTAAACCTTAGTCCATTAAAAAATGTTATATGTAGAATCTGCTATAGGTACAATTGTACTAACTTCCAGATGGAAAGCTGGTTGCAGCAAACTATTTTTTTAATATGTTTTTTTCCCACATATGTCTTTAATTTCTTGTCTCTCTATTGGTCTGCAGATTGCTGAGCTTACTAAGCATGTTTTTTAATCAGCCTTGAATTCTTGGAATTTCTGAGGGTACTGGAAGATAATAAATTGTAATGCATATTTGTTGAATTAACAAACAGATTCTATTAAGGCTTCAGGAAGTCACTAATAATAATTACATTTGTAACTAATTTTGTCCTGAACTCTGAAATAAGGACATGCAAAAGACATATGGAACATAGGATCAATGTGACTGAGTTTGTCCTCTTGGGGCTCACTCAGAGCCTCCAAGGTCAGAAAATATTATTTGTTGTGTTCTTGCTCATCTACATTGTGACAATGGTGGGCAACCTCCTCATTGTGGTGACCGTGGTGGTCAGTCCAACCCTGGATTCCCCTATGTATTTCTTTCTTGGTTACTTATCATTTATGGATGCTGTGTATTCTACTACAGTCACTCCAAATATGATTATAGACTTACTCTGTGAGAAGAAAACCATTTCCTTCCAAGCTTGCATGTCCCAGCTCTTTCTAGGGCACTTGTTTGGTGGTGCAGAGATTTTACTCCTGGTGGCCATGGCCTATGACCGCTATGTGGCCATCTGCAAACCCTTGCATTATTCGACCATCATGAATCAACGGGTGTGTATTTTGTTGCTGCTGTTGGCCTGGGTTGGAGGTTTTTTGCATGCTGTTGTTCACCTTGTCTTTGTTTACAACCTTCCCTTCTGTGGTCCCAATGTCATTGACCACTTCATCTGCGACATGTACCCATTATTAAAACTTGCCTGCACTGACACTTACGTTATTGGCCTCACTGTGGTTGCCAATGATGGGGCAATCTGTGTGGTCATCTTTACGGTCTTGCTCATCTCCTATGGGGTCATTCTGCACTCTCTGAAGAACCTTAGTCAGGAAGGGAGGCGCAAAGCCTTATCCACCTGTGGCTCCCACATTACAGTGGTGGTCCTCTTCTTTGTCCCCTGCATCTTCATGTATGTGAGACCTCCTTCTACCTTACCCATTGATAAATCCTTGACTGTATTTTACACTGTTATCCCACCTATGTTGAACCCCCTAATCTACACTCTGAGAAATGGAGAGATGAAAAATGCCATGAAGAAGCTCTGGACCAGAAGAAGAAAATGAGGCAGAAGAGAAATATATCACCTCTTTTCAGTGAATAGTTGCTCCATCCAGTAAAGAATTATTTATTGATAGTAAGTTTCTCCTGAGGTTTAAAGTTGTGCCTTATGAAAAGCATTAAAGATGTAAGTATTTCCAATGGTCAAAATATATTTCTAAGGTTTTCATAATTTCTTAGGAAAGTAGATGTGTACCTTTTGCATATAAAATGTCTCTATTGAAACTATAGGTTTAAGTTCTATGTGATCAGTCATGCTATAGTTAATACTATAAATTTATTTTTGTTAGTTGACATTTTTCACTTTTCGCTCTTACATAAGTGTTCACTTTCAGAAATCATAGTGCTCATTACATGTTTCTGAAACAGGACGTAAACCTTTGGTTCATTCCTTCCACACAAAGACAACCCATATTAATACTTAAAGTATGGATCTTATTTTTATATATGAAACAGTTTTAAGTATATAATTTTGTTCATATTGCTTAACACATTAAGGTTGAGGAGGAATGCTGCTTCCAAGGTTGAATATTAATCATAAGCTAAGTGTAGGAAAAAAATCTGAACAAAAGAGATAGATATAGTAAGTAAGACCTACTCATATTTCTGAGTGGGGGATCCTATTGTCTCCTGAAGAGAAACAACTTTCTTTGGTGTTATATTTTCATAAAAATGATTAATTAATCTTCCCAGATAGCTTAGTATATCTGATAATATCTCTGCCATTTTTCATTATCCCCATCTCTTTTTTTTTGCCTGTAGTGTTTCATAGCCTTCTAAAGGGACCTAGGCCCTCCTTACATATATAAAATTACCATAATCCATAATCCATGAGATTTACATATACAACACAGAACCTGAGATGAGATATTTTGGGTGATATCATTGGTAGGAAAGGTGCTGACAATATGGCATGCCATTCTGACCTCTGCTGTTAATGGAATACAGATTGTTAGGTAATAAATAGGCCATAATATATATTGATTTATTTAACAGAGACCTCTTTCATAAGCTTTCCTTTCTCTGAATTAGGCTTCAAAGAAAATATTAATCTGCCTCTACTACAGTAGGAAGCATGTGTCAAAGAAACTCATGGTTCTGCCTCCTTCAGTTACTCTGGATTCAAGAGGTGCCCAGGCAATGGGGGCATGGAGCCTTTTCCCTGGTAAATCACAGTGTATGAGAGACTTTATATCCTGAGTGTTATCCCTATTACTATTATGTGAAGATTCCTTATGTCATCTCAAAGACTTCCCAACATTGTGCTTTTCATTAAATAAGATTAAAAATTTGATTTTAGCGGGAATTATATAATTAAGTCATCAACTTTTGGATGTTGCTCTAGACTGAATATTTGTGTCTCCCCACCCACCCCCCAATGTTCAGATGTTATGTCCTCTATGATATGTGGTGTTTGGAGGTGAGGCCTTTGAGAGGTGATTACGTCATGAGAGGAGAGCTCTTATGAATCAGAGAGTGTCTGAACTCACGTGCCCCTTCTGCCACGTAAGGACACAATGAAAAGATGGTTAGCTATGAACCAGGAAGTGGGCTCTCACTAGACACAGAATCAGCCAGTGCCTTGATCTTGGACTACCCAGACGCCAGAACTTTGAGAAATAAATGATTGTGGTTGAAGCCACTCAGGCTGTGGTATTGTGTTACAGCAGCTCAAATGGATTTAGACATATTTTATGTTATCTCCAACGTGTATTGTTATTTCAAGTGAGGAGATAAAATCTTGGTTGTCTGTGTTCATTGGTCTGTAAGTTCTCTTAAGTCAGGAACAGTGACTTAATTGTCTATGTAGTCTGTATTTGTGCAGTGTGAGGGACATAGAATTCACTCCATGAACTTTGTCTATTACTTACATTCTTGAAGTCTTGATCTATTGGAGTAAGGATTTTGCGTCTTTTCTTCATTAAATATATATATTTTCTATAGATATTTAGTCTTCTTTGATATTTTCTACAAATATGTTGCTTTGGTAGCATTATGTGTGTTTGCTATAAAGACATTATATTGTATTATTCTTTTACTTTTTGATTTCTTCTATCCCATCACTCTTGGAAAATTTCATATACATCTTTGTCAGTGAATTTATACATTTTAACATCTTTCTAAAAAATAACTCTGGAAAAAGGTTTTTTCAAGATTACTACCTTTTTTTTTTAAAGTAGGCTCCACCCCCAGTGTGGAGCTCAATGCAGGGCTTAAACTCAAGACCCTGAGGTCAAGACCTGAGCTAAGATCAAGAGTTGAACACTCAACCAACTGACCCACCCAAGGGCTCAGAAAATCTTTCTTTTAAAATTATCCACCATTTGTTTCTATTTGTGATGAGACACATCTAATCTTGTTTTCCTCAAACAGGATATGTAATCTGCCAATGTTATTATTAATTTCAGTAATAATTTCAATTTCTGTATGTAATATGTCAAACTTTATACAAATAGTAGGTTTGATTTGGGGCCATTTCCCCTCCTCTGCTGTTGCGTCCTCCACCTCCTCCCCCTTTTTCTCTGGTGTCGTTGCCTACCACCAACATCCTTGTCAGTAGTCAAGGATTTTCATGTGTTTTATACCTCATGGGGATAATTGCTCTTAAATACTCACCCTTTTCAAGTTTCTTGCAATTTCTAGATATTTATGTGTCCTGATACACTTTAGGATTATTTTTTTTAAGTCTGAAAGCTTCCCATAATGATATATTTAAAATTTCATGACCCTCCACATTGATTTTGAGGAAAATGGATGTTTTAATATCTTGTTTTCCCACTCAGAATGAGACATGTATTATGAAGGCTTGATCAATGTCTCAATAAAAATTTGTAATCATCTCCATAGAGCATACAGGAACCTTGCCTTTTCTTTTTCTTATTTAAAAAGTGGCTTGTCTTATTTACCTTTGATTCACATTTTCTTTTTTTTTTTAATTTTTTTTTTCAACGTTTATTTATTTTTGGGATAGAGAGAGACAGAGCATGAACGGGGGAGGGGCAGAGAGAGAGGGAGACACAGAATCAGAAACAGGCTCCAGGCTCTGAGCCATCAGCCCAGAGCCCGACGCAGGGCTCGAACTCACGGACTGTGAGATCGTGACCTGGCTGAAGTCGGACGCTTAACCGACTGTGCCACCCAGGCGCCCCTAATTCACATTTTCAAAGAGCTGACTGGAAAGGGCTGAGTGTCTTTTGCTGGCATGAATTATAGCACAGTCCTCAAAGGCATTGGTGTTTTTATGCAATGTTGATAGGCCTACATTTGACAATACACAAGTATATATTCAACCACAGAGATCTGTATCTGAACTCATGTAGGTACATATTCAATGATATGTAGGTCGTATGCAGCTTCATACATGTATCTGTATGTGAACACACAGAGGCCTGTATCTGACAGCACATGGATCAGTATGTGACTACACATATGAATGCATATGTGTATATATATGCATTTGATCTGATCACACACAGGCCTGTATCTGTCTACACACAGAGCTATATCTTGCCATACACAGGTCTGAATCTGAGCACGTATGAATTTTGGCAGGACTTGACTGAACAATTCTTCTGTTGCATGTGGCATGGACTGAGGTCCCTCGCTGGTATTCAGTGGATAGATGGGCTTTCAGCGAGTATTTAGGATGACTTTACTCATCTGAGTGATGCCTTGGCAGGGATAGCTAGAAGACCAGGCTCTTCTGGCCCCTTCTTCTTCTCCATTTGGCCTGTCTCTCCAGTGAGTTTTTCAGACTTGTAAAAAGATAGTTCAGGACTTCCGGAGGGAGGACACAGAAGGTCTTAAGCCAGTTAAGATCTCATCCCATCCTTGAAGTTCAGAATCTCAAGTTCTATATCCAGACTGCATCTGACCAAATGAAAAAGCAACCTATGGAATGGGGGAAAATATTTGCAAGTCTTATACCTCACAAGGGGTTAGTATCCAAAATGTATGAGGAACTTAGAACCAATAGGAAAAACAAAACAAAACAAAACTGATTAAAAACTAGGCAATGGATCTGAATAGACATTTTCCAAAGAAGACATGCAAATGACCAATAGGAGCATGGAAGCGTGCTCAAAATTATTAATCATTATGGAAATGCAATTCAAAATGTATGGAGATTCCTCAAAAAGTGAAATAGAACTACCATAATATCCAGAAATTCCACTTCTGTGCATATATCCAAGATATGAAATCAGAATCTTGAGGAGATATCTTCACTCTCATGTTTGTGGCAGTATTTTTACAATAGTCAAGACATGGAAACAATCTAAGCATCCATTGATGGATGAATGGAAAAGAACAGTGGTATATACATACAAGAGAATATATTAAGGTGTAAAAAAGAAGAAAATCCTGCCAATTGCAACACTATGATAGACTTTGAAGGCATTATGTTAAGTGAAATAAGCGACACAGAGAAAGACAATACTCTATCATCTCATTTATATGTGGTATTGAAAAACCCAATTTATAGAAGGCAAGAGAATGGTGGTTTCCAGGGCCTGGCGGGTGGGGGAAATTTGTCAAAGTTAGTTAAAGGCTACACGTTTCTAGTTATAAGTTGGATAAGTTTTGGGGAGCTTATGTATGGCAGGGTACAGTAGTTAATAATGTATTATATAGAAATAGTTGCTGAGTGAGCGAATCTTAAATGTGCTCATCCCCCACAAAAATTCCAGTTATGTGAGGTGACATTGGTGTTAACTACCCTTATTGTGGTAATCATTTTGCAATATATGTATATATCAGATCAACATGTTGTACACCTTAAACTTACACATGGTTGTATATCAGTTGTGTCGAATAACCCTGTGAAAACACAAGTAAATGAAATTAGACTTTGTGAATTGAAAAAAGAAAGTCTAAGAACTAGAGACTTGCTCTTTCTTCCCTGTGTCCTGCATATGTTTTGGAGGTGGACAACCTAGTTAAGAGAATTTATGAGACACACCTTAAATCTTTCCGAAGTCTCACTAGGGTCTTACATCTACAACACTGAGATGATTTTTCTTCCGGTGCCATTTCTTACTCTGAGAGCTTTTTTGCTCTTTGGAGACGCTATGGATGAGAACCAGCTTTATACCAGAACCCAGCAGGTCTTGAATCCTTACATGTTTCTCCTGAATTCTGCTTGAGAACTTGAGAACCGTTATGCTTTTAACTCACCTCTCTATCTCTTTTTTTGAGGTTAATTTATTGATTTTGAGAGAGACAGAGACACCATGAGTTGGGGAGGGGCAGAGAGGGAGAGAGACAATTCCAAGACTCAACATGGGGCTCAAGTTCACAAAACCACAAGATCATGACCTGAGCTGAAACCAAGAGTCAGATTCTCAACTGACAGCCACCTAGGCACCCCTCACCTCTCTTTACCCATCCTTCAACATATCATACACGGCTGAGGAACCAGCTGGCATATTCAGTATTATGCTTGGAAATCACAGTCAAATCCACCTGCTCCGCCACCTGTTCCTATTTTCCACACTACTACAGGTGAGGGTATTACCAAACTTTGCTAGCACTTGGTAACATGAATCACTTTCTCTTCAGCCTCCAAGCACAGTCCACCCTGTCCTTCAACAAAGCTTTACCTACAGATGCCTCGAAGCCCTTGCAGCCCAGCAACTCCTGGGGCCAGGGTCAATGCCATGTACTTTACATTTCTGTTATGGAAGCACCACAGTTCCAGCTTCCACTCTTTGCTCTGCTTATCTTTTGCTACATGGCATAAGACTTTGAAATGTTGTGACTTAAAGCCACAACCATTTAAATTTGCCTCACAATCTTGTGGACCAGCAATTCTGGCAGAGGTTAGCTGGGTATTTTTTCTGCTTCATGTGGCATGGACTGGAGTCCCTCTGTGGTATTCAACAGATAACTGAGGGGTCTACAGGATTCAGGGCAGCTTCAGTCCTATTCAAAGTGGCTTGGAAGTGGTGACTGGAAGGAACCCACCGGTCCCTCTCCCTATCCAGTTAAATGTAGGACCACAGTCAGGATAGTCAGACTTTTAAAATTTAAGTATAAGTTGGTTAGCATATAGTGTAATAGTTTCAGGAGTAGAATTTAGTGATACATCACTTACATATAACACCCAGTGTTCATCCCAACAAGTGTCGTCCTTAATGCTCATCACCCATTTAGCCCATCTCTCCCCCCACCTCCCCTCCAGCGACCCTCACTTTGTTCTCTGTATTGAAGAGTATCTTATGGTTCACCTCCCTCTCCATTTGTATCTTATTTTTCCTTCCCTTCACCTATGTTCATCTGCTTTGTTTCTTAAATCCCACATCTGAGTGAAATCATGTGATATTTGTCTTTCTCTGACTGACTTACTTTGCTTAGCATAATACACTAGTTCCCACCACATTGCTGCAAATAGTAAGGTTTCATTCTTTTTGATCACCGAGTAATATTCCATTATATATATATATATATATATATATATATATATATATATGTCACATCTTCTTTATCTATTCAGCAGTTGATGGACATTTGGGCTCTTTCCATAATTTGGATACTTTTAGAAACATTGGAGTGCATGTGAACCTTCGAATCAGTATTTTTGTATCCTTTGGATAAATACTTAGTAGTGTAATTTGCTGGGTTGTAGTGGAGTTCTATTTTTAATTTTTTGAGGAACCTTTATACTGTTTTCAAATTGTTGCATGATTTTGCATTCCCACCAACAGTGCAAAAGTGTTCCCCTTTCTCTGCATTCTCACCAACATCTGTTGTTTCCTAAGTTGTTAATTGTAACCATTTTGACAGGTGTGAGGTGGTATCTCTTTGTGGTTTTGGTTTGTATTTCTCTGATGATGAGTGACGTTAAACATCTTTTCATGTGTCTATTAGCCATCTGGATATCTTCTTTGGAAAAGTAGCTATTCGTGTCTTCTGCCCATTTCTTCACTGGATTATTTGTATTGGGTGTTGAGTTGGGTAAGTTCTTTATAGATTTTGGATACTAACCTTTTATCTGATGTGTCAGTTGTAAATATCTTCTGAATTCTGTCAGTTGCCTTTTAGTGTTGATTGTTCCCTTTGCTGTGCAGAAGCTTTTTATCTTGATGAGGTCCCAATAGTTCATTTTTGCTTTTGTTTCCCTTACCCCCAGAGACACGTCATTAAGTTGTTGCTGCAGCTGAGGTCAAAGAGTTCAATGCCTTTTTTTTCTTCTAGGCTTTTGATGGCTTCCTGTCTTATTATCAGTGTTTCACCAATTTTGAGTTTATTTTTGTGTATGACATTAGAAAGTGGTCCAGATTCATTCTTCTGCGTGTCGCTGGCCAGTTTTGCCCACACCATTTGCTGAAGGGACTGTTTTGTCTCCATTGGATATTCTTCCCTGCTTTGTCAAAGATTAGTTGGCCATACATTTGTGGGTCTATTTCTGGGTTCTCTATTCTGTTCCAATGATCTAAATGTGTGTTTTTGTGTCAGTACCATACTGTCTTGATGATTAGGGCTTTGTAGTACAGGCTAAAGTCTGGGATTGTGATGCCTCCAGCTTTGGTTTTCTTTTTCAGGATTGCTTTGGCAATTTGGGGTCTTTTCTAGTTTCATAAAATTTTAGGATTATTTGTTCTAGCTCTTGAACAATCCTCGTGTTATTTGGAAAGGGATTGCATTGAATATGTAGTTTGTTTTGGATAATATCGACATTAAAAAATATTTGCTCTTCCAACCCATGAGCATGGAATATTTTTCCTTTGTGTGTGTGTGTGTGTGTGTGTGCGCGTGCATGTGCATGTGTCTTCTTCAATGTCTTTCATTAGCTTTCTATAGTTTTCAGTGTATCGATTTTTCACCTCTTTGGTTAGGTTTATTCCTAGGTATTTTGTGGGGTTTGGTGCAATCACAAATGGGATCAGTTCCTTGATTTCTCTTTCTCGTATTGAAGAAATGATGCAACCGATTTCTGGACATTGATTTTATATCCTGCAACTTTGCTGAATTCATGTGTCAGTTCTAGCAGTTTCTTGGTGAAATCTTTTTTGGGATTTCCACACATAATATCATGTCATCTGCAAAGAGTGGAAGTTTGACTTCCTCCTTGCTGATTTAGGTACATTGTAGTTCTTTGTGGGGTCCGATTGCTGAGGCTAGCACATCCAACGTTATGTTAAATAGCAGGGGTGAGAGTGGACATCCTTGTTCTATTCCTGACCTTAGGGGAAAATCTCTCAGTTTTTCCCCATTGAAGATATTTGCAGTGGTCTTTCATATATGGCTTTTATGATCTTGAGGTATGATCCTTGTATCTTTACTTTCTTGAGGGTTTTTATCAAGAGATGCTGAATTTTGTCAAATGTTTTTTAGGCATCTATTGAGAGGATCATGTGGCTCTTATTCTATCTTTGATTAATGTGATGTATCACATTGATTTGTGGATATTGAACCAGCCTTGCATCCCAGGAATAAATCCCACTTGATCCTGGTGAATAATTCTTTGAATGTATTGTTGGATTCGGTTTGCTAGTATCTTGTTGAGAAGTTTTGCATCCATGTTCATCAGAGAAATTGGTCTGTAGTTCTCCTTTTTAGTGGGGTCTTTGTCTGGTTTTGGAATCAAGGTAATGCTGACCTTGTAGAATGAGTTTGGAAGTTTTCCTACCGTTTCTATATTTTGAAATAGATATTCAAAAGAATAGGTGTTAAGAGTTCTTTAAATGTTTGGTAGAATTCCCCTGGGAGCCATCCATCCCTGGCCTCTGGTTTGTTGGGAGATTTTTGATAACTGATTCAATTTCTTTACTGGTTATGGGTGTGTTGAAATTTTCTATTTCTTCCTGTTTCAGTTTTGGTAGTTTATATGTTTCTAGCAATGTATCCATTTCTTTGAGATTTCCCATGTTTTGGTGGTATATAATTTCTCTTAATAGTCACCTATTACTTTTGTGTTTCTGAAGTGTTGGTTGTGATCTCTCCTCTTTAATTCATGATTTTATTTATTTGCGTCCTTTCCTTTTCTTTTTGATCAATGTGGCTAGGGTTTTATCAATTTTGTTATTCTCTCAAAGAATGAGCTCCTGGTTTCATTGATCTGTTCTACTGTTTTTTTTTTTTATGTTGTTTGTTTTGTTGTGTTTTGTTTTATTTCGATATCACCGATTTCTGCTCTATTCTTTCTTATTCTGTCTTCTGCTTGTTTGGGGCTTTATTTGCTGTTCTTTGTACAGCTCTTTTAGGTGTAAGGTTAGGTTGTGTTATTGAGATCTTTCTTCCTTTTTTTCAGAAGGCCTGGAGTAATATATATTTCCCTCTTGAGACCACCTTTGCTGCATCCCAGAGATTTTAGGCTGTCGTGCTTTCATTTTCATTGGAGTCCATGTAATTTTTAATTTCCTCTTTAGTGTCTTGGTTAACCCATTCATTCTTCTTTTTCTAAATGTTTTTTAAATTTTTTAACGTTTATTCATTGTTTGAAAGACAGAGTTAGACAAAGCGTGAGTGGGGGAGGGGCAGAGAGAAAGGGAGACACAGAATCTGAAGCAGGCTCCAGGCTCTGAGCTGTCAGTCCAGAGCCTGACCTGGGGCTCGAACTCACAAACCACGAGATCATGACCTGAGCTGAAGTCGGACGCTTAATCGACTAGCCACCCAGGCGCCTCCCCATTCATTCTTTAGTATGATTTTCTTTAATCTCTGAGTATTCATGGTCTTTCCAGTTTTTTCTCCTAGTTGTTTTTGAGTTTCATAGTGTGGTCTGAAAATATGCAACTTATGATCTCAATCGTTTTGTACATCTTGAGGGCTAATTTTTGACCCAGAATATAATCTATTCTGGAGAATGTTACATGTGTACACTTGAGAAGAATGTGTATTCTTATTTAGAATAAAATATTCTGAATATATCTGTTAAGTCCATGTGGTCCAGTGTGTCATCGAAAGCCATTGTTTCCTTGTTGGTTTTCTGCTTAGATGATGAGCAATGACCATTGCTCTAAATTGGATGCTTGGAGTGTCCTACTATTATGGTATTATTATCAGTGAGTTTATGTTTGTGATTAATTTGTACCCATATATTTTGGGTTCTACATTGGGGGTGTAAATATTTACAATTGTTAGATTTTCTTGGTGGATAGACCTCTTAACTACAATGAAGTCTCTTGCTAATCTCTTGTTACAATCTTTATTTTAAAATCTAGTTGGTCTGTTATAAGTGTGACTACACCAGCTGTATTTTGATGACCATTAGCATGATAGATGATTCTCCATCCCCTTACCTTTCATCTGTAGGTGCCTTTAGGTCTAAAATGAGTCTGTTGTAAGCAGCATGCAGATGGGTCTTATTTTCTTGTCCATTTTGATACCCTATGTCTTTTAAATGGAGCATTTAGTCCATTGACATTTGTAGTGAGTACATAAATATATGAATTTAGCACCATTGTGTTTCCTGCTGAGTTGGTTTTTCTGGTGGTGTTCTCTGGTCCTTTCTAATCTTTTTTTGCTTTTGGTATTTTTTTGTTTTGTTGTGCCCTTTCTCTACTCAAAGTGACCCCCTTATCCTTTCTTGCAGGGCTGGTTTAGTGGTCACAAACTCCTTTAGTTTTTGTTTGTCTGGGAAACTCTTTATCTCTCCTATTTTGAATGACAGCCTTGCTGGATAAAGAATTCTTGGCTGCATATTTTTCTGATTCAGCATGTAGAATATATCCTGCCACTCCTTTCTGGCTTGCCAAGTTTCTGTGGGTAGGTCTGCTGCAAACCTGATCTGTCTTCCCTTATAGGTTAAGGACTTGTTTTCCCTTGCTGCTTTCATGATTGTTTCCTTGCCTGAGTATTTTGTGAATTTGACTATGATATGCCTTAGTGATAGTCGTAGTTTTTTTTTCTTTTTTTTAATCTAATGGGAGTTTTGTGCTTCTGGATTTTGAATCTCTGTCCTTCCCCAGATTAGGAAGTTTTCCACTGTAATTTGCTCCCATATGCCTTATGCCCCCTTTTCTCTCTCACTTCACCTTCTGGTACACTTATGATTTGGATGTTATTCATTTTTTAATAAGTCACTGAGTTCTTTAAGTTTTGTACCATGATCTTTTGCCTTTGTTCCCTTCTGTTTTTTCTGCTTCATTATTCTCCATATTTTTATCTTATATATCACTGATTCGCTGCTCTGCTTCTTCCATTCTTGCCATTGTGGCATCCATTCAAGATTGCATCTCAGTTATAGCGTTTTGAATTTCATCCTGACTAGATTCTATTTCTTTTATGTCTGCAGAGAGGGATTTCTATGCTTTTTTCAACCCCAAGTAGTATACTTATCATGATTCTAAATTCCGGTTCAGAAATATTTTTTATATCTGTGTTGATGAAGCTCCTGGCTGTCATTTCTTCCTGTGCTTTGTTTTGGGGTGCATTCTTTCATTTTTTTATTTTGGAGGGAGAGAAAAATTAATAAACTAAAAATTAAAAATAAAAAATTAGAAACAAAACAAAATTCAAATAAGGAAAGCTAGATCCTAGGCGTCTTTTTGTTTGCTTGTTGAGGGCAGGTCGATACAACAGAGAAAAAAGGGAAAGAGAAGAAAAAAAAGTAAGAAAAAATTTAAAATTAAAAATTGTATCATAAATATATCATAAAATATAAATACGAAATAAACAAAAATGGGATAAACTATTTAAAAAAATAAAAAAACCTCTTTTATTTATCTATCCACAAATGAAGAAAAGATAGAAAAAAAAAGAAACCAGTTTAAGCCAAAAACAGAAGCAAAGACAATGAATAAATGAAGTAGAAAACATAATGAAACTGTGATGAAGTTACATCCAGTTTTCCCTTGAACTGAAATTATGAAGCTCTCTACAGTCCATACACTAAACAGGTGGTGTCCTTGTGCTGATTCTAGGAGATGTGCTTGGAGGGCACAGTTGGGTGGGGCTTGGTGTGATGTCTCCATTCTCCACTAGGTGGCGCTGCTTAGCTTACCAGGGTAGATAAGTGTGGCATGTTTGTGCACCTACATGGGAGAGGTAGAAAATGCTTCAGCAAACTCCCTAGTTTCTGGCACAGGAACTTCGTGCTGTCACTGGCCTCTAATCAAGCACCCCTCATTTGTCTCACTCTGTCCACTCCCTGCCTCTACAATGTCATTGTCCAAGCTGTCTCTCTGCCAGGTGGTACCTCCCTGCAGAGTTTTATCACTGTCTGGTGACTCTGTCCAAATATCAGCAAACATGGCTGCACTTCAGGGTCTGCTGGGAACTTTGCCTATGGGGAGCCTGTATTGCCTTTACAAAAAGCATTCCAAGTACTCCAAGCAAGGGAGTTTCATGTTCCTTGCCTTTATTATTAAAACAATTTTAAGTATTGCATAGTTTTCTGAATCTTACTTTTTTAAATTAAGTTTTTAATTTTAATTCCAGTATCGTTAAGAGACAATGTTATATTAGTTTCAGGTGTTCAAGATACTGATTCAATGTTTCTATATATTACTCAGTGGTCATCATGAGAAGAGTACTCTTTAATCCCCATTACCTGTTTCACCTATCCTCCTGCCCACCTCTGGTAAACACCAGTTTGTTCCTATAGTTAAGAGTCCGTTTCTTGGTTCTGCTCACTCTCTTTTTCCTTTGCTCATTTATTTTGTTTCTTAAATTCCACATATGAGTGAAATCATATGGTATTTCTCTTTCTCTGACTGAGTTACTTTACTTAGTATTATACTCTCTAGATCAATCTATATTATTGCAAATGGCAAGATTTCTTTCTTTTTAAGGCTGATTAATATTCCATCATGCATATGTATGTACACACACACACACACGCACACCTACACTACTTGTTTATCTGTTCATTTATTGATGGACACTTGGGCTGCTTCCACTATTTGGCTATTGTAAATAATGCTGCAATAAACATAGGAGTGCATGTATCCCTTTGAATTAGTGTTTCTGTATTTTGGGGTAAATACCCAGTAGTGTGATTCCTGGATTATAGGGTAGTCCTATTTTTAACATTTTGAGAAGAACCTTTTGTTTTCCATTGAGACTGCACCAGTTTGCATTCCCACCAACAATGCATGAGGCTACCCATTTCACCACATCCTCGCCAACACTTTCTGTTTCTTGTGTTTCTGATTTTAGCCATTTTGACAGGCGTGAGGTGGTATCTTGTCGTGGTTTTGATTTGTGTTTCCTTGATGACGAGTGATGTTGAGCATCTTTTCATGTGTCTGCTAGCCATCTGGATGTTTCTTTGGAAAAATGTCGATTCATGTCTTTTCCCCATTTTGTAACTGGGTTATTTGTTTTTTGGGTGTAGAGTTTTAGAAGTTCTTTATGGATTTTGCATACTAACTGATATGTTATTTGCAAATATCTTCTCCCATTGTGTAGTTTGCCTTTTGGTTTTGTTGATTGTTTCCATGACTGTGCAGAAGCTTTTTATCTTGATAAAGTCCTAATAGTTCATGTTTGCTTTTGTTTCCCGTGCCTTCGGTGACATGACTAGTAGGAAGTTGTTGTGGCTGAGGTCAAACAGGTTGTTGACTCTGTTCCCATCTAGCATTTTGATGGTTTCCTGTCTCACATAGGTCTTTCATCCGTTTTGAATTCAGTTTTGTGTGTGGTGTAAGAAGGTGGTCCAGGTTCATTCTTCTTGTTGCCTCCCAGTTTTTCCAACACCATTTTTTGAAGAGACTGTCCTTTTTCCATTGGCTATTCTTCCCTGCTTTGTCAAAGACTAGTTGACCATATAGTTGTGGGTCCATTTCTGGGTTTTCTACTCTGTTACATTGATATATATATCTATTTTTGTAGCAGTCCCATACTGTCTTGATGACTACAGCTTTTTAGTATAGCCTGAATTCTGGAATTGTAATGTCTCCAGTTTTGTTTTACTTTTTCAAGATTTCTTTGGCTACTTAGGGTCTTTTGTGATTCCATACAAATTTTAGGATTGTCTGTTTTAGCTGTGTAAAACATGCTGGTGTTATTTTGATAGGGATTGCATTAAAGGTGTGGATTGCTTTGGGTAATATAGACATTTTAACACTGTTTGTTCTTCCAACCCATAACCATGGGATGCTTTTGCATTTTTTTGTGTCCTCTTCAATTTCTTTCATCAGTGTTCTATAGTTTTCAGAGTATAGATCTTTTATTTTTTAATGATTATTTACTTTGAGATAGAGAATAAGAGATAGAGATAGAGATGGAGATGGATGGAGATGGAGACGGAGGGAGGGAGAGAGGGAGAGAGAGAGAGAGCGAGAGAGAGCGAGAGAGAGAGAGTGCAAACAAACACTGGGGAGGGGCAGAGATAGGGAATCCCAAGCAGGATCATTGTTGTTAGTGCAGAGCCTGAGGGTGTACTTGATCCCACAAGCTGTTTGATCATGACCTAAGCCAAAATCAAGAGTCAGATGCTTAGCCAATTGAGCCATCCCAGCACCCCCAGAGTATAGCACTTTCACCTCTTTACTTGGGTTTAGTCACAGGTATCGTACTATTTTTGGTCCACTTGTAAATGGGATTGATTCCTTGATTTCCTTTTCTGCTGCTCCACTATTGGTGTATATAAATGCAACACATTTCTGCAGGTTGATTTTATATCCTGCGACTCTCGTGAATTCATGTATTAGTTCTCGTGATTTTTTGGTGCACTTTGAGTTTTCTGCATAGAAACTTTATGTAGAAAATAGTGTCATCTGCATGTTGTCTGCAAATGATGAAATTTTGACTTCTTCCTTGCTGATTGGATGGTTTTTGTTACTTTTTATGTCTTGTTGTTGAGGCTAAGACTTCCAGTACTATCTTAAATACTAATGGAGAGAGTGGATATTCTTGGCTTATTCCTGAGCATTGGGAAAAGACTGTCAGTGTTTCCCCATTGAGGATGATGATAGCTGTGAGTCTTTAGCATATGGCGTTTATGATGTTGAGGTGTGTTCCCTCTATCCCTACTTTGTTAATGGCTTTTATCAAGAATGGATGTTGTATTTTGCCAAATATTTTTTCTGCATCCTTTGACTAGATCATATGGTTCTTATCCTTCCTTTTATTATCATGTTGATTGATTTGTGAATATTGAAACAACCCTGAATCTGAGGAATACATCCCATTTGATTTTGGGAAATAATTCCTTTAATGTACTCGTGTATTAAATTTGCTAGTATCTTGTTGAGAATTTTTGCATCCATGTTCATCAGGGATATTGACTTATAATTCTCCCTTTTAGTGGGGTCTTTATCTGGTTTTGGAATCAGGGTAATGCTGGCCTCAAAAATTTTTTTGGATATTTTCCTTATATTTGTTGGAACAGTTTGAGAAGGTATTAACTCTTCTTTTTTTTTAATTAAAAAAAATTTTTTTTTCAATGTTTATTTATTTTTGGGACAGAGAGAGACAGAGCATGAACGGGGGAGGGGCAGAGAGAGAGGGAGACACAGAATCGGAAACAGGCTCCAGGCTCCGAGCCATCAGCCCAGAGCCTGACGCAGGGCTCGAACTCACAGACCGCGAGATCGTGACCTGGCTGAAGTCGGACGCTTAACCGACTTGCCACCAGGCGCCCCAAGTATTAACTCTTCTTAAATATCTGGTGGAATTCTTCTGGGAAGTCATCTGGCCCAGGCATCTTTTTTGGGAGATTTTGATTGCTGAACCCATTTATTCGTTGGTTATAGGTCTGTTCACATTTTCTGTTTCTCTCTGTTTCAGTTTTGGTAGTTTGTGAGTTTTTCGGAAGATGTCCATTTCTTCCAGATTTCCCAGTTTCTTGGCACATAATTTTTCATAGTATTCTCTTCTAATTGTTTGTATTTCTGTGGTATTGATTGTGATCTCTCCTCTTTCATTCATGATTTTGTCTATTTGGGACCTTCCTCTTTTACTGTTGAGAAGTATGGCTAGGGACTTACCAATTTTTTTAATTCCCTCCAAGAACCAGCTCTTAGCTGTGTTGATATGTTTTACTGTTTTGTCGTTGTTGTTTTTGCTATATCATTTGTTTCTAGTCTAATTATTATTTCCCTTCTTCTGCTAGCTTTAGGCTTTATTTGCTGTTCCTTTTTGATCTCCTTTAGGTATAAGGTTATGTTGTATATTTGGAACCTTTATTGCTTCTTGAGAGAGGCCTGAATTGTAATGTACATCCCTCTTAAGACTTCCCTGGCTGTGTCCCAAATTTTGGACTGTCATATTTTCATCTGCATTTGTTTTCATGTATTTTTAATTTCTTCTTTAATTTCCTGGTTAACCATTCATTCTTTAGCAGGATGTTCTTTAACCTCCATTGTCCTGAGGTCATTCCATATATTTTCTTATGGCTGACCTCAAATTTTATAGCATCCTTTGCTCATTTTTAATCAATATGGTGTTTTGATGTGTGTATTTTTGAGATGAATAAATTTGTTATGCATTCTGGATTTTAACACCTTATCAGCTATAAAATTTGTCAATATATTCTCTCATCTGTGAGTTGTCTTTTTTCTGTTAATAGTGTCCTTTCATGTACAGAAGTTCTTAAATTTGATAAAGTAATTTATATATTTTTCTTTTCTTGCCTGTGGTTTTAGTGTAATATGAGTGTCAATGAACTGCAGGGCTCATTCGATATTTGCAAATCTATGAATGTGATACATGACATTAATAGAAGAAAGGATAGGAACCACATGATCCTGTCAATAGACTCAGAAAAAGCAGTTGACAAAATACAGGATCTCTTCTTAATAAGTGCCCTCAAGAAAGTCGGGACAGAAAGAACATACCTTAACATCGTAAAAGCCACATATGAAAGGCCCACAGCTAATATCATCGTCACAGGGGGAAAAACTGAGAGCTTTCCCCCTGAGACCAGGAACATAACACGGATGTCTATTCTCACCGCTGTTGTTTAACATAGTATTGGAAGTCCTAGTATCAGAAGACAACAAAATGAAATGAAAGGCATCCAAAGTGGGCAAGAAGAAGTCAAACT
This sequence comes from Prionailurus viverrinus, assembly GCF_022837055.1. Lineage (NCBI taxonomy): Eukaryota > Metazoa > Chordata > Mammalia > Carnivora > Felidae > Prionailurus > Prionailurus viverrinus. The sequence goes on from NC_062570.1 coordinate 100,734,900, forward strand.
TTCACTTTTCACAGATGACATAATACTCTACATGGAAACCCCAAAAGTCCCCACTGCAAAACTGCAAGAACTGATACATGAATTCAGTAAAGTCGCAGGATATAAAGTCAGTGTCCAGAAATCGGTTGCATTTCTATACACCAATAATGAAGCAACATAAATAGAAATGAAGGAATCTATCCATTTACAGTTGCACCAAGAAGCATAAAATTCCTAGGAATAAACCTAACCAAAGAGGTAAAAGTTCTGTACTCTGAAAACTATAGAAAATGTGTGAAAGAAATTGGAAGAAGACACAAAGAAATGGAGAAACATTCCATGCTCCTGGATAGGAAGAACACATATTGTTAAAATGTCAATACTACCCAAATCAATCTACACATCCAATGCAATCCCTATCAAAATAGCACCAGCGTTCTTCTCAGAGCTAGAAAACACAATCCCAAAATTTGTATGGAACCACAAAAGACCCTAAATAGCCAAAGCAGTCCTGAAAAAGAAGACCAATGCTGCAGGCATCACGATCCTGGACTTTAGCCTGTACTACAAAGCTGTAATCATCAGGACAGTATGGTATTGGCAAAAACCTAGACACATAGTCAGTGGAATAGAATACAGAAGTAAGAAGCGGACTCAGAAATGTATGGCCAACTAGTCTTTGACAAAGCAGGAAAGAGTCTCCAATGGACAAAGACAGTTTCTTTAGCAAATGGTGCTGGGAGAACTGGATAGCAACATGCAGATGAATGACACTGGGCCATGTTCTTACACCATATACAAAAATAAACTCAAAGTGGATGAAAGACCTAAATGTGAGACAGGAAACCATCAAAATCTTAGAAGAGAAAACAGGCATGATCTCTTTGACCTCAGCCACAGCAACTTCTTACTTTCCATGTCTCCAAAGACAAGGTAAATCAAAGCAAAATGAACTATTGGGACCTCAACAAGATAAAAAGCTTCTGCACTGCAAAGGAAACAATCGACAGAACTAAAAGGCAACCGACAGAATGGGAGAAGATATTTGTAAATGACATATCAGATAAAGGGTTAGGTTCCAAAATCTACAAAGAACTTACCATGGTCAACACCTGCACGTTGTTTCTTTCATAGAAGTTGTCCACTTTCTAAATTGGCAAGTTTACCAACGTAAATCCATTTATGGTATTCTTTTTCATCTTTTACATGTCAGTAGAATGCAGTAATGACTCTCCCTTCATTCTGATTTTGATCTCTTTTTTCTCTTAGTTTATCTTAATCCATTTTGCTAGGAACGTCAATTTTATGAATCTTTCAAGGAACCAATTCCTGGATTTATAGATTTTCTCTGTTCTATTTTAATACTATGCTAATTTCTATTTAATTAATTTCTCTTTGCATTCTTTCTTTTATTTACTATTTCCATTGTACAATGTTCTTTGTGTTTATTTTGCTTTTCCATTTTTTAGGTTTCTAGTAAGCTTACTTCATTTCTGTCATATATCTTGTCTTATAATACTTCTATTAAAACTATACGTTTCTTTCTAAGCACTCTTTAAGCTGTATCCAGTACACACACACACACACACACACACACACACACACTCACTCACACATCCTTCATTATCTCTGCTTAAAATTTATTTAAAAACCTATTCACTGATATTTCTTCTTTAATCTATGGTAATTCATACATACGTTGCTTAATTTGTAAATAATTAGGAAACATTGTTATATTGTTCTTATCAATTCCCAAGTTAACTTTGTTATATATATTCTAGATGATTTAAATCTGTTGGAAATACGTTTAGGAATTCCCTGAGCTTGCACCAATAGGTTGACAAGGCTTAGGGCAGAAGTATCCGAGAATCAGTAAACAGGCAAAAGCGCCTCGGCATAGAACTAAAGCGTTGAGCAGAAAGCTCCTTCCACAGGACGAAAGCGTCCAGAATAGGGAAACAGGGAAATAGACTGCCGAAGCAGGGTGAAATTGCCTGGAGCTAATTAGCAAAAAAAAAAAAAAAAGTGACCTGTTGACCCTGAGGTAGCATGCTCTATCTGTCTTATCCCCTAGGCAAGTTAAGATGAACAGACCCAGTGCCTGGGGCCTGCTGTAAACAGCTATCTGCTCCTTGTCAGGATTTTGTCTTGTATTGAGCCAAACCCCTAACACCCTATATCTTCGAAACCCCCTTTCTCTCGCACACTTGAGTTAATGATCACTGTTTCATTGTCTCACGTGTTTCATTCTGCACGTCCATCATGTTTGTAAGCCTTCTGATCCAATAAATACGGAGCAAGGATCCTTACTCAGGGCTCTTATCTCTTCCCTGACATTAGCCTCTCTTATATTCAATTCTGCATCTGCTCTCTTGCTGGGCAAGAGAGAACTCCAGACTCAAAGTCTGTGACATCAGTCCATTGAAATGCTTTGCCAATTGTTTTCTGGGCTCCTGTAATGCCCATTTCTGTGAGCATTTCCTGAGCACTCAGAGATACTGGAATCTTCCCACACTCTTTTCTCCCTCCCTCCTCCCTTACTAACACAGATGTTATCAACTTGCCTGTGTGCCACTATGTGACAAACTCTTCCTTTTCTGGGGGAAGCTTGCTTTATCTACATTTGAGACAAGTTTAAATTAAAAAACATTTTTAACATTTTTATTTATTTTTGAGAGAGAGACAGAGCATGAGCTTGAGAGGGGCAGAGAGAGAGGAAGACACGGAATCTGAAGCAGGCTCTGAGCTGTCATCACAGAGCCTGGCCCAGGGCTTGAACTCACAGACCATGAGATGATCACCTGGGCTGAAGTCGAACGATTAACTAACTGACTGAGCCACCCAATTGCCCCAATGTTTTATTATTTTTAAGAGAGAGAGAGAGAGAGAGAGAGAGAGAGAGAGAGCGAGACCGAATCAAGTGCAGGTTCTGAGCTATCAGCACAGAGCCCGATGCGGGGCTCAAACTCACAAACCACGAGGTCATGACCTGAGCTGAAGTTGGACGCTTAACTGACTGAGCCACCCAGGTGCCCCAAGTCTAGTTTAAATATCTTGTTCTGAAATTCATCGTCTTCTGGAAGTCAGTTCAGGTGCCAGTGTGCAAAGATGTAGCTAAAAGCTAACTGATATAGCTTTGCCTATTTTGAAAGTCATGCTTTAAAGAAGAGAGTTCTTAACGTATTTTATTTCTGCCCATACTGGACATTTCCCTTTTAATGATTCAACCTCAGGCTGTTCTTTTGTGATTTCCCTGCATCCCACCCCCAGAGGGCATGTTTCTGGAAGTCCTGTTGTACATGGTGATTATCCTGCTGGAATCTCTGGAGATGCAGGTGGCATCTCTGGAGATCAAAATTAGAAGAAGGTCCCAATGAATTTAATTAGGAAAGCATCACTCTTGGAGATGTACCAACTGAATGACTCATGCATATGTATTGTAGTCCATCCCCAGATAGGGGTGGTTTACAGACCTTTGTCTTGACCTCAGAGAGTGTTTGTATCACTGTTCACACAACTGGCTCTTTCAGGACGTGAAACAATGGACTTAGAACATAATTAAGTATGTATATTAAGTTATACTCCATCATTAAGGGAATCCAAAATTTAACTGTACTTTGTGAAGACAGGTCAGTATAATTGATTGAGAGTGGAATGTTGTCAAGGATATTTCACTATTTTACTTACATTGACATAACAACCAAACCATATAAAAATCTTTGTTTAAACAAATCACAATTTTCTCTTCCATACAGCTGAACCCTCCCTTTTGTGTAAGCTCACAATGTTGGTGTAACTTTCATTTGTTGTTAGGACAAATTCTGCCAACAATGAAGACTTGGGGTCTCTTTTATCCCAGTCAAGATCCAAACTTGATTAGGTTACAGGACTTTGTAGTCATTTTGAAAAACCCAGCAATTAAGAGGTAGCCTTTTTCTGAAAGACTGGAATGCATGGCTTTCTGAGAGCATGGAAAGCCTTGTTTACACGGAAATGGTTCAAAGTCCAGTGATGGTGCGTTTGTTTTCCTGCTTTGTGTGCACAGAGGTGGCACCCGTGTACCAAAGACAAGGGAGAGTGGACTGCAACCCACACGTTGAACTGAACGGCTGTCTTAGTATGCAGGTAACCCAGGAAGGGTAATTAGATGTAAGATTGCAGCCTAGGCTTTACATTTTCGATTTTGGTCGTGAGGGAATTCACAGTCCTTTAAAAGTTCCTCTGTGTGGTTCTGATAATCATCCATGTTAGACATTCTTTGTGATTACTAACATATATGAGGATTGACTCAGTTCTGTAATATTCTTTTGGTTATTTTCACATACCAAGATCCAGAATAAATTTTCTTCCTCTAACATCAGTGTTTCTACACATTAGTTTCAGGTGTCACTATTTAGGGATATTTTAATGGGCAGATCCTTGTAAATCTCATGATAGTTTCAACTGATATGTTCTCTGAACATTGCTTGCTAATCTGTGAAAGTTTAGAGGATGATGTAGCAACCACACATCTTGAAAGAGTGATTTTTGAAGCGTCCAAGTAACGATTTCATTACCCAAGTGTTACTTCAGTTCCTGTGCTTCTGTTCATAAGTGAGTTTCAGCATGAGAGCATACCTGTGTTGGGCACTCCTTTTATTACTTGTTTATATGATTTACTAACTTTGCCATTGATTCACTTGTCCTTTATTTAAATGCTTAGAGTTCTGTGTTCATTTTGACATTAACTCTGTGTATGTCTTATAAAATGTAAATCTTTTCCCTAAGTACTTTTGTCTATCGATGTTATGATATCCCTATGATATCCCTTGATCCCTTAAATCCTTAAGATGTTTTGAAATTGTAAAATACATCAATTTGGGATTTCATTTATTAGTTAAAGGGATCCTGAATATAGCCAGTCATTTCTTTTATTATCTGGGGAGTAAATATAAATCTTGCTTTAGTTTTATATTAAACCTTAGTCCATTAAAAAATGTTATATGTAGAATCTGCTATAGGTACAATTGTACTAACTTCCAGATGGAAAGCTGGTTGCAGCAAACTATTTTTTTAATATGTTTTTTCCCACATATGTCTTTAATCTCTTGTCTCTCTATTGGTCTGCAGATTGCTGAGCTTACTAAGCATGTTTTTTAATCAGCCTTGAATTCTTGGAATTTCTGAGGGTACTGTAAGATAATAAATTGTAATACATATTTGTTGAATTAACAAACAGATTCTATTAAGGCTGCAGGCAGTCACTCATAATAATTACATTTATAACTAATTTTGTCCTGAACTCTGAAATAAGGACTTGCAAAAAGGCATATGGAACATAGGATCAATGTGACTGAGTTTGTCCTCTTGGGGCTCACTCAGAGCCTCCAAGGTCAGAAAATATTATTTGTTGTGTTCTTGCTCATCTACATTGTGACAATGGTGGGCAACCTCCTCATTGTGATGACCGTGGTGGTCAGCCCAACCCTGGATTCCCCTATGTATTTCTTTCTTGGTTACTTATCTTTTATGGATGCTGTATATTCTACTACAGTCACTCCAAATATGATTATAGACTTACTCTATGAGAAGAAAACCATTTCCTTCCAAGCTTGCATGTCCCAGCTCTTTATAGGACACTTGTTTGGTGGTGCAGAGATTTTACTTCTGGTGGCCATGGCCTATGACCGCTATGTGGCCATCTGCAAACCCTTGCATTATTCGACCATCATGAACCAACGGGTGTGTGTTTTGTTGCTGCTGTTGGCCTGGGTTGGAGGTTTTTTGCATGCTGTTGTTCACCTTGTCTTTGTTTACGACCTTCCCTTCTGTGGTCCCAATATCATTGACCACTTCATCTGTGACATGTACCCATTATTAAAACTTGCCTGCACTGACACTTACATTATTGGCCTCACCGTGGTTGCCAATGATGGGGCAATCTGTGTGGTCATCTTTACGGTCTTGCTCATCTCCTATGGGGTCATTCTGCACTCTCTGAAGAACCTTAGTCAGGAAGGGAGGCGCAAAGCCTTATCCACCTGTGGCTCCCACATTACAGTGGTGGTCCTCTTCTTTGTCCCCTGCATCTTCATGTATGTGAGACCTCCTTCTACCTTACCCATTGATAAATCCTTGACTGTATTTTACACAGTTATCACTCCTATGTTGAACCCCTTAATCTATACTCTGAGAAATGGAGAGATGAAAAATGCCATGGAAAAGCTCTGGACCAAAGGAAGAAAATAAGGCAGAAGAGAAATGTATCACCTCTTTTCAGTGAAGAGTTGCTCCACCCAGTAAAGAATTATTTATTGATAGTAAGTTCCTCCTCAGGTTTAAAGTTGTGCATGATGAAAAGCATTTAAGATGTTAGTACTTCCAGTGGTCAAAATATAGTTCTAAGATTTTCATAAGTTCTTAGGAAAGTAGATGTGTAGCTTTTGCATATAAAATGTCTCTATTGAAACTATAGGTTTAAGTTCTATGTGATCAGTCATGCTATAGTTAATACTATAAATTTATTTTTGTTAGTTGACATTTTTCACTTTTCGCTCTTACATAAGTGTTCACTTTCAGAAATCATAGTGCTCGTTACATATTTCGGAAATGGGACATACACCTTTGGTTCATTCCTTCCATACAAAGACAACCCATATTAATACTTAAAGTATGGATCTTATTTTTATATCTGAAACAGTTTTAAGTATATAATTTTGTTCATATTGCTTAACACATTAAGGTTGAGGAGGAATGCTGCTTCCAAGGTTGAATATTAATCATAAGCTAAGTGTAGGAAAAAAATCTGAACAAAAGAGATAGATATAGTAAGTAAGATCTACTCATATTTCTGAGTGGGGGATCCTATTGTCTCCTGAAGAGAAACAACTTTCTTTGGTGTTTTATTTTCATAAAATGATTAATTAATCTTCCCAGATAGCTTAGTATATCTGATAATATCTCTGCCATTTTTCAGTATCCCCATCTCTTTTTTTTGCCTGTAGTGTTTCATAGCCTTCTAAAGGGACCTAGGCCCTCCTTACATATATAAAATTACCATAATCTATAATCCATGAGATTTACATATACAACACAGAACCTGAGATGAGATATTTTGGGTGATATCATTGGTAGGAAAGGTGCTGACAATATGGCATGCCATTCTGACCTCTGCTGTTAATGGAATACAGATTGTTAAGTAATAAATAGGCCATAATATATATTGATTTATTTAACAGAGACCTCTTTCATAAGCTTTCCTTTCTCTGAATTAGGCTTCAAAGAAAATATTAATCTGCCTCTACTACAGTAGGAAGCATGTGTCAAAGAAACTCATGGTTCTGCCTCCTTCAGTTACTCTGGATTCAAGAGCTGCCTGGGCAATGGGGGCATGGAGCCTTTTCCCTGGTAAATCACAGTGTATGAGAGACTTTATATCCTGAGTGTTATCCCTATTACTATTATGTGAAGATTCCTTATGTCATCTCAAAGACTTCCCAACATAATGCTTTACATTAAATAAGATTAAACATTTGATTTTAGCGGGAATTATATAATTAAGTCATCAACTTTTGGATGTTGCTCTAGACTGAATATTTGTGTCCCACCCTCCCCCCCCCCCCCCAAGGTTCAGGAGTTATGTCCTCTATGATATGTGGTGTTTTGAGGTGGGGCATTTGAGAGGTGATACATCATGAGAGGAGAGCATTCATGAATGAGATTAGTGTCCCTGTAAAAAAGACCTAATAGAACTCATGTACCCATTCTGCCATGTAAAGACACAATGAAAAGATGGTTAGCTATGAACCAGGAAGTGGGCTCTCACTAGACACAGAATCAGCCAGTGCCTTGATCTTGGACTACCCAGACGCCAGAACTTTGAGAAATAAATGACTGTGGTTGAAGCCACTCAGGCTGTGGTATTGTGTTACAGCAGCCCAAATGGATTTAGACATATTTTATGTTATCTCCAACGTGTATTGTTATTTCAAGTGAGGAGATAAAATCTTGTTGTCTGTGTTCATTGGTCTGTAAGTTCTCTTAAGTCAGGAACAGTGACTTAATTGTCTATGTAGTCTGTATTTGTGTAGTGTGAGGGACATAGAATTCACTCCATGAACTTTGTCTATTACTTACATTCTTGAAGTCTTGATCTATTGGAGTAAGGATTTTGAGTCTTTTCTTCATTAAATATATATATTTTCTATAGATATTTAGTCTTCTTTGATATTTTCTACAAATATGTTGCTTTGGTAGCATTATGTGTGTTTGCTATAAAGACATTATATTGTATTATTCTTTTACTTTTTGATTTCTTCTATCCCATCACTCTTGGAAAATTTCATATACATCTTTGTCAGTGAATTTATACATTTTAACATCTTTCTAAAAAATAACTCTGGAAAAAGGTTTTTTCAAGATTACTACCTTTTTTTTTAAAAGTAGGCTCCACCCCCAGTGTGGAGCTCAATGCAGGGCTTAAACTCAAGACCCTGAGGTCAAGACCTGAGCTAAGATCAAGAGTTGAACACTCAACCAACTGACCCACCCAAGGGCTCAGAAAATCTTTCTTTTAAAATTATCCACCATTTGTTTCTATTTGTGATGAGACACATCTAATCTTGTTTTCCTCAAACAGGATATGTAATCTGCCAATGTTATTATTAATTTCAGTAATAATTTCAATTTCTGTATGTAATATGTCAAACTTTATACAAATAGTAGGTTTGATTTGGGGCCATTTCCCCTCCTCTGCTGTTGCGTCCTCCACCTCCTCCCCCTTTTTCTCTGGTGTCGTTGCCTACCACCAACATCCTTGTCAGTAGTCAAGGATTTTCATGTGTTTTATACCTCATGGGGATAATTGCTCTTAAATACTCACCCTTTTCAAGTTTCTTGCAATTTCTGGATATTTATTTGTCCTGATAAACTTTAGGATTATTTTCTTAAGTTTGAAAGCTTCCCATAATGATATATTTAAAATTTCATGACCCTCCACATTGATTTTGAGGAAAATGGATGTTTTAATATCTTGTTTTCCCACCCAGAATGAGACATGTATTATGAAGGCTTGATCAATGTCTCAATAAAAATTTGTAATCATTTCCACAGAGCATACAGGAATCTTGCCTTTTGTTTTTCTCACTTAAAAAATGGCATGTCTTATTTACCTTTGATTCACATTTTCAACGAGCTGATTGGAAAGAGCTTAGTGTCTTTTGCTGGCATGAATTACAGCACAGTCCTCAAAGGCATTGGTGTTTGTTTGTATGCAATGTTGATAGGCCTACATTTGACAATACACAAGTATATATTCAACCACAGAGATCTGTATCTGAACTCATGTAGGTACATATTCAATGATAGGTAGTTCGTGTCCAGCGTCATATATGTGTCTGTATGTGAACACACAGAGGTCTGTATCTGACAGCACATGGATCAGTATGTGACTACACATATGAATGCATACGTGTATATATATGCATTTGATCTGGTCACACACAGGCCTGTATCTGTCTACACACAGAGCTATATCTTGCCATACACAGGTCTGAATCTGAGCACGTATGAATTTTGGCAGGACTTGACTGAAGAATACTTCTGTTGCATGTGGCATGGACTGAGGTCCCTCGCTGGTATTCAGTGGATGGGCTTTCAGGGAGTATTTAGGATGACTTTACTCATCTGAGTGATGCCTTGGCAGGGATAGCTAGAAGACCAGGCTCTTCTGGCCCCTTTTTCTTCTCCATGTAGCCTGTCTTTCCAGTGAGTTTGTCATACTTGTAAAATGGCAGTTCAGGACTTCCGGAGGGAGGACACAGAAGGTCTTAAGCCAGTTAAGATCTTGTCTCATCCTGACCTCAGCTTGAAGTTCAGGATCTCAAGTTGTAAATCCAGACTGCATCTGCACCAAACAAAAAGGCAACCTATGGAATGGGGGAAAATATTTGCAAGTCTTGTACCTCACAAGGGTTTAATATCCAAAATGTGTGAGGAACTTTGAAACCAAATAACAAAAACAAAACAAAGCAAAACAGGGGCTCCTGAGTGGCTCAGTCGGTTAAGCATCTGACCTCAGCTCAGATCATGATCTCATGGTTTGTGGGTTTGACCCTGCGTTGAGCTCTGTGCTGACAGCTCGGAGCCTAGAGCCTGCTTCAGATTCTGTTTCTCCCTCTCTCTCTCTGCCCCTCCTCCGTTCCCACTCTCTCTCTCTTAAAAATAAATAAACATGAAAAATAATTAAAAAAATTTAAAAACAAAAGAAAACAAAAAACTGATTAAAAAATATGCAATGGACCTCAAAGACATTTTCTAAAGAAGACATACAAATGGCTGATAAGAACATGGAAGGGTGCTCAACATTATTAATCATCAGGAAAATGCAATTCAAAACTTCATGAGATTTCGCTTCATACTTCTTAGGATAGATGTTATCAAAAACAGAAGAGATTGTATGCACTGGTGAGGATGTAGGTAAAAAGGAACCCTAGTTCGCTGTCATTGGGCATATACATTTTCAGCCACTCTGGAAAATAGTATGGAGATTTCTCAAAAAGTGAAATAGAACTACCATAGTATCAAGAAATTCCACTTCTATGCGTATATCCAAGAATATGAGATCACAATCTTGTGGAGATATCTGCACTCCCATGTTTGTGGCCGTATTATTCACAACAGCCAAGACATGGAAACAATCTAAGCATCCATTGATGGAAGAATGGAAAAAGAAAAGTTATGTGTGTGTGTGTGTGTGTGTGTGTGTGTGAGCGTATACGCATGTATGTGTGTTTATATATATATATGTGTGTATGTGTGTGTGTGTGTATACACACACACACACACATACACACATATATGATTATATTAAGGTATAAGAAAGAAAAAATACTGCCAATTGCAACACTATGAGAGACTTTGAGGGCATTATGCTAAGTGAAATAAGTCACAAAGAAAGACAAATACAGTATGATCTCATTTATATGTGGAATTAAAAAAAAAAAAAACAACTTGGAGAAGCCAGAGAATGGTGGATTCCAGGGCCTGTGGGTGGGGGAAATGTGTCGATGTTAGTTTAAGGGTACAGATTTCTAGTTATAACTTGAATAAACTTTGGAGAGCTGATGTATAGCAGGGAACGGTAGTTCTCAACAATGTATTATACAGTTGCTGACATTACTGATGAGATAGTGAATCTTAAATGTTCTCATCCCACACCAAAATTTTAATTATATAAGGTGACATATGTGTTAACTATCCTTATTGTGGTAATCATTTTGCAATGTATGCATATATCAGATCATGATGTTGTATACCTTAAATTTACACAATGTTACATATCAATTGTATTTTAATAAATCTGGGGAAACATACATAAATACATAGATACATAGTTACACACATACATACATAAAAGAGGTCTTTATAAATTGAAAAAATAAAGTCTTGAACTAGAGACGCGCTATTTCTTCCACATGCCCTATATACAATTTGAGGTTTAACATTGTAACCAAGTAGATACTCCTGTCTACAAGTGAAGGTCATGGTGCCTCCTTTTGTGCATTTCTCTTAAAATTTTTTGCAGAGTTTACATATTTTTCATTAGAGTTTATACAAAAGCCACACTCACAAATATTTTTTGTGAAGGCAGACTAGCCCCTGTCTTCTGGGTTTGGGCTGGAAGTCTGCGTGCAGTGGGATAACACCCCGTAAGCTTCTTAGACATACTTTTTTCCTAGTTAGGAGACTTTATGAGACACACCTTAAATATTTCAGAAGTTTTCACCAGAGTCTTGCATCTACATCTTTGAGATAATATTTACTTTGGTGTCATTTCTTACTTTGAGAACTTTTTGCTCTTTAGAGAGGCTATGGATGAGAACCAGTTTTATGCCAGAACCCATCAGGTCTTGGCCCCTTTTACGTTTCTCCTGAATTCTGGAGAACTTAACAGTTAAAGTGTAAGTCACCTCTGTTTACCCATACTTCATCATATATCATACACTGCTGAGGAACCAGCTGGAGCTTTCTGTATTCTGCTTGGCAATTGCAGTCAAATCCACCTGCTCCCCCAAGGGTGTTTCCTATTATTTCCTATTTTCCACACTACTGTAGGTGAGGGTATTGTGAAACTTTTCCAGCACTCGGTAACATGAATCACTTTCTCTTCAGCTTCCAAGCACAATCCATCCTGTCTTTTAAGGCTTTACCTGCAGAGGCTTCAAAGCCCTTCCAACTCCCAGCAACTCCTGGTGGTGCCAAAGTCAATGCCACATGCTTTACATTTCTGTTATGGAAGCGCCACACTTCCAGCTTCCGCTCTTTGCTCTGGTTATCTTTTGCTACATGGCATAAGACCTCGAAATTTTGTTACTTAAACCCACAACCATTTTGACTTACCTCAAAATCTTGTGGGCCAGCAATTCTGACAGAGGTTGGCTCGGTATTTTTTCATTTTTTTAATGCTTCTTTCTTTCTTTCTTTCTTTCTTTCTTTCTTTCTTTCTTTCTTTCTTTTTCTTTCTTCTTCTTTCTTTCTTTTGAGAGAGACAGAGCATGAGTGGTGGAGGGGCAGAGAGAGAGAGGGAGACACAGAATCTGAAGCAGGCTTCAGGCTATGAGCTGTCAACACAGAGTCCAGTGCAGGGCTTGAACTCACAGACTGTGAGATCATGACCTGAGCCGAAGTTGAACGTTTAACCGGCTCAGCCACCCAGGCACACCTGGGTATTTTTCCGTTTCATTTGGCATGGACTGAAGTCCTGCTATGGTATTCAACTGATAACTGAGGGATCTGCAGGATCCTGGAGTGATATGATATATTGAACGTGCTGAATGGGAAAAATATGCAACAAATATTATTTTATCCAGGAAGGCTATCATTCAGAATAGAAGGAGAGATAAAGAGTTTCCCAAACAAACAAAACCTAAATGTTTATGACCATTAAACCAGGCCTTCAAGAAGTATTAAACAGGACTTTTTGAATGGGAAAGAAAAACCAAAAACAATGAAGATAAGAAAGGAACAAAGAAAATCTCTGGAAATACTGACTTTATAGGTAATACAATAGCACTAAATTCATATCAATTAATAATCACTCTGAATGCAAATGGACTAAATGCTCCAATCAAAAGGTGTAGGCTATCAGAATAGATAAAAAAGGCCCATCTATATGCTACCTACAAGAGACTCATTTTATTTTTGTTTTAATTTTTTTAAGTTTACTTATTTTTGACAGAATGAGAGAGACAGACAGGGAGAGGGGCAGAGAGAGAGGGAGACACAGAATTCGAAGTGGGATCCAGGCTCTGAGTTGTCAACCCAGAGTCCAATGCTGGGTTTGAACTCATGAACCATGAAATCGTGACCTGAGCCAAAGTCGGACACTTAACTGACTGAGCCACCCAGGCGCCCCACAAGTGACTCATTTTAGACCTAAAGGCATCTGCAGATTGAAAATGAAAGGCTAGAGAACGATTTGTCATGCTAATGGATGTCAAAAGGAAGCCTTACCAATGATACTTGTACTAGACAAACTAGGTTTTAAACCAATGAATGTAACAAGAGAGGAAGAAAGGGTCTATGCAAGAAGCTCTAACAATTGTAAATATTTATGCCCCCAACTTGGTGATGCAAATATATAAATTAATTAACATAAAATCATTGATAACAATACAATAATAGTAGGTGACTTTAACACCCCACTTACAACAATGGATAGATCATCTATGCAGAAAATCAGCAAGGAAACAATGGCTTTGAATGACACACTGGACCAGATGGGCTTAACACATGTATAAAGAACATCTCACTCAAAAGCAGCAGAATACACATTCTTTTTGAGTGCACATGGGATATTCCCCAGAATAGATCACATACAAAGTTACAAATCAGTCTTCAATCAGTAGAAAAAATTGAGATCATATCATGAATATTGTCAGGCCACGACACTATGAAACTTGAGGTCAACCACAAGAAAAAAATTGGAAAGACTTAAAATACACGGAGATTAAAGAACATCCTACTAAACAATCAATTGGTTAACCAAGAAATTAAAGAAGAAATAAAAAAATACTTGGAAGCACATGAAAATGAAAACATGATAGTCTATGGGGCGCCTGGGTGGCGCAGTCGGTTAAGCGTCCGACTTCAGCCAGGTCACGATCTCGCGGTCCGTGAGTTCGAGCCCCGCGTCGGGCTCTGGGCTGATGGCTCAGAGCCTGGAGCCTGTTTCCGATTCTGTGTCTCCCTCTCTCTCTGCCCCTCCCCTGTTCATGCTCTCTCTCTGTCCCAAAAATAAATAAACGTTGAAAAAAAACATGATAGTCTAAAACCTTTGGGATGCAGCAAAAGTGGTCTTAAGAGGGAAGTATATAGAATACAGGCTTTCGTTAAAAAGGAAGAAGAGTCTCAAATACACAACCTAACCTTATACCTAAAGAAACTGCGAAAGCAACAGCAAATAAAGCGTAAACCAGCAGAAAAGAGGAAATAATAAAGATTAGGACAGAAATAAATGATATAGAAACCAAAGAAATCATAGAACAGATAAATGAAACCATGAGCTGGTTCTTTGAAAGAATAAATACAATTGATAACCCCCAGCCAGACTTATCAAAAAGAAAAGAGAAAGTACCCAAATAAATAAAATCATGAATGAAAGACATCACAACCAACACCAAGAAACACAACTATAAGGAAATATTATGAAAACTTATATAATTGGACAATCTGGAAGAAATGGATAAATTCTTGGAAACGTAAACTAGAAAAACTGAAACAGGAAGAAATAGGAAATTTGAAGAGACCCATAACCAGCAAAGAAATTGGAACAGCAATAAAAATATCTGCCCAAAAATAAAAGTCCAGGGCCAAATGGCTTCCCAGGGGAATTCTACCCCACACTTAAGCAAGACTTATATCATTCTTCTCCAACTGTTCCACAAAATAGAAATGGAAGGAAAGCTTCCAAACTCTTTTATGAGGCCAGAATTACTTACCTTGATTCCTAAACCAGACAAAGACCCCACTAAAAAGGAGAATTACAGGCCAATATCCCTGATGAACATGGATGCAAAAATTCTCAACAAGATACTAGCAAACTGAATACAATAGTACCTTAAAAGAATTATTCACCACAATCAAGTGGAGTTTATTCCTTGACTGCAAGGGTGTTTCAGTATTTGCAAATCAATCAACATGACACACCAGATTAATAAAGGATAAGAACCATATGATCCTCTCAATAGATGCAGAAAAAACATTTGACAAAATACAGCATCTATTTTTGATTAAAACCCTTTATTAAAAGTAGTGATAAAGGGAACATACCTCAACATAATAAAGGCCATATACAAAAGACCCATAGTTAATATTATCCTCAATAGGGAAAAACCGAGAGCTTTCCTGCTAATGTCAGGAATAAGACAGAGATGTCCATCCTCACTACTGTTATTTAACATAGTACTGGAAGTCCTCAGCTCAGCAATTGGACAACAAAAAGAAATAAAAGGCATCCAAATCAGCAAGGAACAAGTCAAACTTTTACTCCTCACAGACCATATGATATCTATGTAGAAAACCTGAAAACCTCCACCAAAAAATTGCTAGAACTGATACACAAATTCAACAAAGTTGAAGGATACAAAATCAACGTGCCAAAATCTGTTGCATTTCTGTACACCAATAATGAAGCAGCAGAAATCGAAATCAAGGATTTGATCCCATTTATAATTACACCCAAAAACATAAGATACCTAGCAATAAACCTAATCAAAGAGGTAAAATATCTGTACTCTGAAAACTATAGAACACTGATGAAAGAAATTGAAGATGACACAAAGAAATGGAAAACATTCTATGCTCATGGATTGGAAGAGCAAACATTGTTAAAATCGCCATACTACCCAGAGCAATCTATACATGTAATGCATTTCCTATGAAAATACCACCAGGATTTTTCACAGAACTAGAACAAAAAATCCTAAAATTTGCATGGAACCACAGAACACCCTGAATAGCCAAAGTAATCTTGAAAAAAAAAAAGCAAAGCTGGAGGCAATTACAGTTCTGGACATCTAGTTATATTACAAAGCTCTAATCATCAAGGCGGTATGGTACTGGCACAAAAACAGACACATAGATCAATATGGATCAATGGAACATAGTAGAATACCCTGAAATGGACCAACTATGACATGGCTAACTAATCTTTGACAAAGTAGGAATGAATATCCAATGGAAAAAAAAGATAGTCTCTTCAACAAATGATGTTGGGAAAACTGGACAGTGACATGCAGAAGAATGACACAGGACCACTTTCTTACATCATACACAAAACTAAATGCAAAATAGATGAAGACCTAAATGTGAGACAGAAAACCATCAAAGTCCTAGAGGAGAAAACAGGCAGCAATCTCTTTGACATAAGATGTAGTAACTTCTTACTAGACATGTTGCTGAAGGCAAGGGAAACACAAGTAAAAAAGGACTATCGGGATTTCATCAAGTTAAAAAGCTACTGCACAGAGAAAGAAGCAATCAACAGAACTGAAAGGCAACCACAGAATGGGAGAAGATATTTGTAAATGACATATCAGTTAAAGGGATGCTCTCCAAAATCTATAGAGAAATTATCAATCTCAACACTCCCAAAACAAATAATCCAGGTAAGAAATAGGCAGAAGATGTGAATAAACACTTCTCCAAAGAAGACATCTAGATGGCTAACAGACCATGAAAAGATGCTCAACATCACTCATCATTGGGGAAATACAAATCAAAACTAAAATTAGATATCACTTCACACTTGTCTGAATGGCTAAAATTAACAACACGGGAAACAGCAGATGTTGGCGAGGATGCAAAGAAAGGGAGGCCCTCTTACAACTTTGGTGGGAATAGAAACTAGTGCAACCACTCCGGAAAATGGTGTGGAGGTTTCTCAAAAGTTAAAAATAGAACTACCCTACAACCCAGTAATTGTTCTAGTAGGTATACAAAAATGTGATTTGAAGGGACACATGCACCCCAATATTTATAGCAGTATTATCAACAATAGCCAATTATGGAAAGAGCCCAAATGTCCATCGACTGACGAATGAAAAACAAGGATGTGGTATATACATACAATGGATTATTAGCCATCAAAAAAGAACGAAGTCTTGCCATTTGCGATAACTGGATGGAGCTAGAATGCATTATGTGAAGTGAAATGAGTCAGAGAAAGACAAATACCATACAATTTCACTCATGGAATTGAAGATGCAAGACAGATGAACATAGGGGAAGTGGGGGAGAAAAGAGAGGGAGGCAAACCAAGAGACTCAACTCTAGAGAACAAAGTAAGGGTTGAAAGGGGTTGGGTAGATTAAGGATGGGCTAAATGAATGCTGAGTATTAAGGAGGTCACTTGTGATGAACAATGGGTGGTATATGGAAGTGATGAATCACTAAATTCTACTCCTGCAACCAATATTACACTATATGTTAACTAACTGGAACTTAAATAAAAACTTGAAGCAGTAAAAATAATTTCCCAGTGGTAAAAATACAACAAAATTTAGTTTTAGTGGAGGAGTGTTGCTCATCTTTTCCTAAGTATTTTTGTTTTCAGATACTAATGTAAAGGTGTTTAACATTTTGTAAGTTTTCAATTGTTATGGATACTAATATATAGAAATGCAATTGAACATTTTATTTGGACCTTGTGTTCCTGAAAACTCACTCAATTCACTTATTATTTCTAGTAATCTCTGTAGATTCCTTAGAGTTTTCTATAACACAATCATGTTTAGAAAAAAAGGACAGCTCATTTCTTGGAGATATATAGGAGTATTTAACTTTTAAGTTTTTATTTTTGAGTCTTTTTCAGAAGGTTGCGTTTTTCCTTTATTTTATACATTTTATCTAAGGTATCAAATTTCTTTGAATAATGTTTTTCATAAGAACCATTTATTATCCTTTTAAAGTCTGCAGTATTTGTATGATTTTATCTGTTTTTTAATTTCTGATATTGGTAGTTGTCTCATCACTCCTGCTAGAAACTTATCAGTTGTATTATAAAAGTACTAACTTTTGGCTGTTTTAGTTTACTCTATTTTATGTTTTCTATTTTATTTATTTTTGATCTTTTCATTACATCCTTTTTTATTTTCACTTTGTCTTTAATTTAGTTTTCTTTTTTTCTAGCTTCTTAAAATAAAAGCTTAGCTGCTAGTAGAGCTTTATTTATTTATTTATTTTTTTAATTTTTTTATTTTTGGGACAGAGAGAGACAGAGCATGAACGGGGGAGGGGCAGAGAGAGAGGGAGACACAGAATCGGAAACAGGCTCCAGGCTCCGAGCCATCAGCCCAGAGCCTGACACGGGACTCGAACTCACGGACCGCGAGATGGTGACCTGGCTGAAGTCGGACGCTTAACCGACTGCGCCACCCAGGCGCCCCGAGCTTTATTTTTAACACAAGCATAAATCTATACATACATTTAGGTCAGCTGAAAACCAGCAACTTTTGGTGTGGCTTAGCATGTTAGAAAGTTCTTCGGATGGTTCATACAGGTATTAAATGACTCTTCATCAATGATCCTTATGACCTAGAAAATGCAATATACAATTACACATATGTGGAGACAAAGATGCTCGATAGCGCCCACCGTAAGCCATGGGGAAATGGGTAAGTGTGGAAGCCCTCAGCAATTTGATGTACTATGAGGCTTTTGTTGGAAAATAATCTGTTTCTGGTAGTTGCAGTTAATTGCTACTGGACTGAAATTAAGGGACTAAATTAATGAACTGAAAATCATTATGGTGTTAGTTGACATAGTTTCAGGCCTTCATCAACAGCATCCGTTGCAACCCAGACTCTGGAACTGTGATTACCAATCTTTTCACAATTGCAATGTCAACCTCAGTGACTTCTCTCATCCCAAGGCCTTCTGCCTCTGAGCCTCAGGGCCTCTTGAGCAAAGATTCTAACAGCTGGAAGAAGGACCTCCTTTGTTGAGGGTATGATTGGCTAAGTCAGTCTGAGACTGGTTCTCCTTTCACATTGGCTTAAATATGACTTCCCTTACCTGAATGTTTCGTATTATGAAACTCAAAATTTATTATTTGCTTAACTTTTTTTTTTCTATTCAAAATAGAGGCTTTTCACATATTTGGCTGTCTGATACTTTCCTGGCAAGAACTAAGTCTTTTTTTCTCTAAGGATTGTTCTAGGGGAGAAAACTGTCCAGAAGTAGTTACTTCATGTGAATTTGTTCCACGTATTCTAATAAACTAATCTGTAATGACATTACACTCTCTTTCATTTAAAAACAGTAGAAAGCCATAGGCTGTGTCTTCACATAGAACGGAAGGATTATTTTCCTGATACAATGGCCCAGGAGATTTCTGACAACTCAAATATCTGCCCAGGCTGGAATTTCTCTTCATCCCCTAGATGTTTTCTTGTTATATTTTCCTGTGCATAGGTATTCCTTGCTGCTTGTACAAATATGTGGAAGGGCCCAATTGTCTAGGATGAAGCTGGAGAAAGATAGAAATGTCTCTTCTATTAGGGAAGAGGTGGCCTTAGGGATACATTTTGAATGTCATTTTGAATGACTGAACAAGTAAAGCGTTCTCCTACTACCTGAGAGAGAGTTCAGTCGTTGGTCTTCCAGGAAGTGAAACTCTAGCATTTTTCTTATCAGGCAAAGAGACAGATTCATGTCCATAGACATGAACATTATGCTAATCCTCTAAAGGACTTTTTGATTGCCTAACCATACTGACCAAGAAGAGATACATTCAAATAACTTTTGAGGTTTTTAAATTTTTAAAAAAAAATTAATAGTAGGATTGGCTAAATTTATTTCTACTAATTAGGCTAGTTTTTACACAGTCATGTGAAGGCTATTATTAGGTTATTAGATTGTCCTCTTATTTGTTGTCTGACCTTATGAGAAATAAAGTCCATGCAGGAAGGACTTTTCATGTGATTTTTGCCCCTGTTTTATTATTTGGTATGTCCTCATTCATAGCATGGTTCCTGGCATTAAATAGATGCTCTAATATAAAAGCAATAATAATTGAATAGTTAACACATCTAATTTGATAAAGAAATATTTAACATATCCAATCATACTTTAAGGCAGATGATAAATTGAGTGTTAAATAAAATGAGAAGAAACTTGCTACGGCAAGTGGGGGAATACATGATAAAGTAACCTTCACTTGCACAAAATGACGTGGCTGATATTTTTATTCTTGACTGGCAATAGTCTCCTAATGGTTCTAAAAATTGTTTTTCCCTTCATGTTACCTCCTTTAGAAATTAATTATGTGATTTGGTCTACATAGGGATATTTTGAAAACATTTTGTGGGCAATCCCAGTGAATTTAATTAAGCAAGCATCAGTCTTGGACACTTTCCAATTCTGACTGAATGGCAAATGGTGGTTAGAAAGGATGAAATGTCTAGTGATCTCTGCCCCTATCAGGAGAAAGATGCTCTTCTCTTCAGAAATGATAAATTTATTAGGAGGTCTTTGTTGGCTGAATGCACTACCCCCCTCGCCCCCACCCCCTAAAAAAGCACAATAATTTGTGTCAAAATTTCAAGTCAACTGGTGTGGTCACACCAACACAAAAGAAGGAGAAGGACTAGCCGAGTGAATGGTTTTTTTCTATTTTGAAGTTAGTAGGAAAGAGTTACTGGAGAAAAATCTCCCTGGAAAATGGCTGGTTGCTATCTTTTTATGTAAAATTAGGTTGCTTGTCTTTTAGATAAATTATCCTAAGGTAATAAAGTTTTATTGTGTGTATGGATCATAGAATTCCTTTTACATAATCTCTAGTGCAAATAAAAGCAATCTTCTGAATAATTGGAAGACCCCATGAAGAACATAGATTGATATCCAAATGAAATAAAATATATCTTCAAATAATAATGCAGATTTTTTTCTTTCTCTTGTCATACTGGATGAAAAAAAAATTCCAGTCCCACAAATGATTAAAAACTCTTCCTTCAGATTCTGGACTTGTCTTCACGAGGTAAGACTAACAGTAAATATTGGTTACCAGGTTTGCAATTGTGTGAATTTCTTTATTATGTAAAAGTGAGATCACTTTGAGATAAAGCAAACTTTGAAAAATAGGTGACCTTGGGAAAGTTAACTAGATGTTCTGAGCCTCTGCTTGTCCACTTATGAAGTGGAGATTATAGTTCCTCTTACTGTAAATATCAACTATGATACATGAAGTTGTGAGTGTGTGATTGGAATCCACCGTAGGCATTGTGAGCTGTGGAATGATAGATCAGAATCAGATTTTATAAATAAATCATTTGAACTGCATGAGGAGAACATACTGATGTAGGCCAGCATGAAAGGAGAGGGACGTGGCAGGAGACGAGTTCAGTGGCTCAGTAGGAAAGTGGTGGGGAGGGAAATGATAAAGTTTGTGATATATTTTAGAGGGGTTAATAAGATTTGTTAAAGGTAACAATACGTGATATGAGAGCAAGAAAGGCATGAATGGCATGGTGATATTTCTTGTCTGAGCAATGACATGGAAGGTGGTACCATTTAATGAGATGGAAACACCTATGTTTATTGCTGAACATCAAAAATTTAGTTTATAAGTACTGAATTGATATCCAGTTGGAGATGTCCAAATTTGGAGATGTTGCATGTGTGATTTTTTTTTTTGAAGAGAGAGATGTGTAATTTATTTTTGTATTATTATTTTTTAATATATTGTCAAGTTAGCTAACATAGAGTGTATACAGTGCACTCTTGGTTTTGGGGGTAGATTCCCGTGATTCATTGCTTACATACAACACCCAGTACTCATCCCAACAAGTGCCCTCCTAAATGCCCGTCACCCATTTCCCTCCTTCCCCACCCCTCCATCAACCCTCAGTTTGTTCTCTGTATGAGTCTCTTATGGTTTGCCTCCCTCTCTGAAACTATTTTTTCCCCTTCTCTCCCCACCATGGTCATCTGTTTAGTTTCTCAAGTTCCACATATGAGTGAAAACATATGATATCAGTCTTTCTTTGACTTATTTCACTTAGCATAATACCCTCCAGTTCTGTCTACATTGTTGAAAATGGCAAGATTTCATTTTTTCTCATTGCCAAGTAGTATTCCATTGTATATATAAGTCACATCTTTATGCATTCATCAATTGATGGACATTTGGGCTCTTTTCATAATTTGGCTATTGTTGAAAGCCATGTGCCCCTATGAATCAGCCCTCCTGTATCCTTTGGATAAATTCCTCATAGCGCTATTGCCTGGTCATAGGGTAGTTCTATTTTCAAGTTTTTGAGGAACCTCCACACTGTTTTCCAGAGTGACTGCACCAGTTTGCATTCCCATTAACTGTGCATGAGGGTTCCCATTTCTCCACATCCTCGCCAACATCTTTTGTTTCCTGAGTTAATTTTAGCCACTCTGACCGGTGTGAGGTGGTATCTCAATGTGGTTTTGACTTGTATTGCCCTGATGATGAGTGATGTTGAAGTTGATCATCTTTTCATGCATCTGTTGGCCACCTGGATGTCTTCTTTGGAAAAGTGTCTTTTCATGTCTTCTGCCCATTTCTTCACTGGATTATTTGTTTTTCAGGTGTTGAGTTTGGTAAGTTCTTTATAGATTTTGGATACTAATCCTGTATCTGATATGTCACTTGCAAATATCTTCTCCCATTCCATCAGTTGCCTTTTTGTTTTGTTGATTGTTTCCTTTGTGGTGCAGAAGCTTTTTGTCTTGACGAGATCCCAGTAGTTCATTTTGCTTTTATTTCCTTTGCCTTTGGAGACATGTTGAGCAAGAAATTGATATGACTAGGGTCAAAGAAGTTGTTGCCTGTTTTCTCCTCTAGGGTTTTGATGGTTTTCTGTCTCACGTTTAGGTTTTCATCCATTTTGAGTTTATTTTTGTGTATAATGTAAGAAAGTGATCCAGTTTCATTCTGCCAGTTCTCCCAGCACCATTTGCTAATGAGACTGTCTTTTTTCCATTGGATACTCTCTTTTGTTTTGTCAAAGATTAGTTGTCCATACATTTGTGGGTCCAGTTCAGCGTTTTCTATTCTATTCTATTGGTCTATGTGTCTGTTCTTGTGCCAGTACCATACTGTCTTGATATGAAGGTGAAAAATTAAGGGAGAGACACAACACTGGTGTGCTTCCCCATTGATTGGTCAGGAAAAGGGGGCATATCCAACCACTGAGAAGTATCAGTGAGGGAAGACACAATCCTTCAGTGACCTTCTATTCCTAATTTGACCTACTCACATTGAATATGTCAATTACACTACATTGGTCTCAAGTATTTCACTTTTGTGACTTTATAAACTATGCACCTTTTCATGGAATTCCCTTGCCCTCTTTTCTTGTCCTTCCACTTTTCCTTTAAAACTCAGCTAAAGCATTGCACCTCTGGGAATACTGACTCCTGTCTGGTAGATATATTCCTACTCTGTGACCTTCACATTGTAGGGCTGTTTTTATATTGTCACTTTTTGGTGGTTATTATGTATGCTATCACTAAATGTAGGAAACCATGGCTTATTCAACTTGGAAATCACAATGTCTATAAAACATTTGACACAAGCAGGTACTCTTTCACATTTTTTAATTGAATGAATCAATGAAAGATTACTCTTATAATGCATTTAAAAGTTTTTTCCCTTGTTTTATAGATCTCCTGCTTCTAACATGAGAAATCACCTCCTATGCAGATTAGATGGAAGCAAGAAACAATGTAACTTACTTTGTCCTCTTGGGTCTCACACAGGATCCAAAGGAACAGAAGGTCCTTTTTGTTATGTTCTTGCTTTTCTATACTTTCACCATGGTGGGCAATTTGCTCATTGTCATGACTGTAACTGTCAGTAAGACCCTGGGCTCGCCTATGTACTTGTTTCTTGCTAACTTATCATTTATGGATGTCACTTATTCATCTTGCATTTCCCCCAGATTGATTTCGGACTTGTTCTTTGGGGAAAACACCATATCCTTCCAATCTTGTATGACCCAACTATTTGTAGAGCACTTTTTTGGTGGATCAGAGGTTTTTCTTCTGCTGGTGATGGCCTATGACCGCTATGTGGCCATCTGTAAGCCCTTGCATTATTTGGTTATCATGAGACAGTGGGTGTGTGTTGTGCTCCTGGTAGGGTCCTGGGTTGGGGGTTTTATGCATTCAGTAATTCAAGTTAGCACTATTTATGGGCTCCCATTCTGTGGTCCTAATGTCATTGATCATTTTTCCTGTGATATGTACCCCTTACTGAAACTGGTCTGTACTGACACCCGTGTCATTGGCCTGTTAGTGGTGGCCAATGGAGGACTGATCTGCACAATTGTGTTTGTGCTCTTGCTCATCTCTTATGGTGTCATCTTGCACTCTCTAAAGAACCTTAGTCCAGAAGGGAGGCAGAAAGCCCTCCAGACCTGTGGTGCACACATCACTGTGGTGGTCTTCTTCTTCGTGCCGTGTATTTTCATGTACATGAGACCTGCCAAGACCTTCCCCGTTGACAAATTATTGAGTGTGTTTTATACAGTCATAACCCCCATGCTGAACCCCCTGATCTACACTCTGAGAAATTCTGAGATGACGAATGCTATGAAGAAACTCTGGAGGAGAAATGTTATATCTCTCAGTAGATAAGTGTATGATCCACGATGAAGAAAATAATTTAACATTTGTGCCCATCTCCTCAAATGTTAACGTCTGTTTTACTGTAAATGCACTTACAGTAGGAGTCAATAAATAATATGTAATTGAGTAGTCAATGAAAGTTTTATAGTTACACTAATTGTTATGTATTTATTTTTTTATTCATGTAAAATTAATATAAAGTGTTATATTAGTTTCACATGCACTATATAATGATTTAACAATTCTATACATAGTGCTCATCATGAGAAGTATACTCTTAATCTCCAGATGTAATGAAGTAACCAATGACATTTTTGTAGTTCCACTAATATTTCTTTCAAAAAATTTTAATGCTTTATTTATTTTTGAGAGACAGAGAGGGAAAGTGAGGGGGGGAGGGGCAGAAAGAGAAGGAGACACAGACTCCAAAGCAGACTTCAAGCTCTGAGCTGTCACCTTAGAGCCCCACGTGGGACTTGAGCCCATGAATAGCGAGATCACAACCTGAGCCCAAGTTAGACACTTAACTGACTGAGCCACCCAGGTGTTCCTAGTTACATGAATTTTTAATTATTGGCTATACTTAATTTATTACTTTCATTCGAATTCTTATTTTTATATTTAGTTGGATTGATTTTCTTCTTTAGCACACAGTGTTTTATTAGCTTCATATGTGCAATGTAGTGATTCAGCAATTCCATTCATCACCTGGTGCTCAACATAATACGTGCATACCTTAATCCCCATCACCTCTTTAACCCAACCCTGCTTCTCCTCTGGTAACCATCAGTTCTCTATGATTAAGAGTCTATATCTTGATTTGTATCTCTCTTTCTCTTTCTCTCTCTCTCTCTCTTTTTCCCTTTGCTCATTTATTTTGTTTCTTAAATTCCACATGAGTGAAATCATGTGGTATTTTTCTCTCTCTGAATTATTTTGCTTGGCACTATACTCTCTAGCTTCATCCATGTCATTGCAAATATATATATATATATATATATATATATATATATATATATATATATATATATATATATAAATACCTTTATCCATCCCTCACATAGTCCCAGGTCTTCTTACATACATAGTTATTGTATTAAGATTGTTATTGCTTCTAAAACTGGTCTATTAATAATATTTGCTAATAAAACATATGTGTTCATGTTTATGTCCTTGTGTATAACTTTTACATTTACTACTCAGCCTCCTGAAGTCCTTTCCACACCTGTTTATAGATGTAACCAATTCTCAGGTTGCTCATACTGCTTAAAACTTCTTTATGAAGATACGGTAAAATTAGTGTTTCCAGTCTTTGCCATATTTTCCCCAATTTTTTTTGTTACCTATAGCTCTGCAATGAAGTCTTATTAAAATTGTGTAAGTATGAGTTTTTAGAAGTGGAATTCTTGGATCAATTGGTATACATATTTAAATGTTGATGTTTGTACTTATTGCCCAAATACTGTCCATAAGCTCATACCAAACTACACTACTTCCATAAGTCTAAAAATGCCCGTCCAGCTTCATAGATGTGTCTATATATGAACACAGAGGTCTGTATCTGACAGCGCATGGGTCAGTATCTGACTATGCATATGAATGCTTATGGGTATGTATATGTATTTGATATGATCACACACAGGTTTGTATGTATTTACACACAGGGCTATATCTTGCGACACACAGGTCTGAATCTGAGCACATATGAATTTTGGCAGGACTTGACTGAACAATTTTTCTGTTCCATGTGGCATGGACTGAGCTCCCTCGGCTTTTAGGGAGTATTTTGGATGACTTTACTCCTGTGAGTGGTGCCTTGGCCGGGATAGCTAGAAGACCAGGCTCTCCTGGCTCCTTCTCCTTGCATGTAGCCTGTCTCTCCAGTGAGTTTGTCAGACTTGTAAAATGGCAGTTCAGGACTTTGGGAGGGAGGGCACAGAAAGTCTTAAGCCAGTTAAGATCTCATCCCATCCTGACATCAGCTTGAAATTCAGGATCTCAAGTTCTAGATCCAGACTGCATCTGACCAAATGAAAAGACAACCTATGGAATGGGGGAAAATATTTGCAAGTCTTATACCTCACAAGGGGTTAATATCCAAATTGTATGAGGAACTTATACAACCAATAGGAAAAACAAAACAAAACAAAACAAAACAAAACAAAACAAAACTGATTAAAAACTAGACAATGGATCTGAATAGACATTTTCCAAAGAAGACATACAAATGACCAATAGGAACATGGAAGGGTGCTTAATATTATTAATCACTATGGAAATGCAATTCAAACTACAATGAGATATCGCCTCATACTTGTTAAGATGGGTGTTATCAAAAAGAGAAGAGATTACATTTGCTGGTGAGGATGTAGATAAAAGGGATCCTTCGTTCACTGTCTTTGGGTATATAAATTTTTCAACCACTCTGGAGAAAAGTATGGAGATTGCTCAAAAAGTGAAATAGAACTACCGTAATATCCAGAAATTCCACTTCTGTGCATATATCCAAGATATGATCAGAATCTTGAGGAGATATCTTCACTCTCATGTTTGTGGCAGTATTTTCACAATAGTCAAGACATGGAAACAATCTAAGCATCCACTGATGGATGAATGGAAAAAGAACAGTGGTATATACATACAAGAGAATATATTAAGGTATAAAAAAGAAGAAAATCGTGCCAATTGCAACACTGTGATAGACTTTGAGGGCATTATGCTAAGTGAAATAAGTCACACAGAGAAAGACAGATACTCTATCATCTCATTTATATGTGGTATTGAAAAACCCAATTTATAGAAGGCAAGAGAATGGTGGTTTCCAGGGCCTGGCAGGTGGGGGAAATTTGTCAAAGTTAGTTAAAGGGTACAGGTTTCTAGTTATAAGTTGGATAAGTTTTGGGGAGCTTATGTATGGCAGGGTACAGTAGTTAATAATGTATTATATAGAAATAGTTGCTGAGTGAGCAAATCTTAAATGTGCTCATCCCCCACAAAAATTCCAGTTATGTGAGATGACATATGTGGTAACTACCCTTATTGTGGTAATCATTTTGCAATATATGTATATATCAGATCAACATGTTGTACACCTTAAACTTACACAAGGTTGTATATCAGTTGTGTCGAATAACCCTGTGAAAACACAAGTAAATGAAATTAGACTGTGAATTGAAAAAAGAAAGTCTAAGAACTAGAGACTTGCTCTTTCTTCCCTGTGTCCTGCATATGTTTTGGAGGTGGACAACCTAGTTAAGAGAATTTATGAGACACACCTTAAATCTTTCCGAAGTCTCACTAGGGTCTTACATCTACAACACTGAGATGATTTTTCTTCCGGTGCCATTTCTTACTCTGAGAGCTTTTTTGCTCTTTGGAGACGGTGTGGATGAGAACCAGCTTTATACCAGAACCCAGCAGGTCTTGAATCCTTACATGTTTCTCCTGAATTCTGCTTGAGAACTTGAGAACCGTTATGCTTTCAACTCACCTCTCTATCTCTTTTTTTGAGGTTAATTTATTGATTTTGAGAGAGACAGAGACACCATGAGTTGGGGAGGGGCAGAGAGGGAGAGAGAGAATTCCAAGACCCAACATGGGGCTCAAGTTCACAAAACCACAAGATCATGACCTGAGCTGAAACCAAGAGTCAGATTCTCAACTGACAGCCACCTAGGCACCCCTCACCTCTCTTTATCCATCCTTCAACATATCATACACGGCTGAGGAACCAGCTGGCATATTCAGTATTATACTTGGAAATCACAGTCAAATCCACCTGCTCCCCCACCTGTTCCTATTTTCCACACTACTACAGGTGAGGGTATTACCAAACTTTGCTAGCACTTGGTAACATGAATCACTTTCTCTTCAGCCTCCAAGCACAGTCCACCCTGTCCTTCAACAAAGCTTTACCTACAGATGCCTCGAAGCCCTTACAGCCCCAGCAACTCCTGGGGCCAGGGTCAATGCCATGTACTTTACATTTCTGTTATGGAAGCACCACAGTTCCAGCTTCCACTCTTTGCTCTGCTTATCTTTTGCTACATGGCATAAGACTTTGAAATGTTGTGACTTAAAGCCACAACCATTTAAATTTGCCTCACAATCTTGTGGACCAGCAATTCTGGCAGAGGTTAGCTGGGTATTTTTTCTGCTTCATGTGGCATGGACTGGAGTCCCTCTGTGGTATTCAACAGATAACTGAGGGGTCTACAGGATTCAGGGCAGCTTCAGTCCTATTCAAAGTGGCTTGGAAATGGTGACTGGAAAGAACCCACCGGTCCCTCTCCCTATCCAGTTAAATGTAGGACCACAGTCAGGATAGTCAGACTTTTAAAATTTAAGTATAAGTTGGTTAGCATATAGTGTAATAGTTTCAGGAGTAGAATTTAGTGATACATCACTTACATATAACACCCAGTGTTCATCCCAACAAGTGTCGTCCTTAATGCTCATCACCCATTTAGCCCATCTCTCCCCCCACCTCCCCTCCAGCGACCCTCACTTTGTTTTCTGTATTGAAGAGTATCTTATGGTTCGCCTCCCTCTCCATTTTTATCTTATTTTTCCTTCCCTTCACCTATGTTCATCTGCTTTGTTTCTTAAATCCCACATCTGAGTGAAATCATGTGATATTTGTCTTTCTCTGACTGACTTATCTTGCTTAGCATAATACACTAGTTCCCACCACATTGCTGCAAATAGTAAGGTTTCATTCTTTTTGATCACCGAGTAATATTCCATTATATATATATGTTCCATGTGTGTGTGTGTATATATATATATATATATATATATATATATTCCATTGTATTCCATTGTATATATTCCATTGTATATATATTCCATATATATTCCATATATATATTCCATTGTGTATATATATATTCCATATATATATATATATTCCATATATATATATGTATATATATATATGCCACATCTTCTTTATCTATTCAGCAGTTGATGGACATTTGGGCTCTTTCCATAATTTGGATACTGTTAGAAACATTGGAGTGCATGTGAACCTTCGAATCAGTATTTTTGTATCCTTTAGATAAATACTTAGTAGTGCAATTTGCTGGGTTGTAGTGGAGTTCTATTTTTAATTTTTTGAGGAACCTCTATACTGTTTTCAAATAGTTGCACGATTTTGCATTCCCAACAACAGTGCAAAAGTGTCCCCCTTTCTCCGCATTCACACCAACATCTGTTGTTTCCTAAGTTGTTAATTGTAACCATTTTGACAGGTGTGAGGTGGTGTCTCTTTGTGGTTTTGATTTGTATTTCTCTGATGATGAGTGACGTTAAACATATTTTCATGTGTCCTTTAGCCATCTGGACATCTTTGGAAAACTGTCTATTCGTGTCTTCTGCCCATTTCTTCACTGGATTATTTGTATTGGGTGTTGAGTTGGGTAAGTTCTTTATAGATTTTGGATATTAACCCTTTGTCCGATATGTCATTTGCAAATATCTTCTTCATTCCATCAGTTGTCTTTTAGTTTTGCTGATTAATGAATCTTTATCTATGATCTAGTAAATGCAATTTAGTAATTTAGTAAACTGGTAAATTATCTATGATCTAATAAATGCAATATATAACTAAACGTATGTGGAGATCAAGATGCTCAATGGAGCCCATTGTAAGCCAGGGAAAATGAGTAAGTGTGGAAGCCCTCAGAGATTTGATGTACAAGCAGGCTCTTGTTGGAAAATAATTTGTTTCTTATAGAAACAGTTACTCAACTGACCCTGGAATGAAATTAAGGGACTGAATTAATGAACTGAAAATCATTATGGTGTCAGTTGACATAGATTAAGGCTTTGATAAACAGCATCCACTGCGACCCAGAGTCCGGAACTGTGATTAGCTATCTTTTCAACAATTGCAGTGTTAACCTCAGTGACTTCCCTCATCCCAGGGCCTTCTGCCTCTGAGCCTCAGGATTTCATAAACAGAGATTCTAACAGCTAGAAGAAAGACCTCCTTTGCTGAGGATATGATTGGATACGTAAGCCTGAGACTGGTTCTCCTTTAATGCCGGCTTAAATATGACTTCCCTTACCTAAATCTTTCCTACTGTAAACTCACAATTTATCATTTGTTTAACTTTTTTTTTCTGTTTAAATTATATGCTTTTCACATATTTGACTGTCTGTGCCTCTTTCTTGGCAAGAACCAAGTCACTCTTTCTCTAGAGATTGTTCTAGGGGAGAAAAACTGTCCAGAAGTGTTTACTTTATTTGAATTTGTTGCACATATTCTAATAAACTAATCTATAATGACCTTACATTTTCTTTCATTAAAAACAGTAATGACATAGAAAGCCATAGGCTGTGTCTGCACATAGTAATGGGAGGATTATTTTCCTAATACACTGGCCCAAGAGATTTCTGACAACTCAAATATCTGCGCAGGCTGGAGTTTTTGTTAATTACCTAGATGGTTTTTTGTTACATTTTCCTGTGTATAAATATCCCTCATTACTTGTATGAGGGAAGAGCCCTTACATATGGAAGAGCCCAATTCTCTTGGATGCAAAGTGGGGAAAGGTAGAAACATGTCTTCCGTTAGGGAAGAAGTGACCTTAAGGATACGTATGTTTTGAATGAGTGAACAGGTAGAGTTTTCTCTCACCTGAGAGACTGCTCAGTCATTGGTCTTCCAGTAAGCAAATTCCAGAATTTTTGTTGTTAGGCACAGAGACATGTTAATGTACAGAGACATAAATGTTATCCCAATCCTCAAAAGAAAATATTTTTTTTGTTGTCTCATCATAAATGTCTAATAAGAGATTTATTTAACTAATTTGAGGTTATAAAATTTTGGGCATTTTTATGTTGACAAATAACAGGCTTGTCCAAGTTAATTTCTACTAATCAGGATAATTTTTGTATGGCCTTTTGGACATAGCAATTTTGTTTTGCTTTGAGGTAATTTTCCCAGCAAGTGAGAATGTTCAACTATATTTGCACAGTAAATATGTTGTATTTATGTGTCTTTATAACCTAGACATCCACATTGGATAATTCTACACTTATCTGAAAGACTGAGACGTTGGGGAACCTTCATGGAAATGTAGAAAGTGTGGTCACTTGGAACTGTTTTTAGATGCACTGATCAGGCATATATTATTATGTGTTCTATGGTCACCCACAGTTCTGTGAAGTATCTACAATTACTCACAGTGAGAGAAGCACTATTTTAATGACCAAAGAAACGACCCAAGTGGTGAGTCCTTAAAACAACCAACGGATATGCAATGAAAATTCATGTAATATATTTAATGTAGCTAATGTCTTAAATACCATATATTTTCACTGGAGAAAGACTGGATTGAGGAAATTAAGCTAGCAAAACTGAAGTTAGCCAGTGTATCTAAAATGTATTTGGTATTAATAGTATAACCTGACAGATTTTTATTGTCCATTTAGCCAAATAACAAAGAAGAACACATAATGCATTTGAAATAAACTAACGGAATTATAAAGTAGGTTCATGGGCTATTTTACATAGCATGTTAATATTTGTAATTACTGTTAGATATATAAATTAGAGAATTTAAAATTGTATATCATATCAAGTGTGTTAGAATATAGAGGAATAAATAAATGCCTATTCTGTTCTGGAAGCTTGATGTGCACTGTTATGTGTGAATCTTAAAATTTTCATTGGTACTATGTTGCTGCATATTCATGAAGAAATTCATGCTCGTGAGTAACTTTTGGCCATTGAGAGAGACATAAAACTATAATTTGTAAAATACTATAGTATTTTTGTTACCATGGGATTTTAATTTATCTTTTAAAAGATATATTCATAACAAACTATGTAAATTATATCTTTTAAGTAGAGCTGTGTTTACTTAATGGTTTCAGTTATTAAAGCCTAGTAAGTCTATCTGTCCGTTTTTATAGTATGAAATCTTTGATGACTTAAACTCTGGAGAATAGTTTATATGCCTCATTCCTACATGTGAATAATTTAACTGGCTGGTAGAAGACTTATCTTGGTAAAATCCAAAGTGGGGATTAATAAGAGTGAAGAACACTATTTCTTGCAGAAAATAATGAATGAAAAATAAGAATTATATATAGACTGCCTTGTAGTGTTATGTTCTTGAACAGGTGTGGATCTATCAATGTAGAACTCCCACGATGATAGCACCCCCCAACCAAATGGAGTAACGGTGTGAATGAAGCATGGAGATCATTTGTCACACCTGGCTTCTAAGGAAAGCTCAAGCTTTTTCTTCACGTGTCCTCCCCTCCCAAATCCAAATGGGATTGAAATCAACTTGTCTATATATGAGGTTTAGTTATCTTTAATTTCCTTGAGCACTGAATAACCCAAAAGTTTGGGCTTGTGTCTGTATCTGTACAATTCTTCTCTCATTTAATTTTGTCCTTCCCTTCAGATGTAGGGTCTCTAAGGAATTAGTGCTTTTATTCTTTTTGAATTTTTTTTTCCTTACCAAGAAGAGCTCTGTGTTTAATTGCTATGACTTCCCAGGATGCCTCTTGAGTGACCCCTGGAAGGCTCAGGGGATTTGCCTTCTAGAACTTCTAGCACTTCCTCACTAAAGGAAAACTTTCAGAATAAGATTTTTTTAAAAAGTTATTTACTTATTTTGAGCGAGAGAGTATGAGCGAGGGACGGGCGGAGAGAGGAGAGAGAGAGAATTGTAAACAGGCTCTGTGCTCTCAGCGCAGAGCCTAATTTGGGGCTCGATCCGACCAACTGTGAGATCATGACCTGAGCTGAAAACAAGAGTTGGACGCTTACTGACTGAGCTTCCCAGGCACCCCTGAATAATATTTTTAAAAGAATACTAACCTCACTTATTACATTAATATTCTTTTTTACCTGAGGATATTCATATCTTCAATATTATTTCTCCTCTCTGATTTGATAATTCCTTTCTTTCATTTTCTACCTTTTTTCTCTAGTTTTCTGCTTGCTTCTAGACAAGTCACATTTCATTTAACTAATTTGAGGTTATAAAATTTTGGGCAGTAAATAATACTGCTCATATGTAATAAAATGGGTAATTCCTAAGGCATACAAACCTATCCTATGCACAGCAAGTGGTTCATGAGTTAGAGGTGCAATATTCTTTTTACCTGGGACTATGTCTATGATACTTACTAAATTGACAAAGATTCAGATGATTTGTTCTGATACAACTTAATAGGGAAACATTCAAGAACATTAATCATAGTACAATTTACTGAGCCTTTAAATAGGTGCCAGGCAGG
Source organism: Prionailurus viverrinus (assembly GCF_022837055.1). Lineage (NCBI taxonomy): Eukaryota > Metazoa > Chordata > Mammalia > Carnivora > Felidae > Prionailurus > Prionailurus viverrinus. The sequence continues at coordinate 100,768,782 of NC_062570.1, forward strand.
TTCCGGATGCTTTATTTGTAATAAAACAACAAACTTAAGAAGTAGAAACTGTTGCTCTCCCCATTCTTCAAATCATGAAACTGGGACACAGAGAGGTTAAGTTGCCCAACATTGCCCAGATGGCACATGGCAGAGCTGGGATTCCAACACAGGCAGTGAAGTTCCAGAACCCACATTATTCACCACTGCACTATGCTCCCTCTCCAAGGATGTTTTGGGTCTTAACTAGGTGCACACTGAATGAGAAACTTGTAGTCATGATTTGATCTTGGTAATGATCAAGTCCCAGTTGCCACTGGCTAGCCTTTCTCAAGTAACAGTAACAAGATTGGAAATTTTAATGTAATTATAAAAATATGAAAATAGAAGGAAATGTCAGCAGAATAGAAGTAACTATTTCTTCTAACTGTGTCAGCAGAATAGAAGGGGTGGGGCTGCACAAAGTTCTCACAGAGCACTGGACTGGAAAGGATTCTGAGGTGGATGAGTTTGACCCCCTTAGTTTCCAATGAGCAAGCTGAGACAGGCTTGTAAGACATTTAGAAGGTGACTCAAACCCATGCCTTCTTAACACTGAGCTTGGACTTTTCCCCCGAGGGTGCTGTTTTTTGCAACCTGGGCAACGAAGTTGTATTTTTGAGTGCTCTCAGTACCTAAGAAGCATTATAAGTGAAACCATGTCCCAATGTACCCTACCCCTCTTTTCAGCGTCTGTTTCTCTTCCCTCAATACCTAGCTCATGCCAAGAGTTTTGAAAAAAATACCAGGTGCTAATGTAACAATTTGTGAAAATCGCAAGTCTCTCCAGTTCAGTTCAAATGTATTTGCTGAAAATCTAGAGAGTTACTTGTGTTAAGATATTGTGGGGTGGGCAAACATTAAGTGGAGAGAACTCCAACTCCTTACAAAGCTGATCGAGAATCATACCAAGTCATTGTAATAGGGAACAATGTGCTAAATAGTTTTGCAGTTATTTGATAACAGTTAAATCTAGTCTTTACATCAGAGTCTAGTCTGAACATCTAATAGTGGAATGTCATAGTATTATTAAGTGAATTATTACACAAGAGATGCTATTTTTGGTGCTGGATACATCACACTGTAAAGGTACTCACTGCAACTACGTACTACCACCTCAGAAGTCTGACTCTATGCTGATTTATGTAGCGTTTATTGCCACCAGCAGAAAGTAAGTTTCTGGAGAGCAGGGATCCTTTCCTTGTGTGTGACTGCTGACTTCTGTGCCAAGAACAGAGATAGTTTAAATAAGGCTATAATAAATCTATGTTGATAGCTGAGCTTTTGATTACTCCTCTCTATAGACGATCCCCTAAGACTTAGAGATAGAACTTCTTTCTTGTAGAACAACAAGATCATCTGAAGACAAATAGGACCATCAAGGGAAGGTGTAACAGGCATTTTGGAAGAACTCAATAGTTACCACTGTTTATTGTGTATAAACCGCTGTAGAAAAGACTTAATGATGAAGATGTGCTCTTAACAATGGACTTATTTATAGTCATGTTCACGATTCCATTACAGATTGCACTGTCCTGAGCTCTCATCCCTGAAACAGGCCATATAGAAAGAGGAAATGGGAAATAGTAACAATGTGACGGAATTTGTCCTCCTTGGCCTCACCCGGGATCCTGAAGGGCAAAAAGCATTATTTGTCATGATTTTACTGACCTACATTGTGACAATAATGAGCAACCTGCTCATTGTGGTGACTGTTTTTGGCAGCCCCTCTCTGGGCTCCCCCATGTACTTCTTCCTCACCTATCTGTCACTCATGGATGTTGTTTATTCCACTGTCATCTCTCCCAAATTGATTATAGACTTACTCTGTGACAAAAAGACAATTTCCTTCCCAGCTTGCATGGGCCAGCTCTTCCTAGAACACTTGTTTGGGGGTTCTGAGGTCTTCCTCCTGATCGTGATGGCCTATGATCGCTATGTGGCCATCTGTAGGCCGCTGCATTACTTGACTATCATGAATCGACAGGTTTGCATTCTGCTGTTGGTGGTGGCCTGGGTTGGAGGTCTTATGCACTCTATGGTTCAACTTCTCTTTGTGTACAGCCTTCCGTTTTGTGGCCCCAATGTCATTGATCACTTCATCTGTGACATGTACCCATTACTGGAACTTGCTTGCACTGACACCTACTTAATAGGCCTCACTGTTGTTGCCAATGGTGGAGCCATCTGCATGGTCATCTTTATCCTTCTGCTCATCTCGTATGGAGTCATTCTAAATTCTCTTAAAAGTCACAGTCCAGAAGGGAGGCGCAAAGCCCTGTCCACCTGCAGTTCCCACACCACAGTGGTTGTCCTTTTTTTTGTTCCCTGCATTTTCATGTATGTTAGACCTGTTTCCAACTTGTCCATTGATAAATCCATAACTCTGGTTTATACAGTTATCACTCCCATGTTAAATCCTTTAATATACACCTTGAGAAATTCGGAGATGAAAAATGCTATGGAAAAATTCTGGTGTAAAAATGTAACCAAAAGTAAAATAAGCATGTGTCACTGACACTGAACACATTTATGGTTAATTCTGAAGCAACAAAAGGTACTAAATTCTGACAATGGATTTAGTAAATTCAGTGGATTCTCTAGAGATGTTTCTCTTTATTTACACAAAGTCATCAAGAAGTGGAATGGATTGTCTTTTGAGGTAATAATCAGCCTAATAGGGAAATTCTGGAGGTTGAATAAAATTTGTCCCATTACAAGTAAAAATACAATTAATTTCACCTCGTAGCCTTATTTTTCTTGGTTTATATTGAAATGGAACTTTAGAAACAATAGTTTTTAAATTAAAAAAAATGTCTTTTTATTTTGAGAGAGAGGAGAAAGTGAGCATGAGTTGAGGAGGGGCAGATAGAGAGGGAGAGAGAAAGTCCTCAGCAGGTTCTGCACTGCCAGCAAGGAGCCCAATGCAGAGCTTGAACCCATGAACCATGAGACCATGACCTGAGCTGATATCAAGAGTCAGACGCTTAACCAACTGAACCATCTAGGCACCCGAAGAGTTTTAAAATTTTAATTTTTTTTTCAACGTTTATTTATTTTTGGGACAGAGAGAGACAGAGCATGAACGGGGGAGGGGCAGAGAGAGAGGGAGACACAGAATCGGAAACAGGCTCCAGGCTCTGAGCCATCAGCCCAGAGCCTGACGCGGGGCTCGAACTCACGGACCGCGAGATCGTGACCTGGCTGAAGTCGGACGCTTAACCGACTGTGCCACCCAGGCGCCCCAAGTTTTAAAATTTTAAATGTGAAACAACCTACTTTTGAAAATTTACTTTCACCCAAACTAAAGAGAAAGTAATTTGGCTAATACTTAGAACAAATTACTGGGGCCAAAAGAGTGGTGTATAAATTTTAATGCTCATTATTCTATCAGCACAGAAACTTTCTGTAGCTGCAATATGCATCTTGTCCTTAAGATGATTTCCATTCCTCAGGTCAATGCCTATGCTTTTGCAGTTCAGGACATTTAAATGGGAGATGTTATTGTGTTTGGTTAGATGCTATCAGTGAGAAATTTTGTTAAAAATTTAACACAGGGATGTTAAAAGGGATGTTGTATGTTTTTCCAGTTTGTTATGAGCCTGTATGGGGATGGTTGATGGTGAAAACAGATTCTAGTTCCTAATTTGAGCACAGAAAACCATACTAATTCAATTATAAATATATTTTATGCTTTTCCTCATTAGCTGTTATGTACATTTTATTGCCATTCTTCAACAAGAAGATAGAACCTACTTTGTCTTCATGATACTAAAGATATGGGTAAAGAAATGTGTTATTTTGCATAACAGTGTTTCCCCCAAAAGTTGTATTCAACTTAAGTATTTTGTCCTGATAGACCTAATAATGATTTACTTTGGAATAAACAAAATTTTGTTTTTCACTGTTATGTGTAAAAATCGACAACAGGTTTTTCTGTCTGCAGCCCATCCCTAAACACTGCAAACTAGGAAGAAAATGAACTTGCTTTCATTGTAACATGGAACATCATCATGCTTTGGAAGAGTTTTCTTTTCTAACTAAAAAAAGATTTTATAACTTTTCTTATTTTAAATTTTATTATTTTTCATGCATATTGAATGATATATGCAATTTACTTTTACATGTGATAGCCTCTTAACCTTGAATGTGATCAATATCATTGAAACTACCTGTGCATACTTCCCTGGTAGCATTCATCTACCTCTTCCCAGAGGTAATCTTAGTGCTGAATTTTGGATAATAATAGTTAGAAACAGTTTAACTACATATGTATGTATCCTGAACATATATTGTATAGAGTTTTCCTGCCTTTATTGAAATTATACTAAGTATTGCATAGTTTTCTGAATCTTACTTTTTTAAGTTTTTAATTTTAATTCCAGTATGGTTAACATACAGTGTTATATTAGTTTCAGGTGTATGAGATAGGGATTCACTATTTCTATACGTTACTCAGTGCTCATCATGAGAAGAGTACTCTTTAATCCCCATTACCTATTTCACCCATCCCTCCATCCATTTCTCCTCTGGTAATCCATCAGTTTGTTCCTAAAGTTGAGTCTGTTTCTTGGTTTCTTTCTCTTTTTTCCTTTGCTCATTTCTTTTGTTTCTTAAATCCCACATATGAGTGAAATTATATGGTATTTGTCTTTCTCTGCCTTATTTCACTTAGCATTATACTCTCTGGATCCATCCATATTGTTGAAAATGGCAAGATTTCTTTCTTCTTCTGGGTGAATAACATTCCATTGTGTATATGTACACACACACGCACACATACACACACACACTACTTCTTTATCCATTCATCTGTTGATGGACACTTGGGCTGCTTCCATAATTTGGCTATTGTAAATAATGCTGCAATAAACATAGGGTGCATGTATCCCTTTGTTTTAGCGTTTTTGTATTTTGGGGGTAAATACCCAGTAGTGTGATTACTGGATTATAGGGTAGTTCTATTTTTTAACATTTTGAGGAAAACATTTTGTTTCCCATAGTGGCTGCACAAGTTTGCATTCCCACCAACAATGCATGAGGATTCCCATTTTACCACATCCTCACCAACACTTTTTGTTTTTGTGTTTCTGATTTTAGCCATTCTGACAGGTGCGAGGTGGCATATCATTGTGGTTTTGACTTCTATTTCTCTGATGTTGAGTGATGTTGAGCATCGTTTCATGTGTCTGTTAGTCATGTGGATATTTTCTTTGGAAAAATGTCTATACATGTCTTCTGCCCATGTTGTAACTGGGCTATTTGTTTTTTTGGGTGTTGAGTTTGGTAAGTTCTTTATAGATTTTGCATACTAACCCTTTGTCAGGTATGTAATTTTCAAGTATCTTCTCCCATTCCATAGGTTGCCTTTTAGTTTTGTTGATTGTTTTCTTTAAAATCCCAATAGTTCGTGTTTGCTTTTGTTTCCCCTGCCCTTGGTGACATGTCTAGTAAGGAGTTGTTGTGGCCGAGGTCAAAGAGGTTAGTTACTTCCTGTGTGTCCTCTACGATTTTGATGGTTTTCTGTCTCACATTATGTCTTTCATCCATTTTGAATTTAGTTTTGTGCATGGTGTAAGAAAGTGGTCCAGCTTCATTTTTCTGCATGTTGCAGTCAAGTTTCCCCAACACCATTTGTTGAAGACACTGTCCTTTTTCCATTAGATATTCTTTCCTGCTTTGTTGAAGATTTAGTTGACCATACAGTTGTGGGTCCATTTCTGGGTTTTTCATTCTGTTACATTGATATATGTGTCTATTTTTGTGACAGTACCATATTGTCTTGATGACTACGGCTTTATAATATAGCTTGAATTCTGGAATTGTGATGCCTCCAGGTTTCTTTTTCTTTTTCAGGATTGTTTTGGCTCCTTGGGATCTTTTGTGGTTCCATAGAAATTTTAAGATTATTTGTTCTAACTCTGCAAAAAATGCTGGTGGCGCTTTGATAAGGGTTGCATTAAATATGTAGATTGCGTTGGGTAGTATAGACATTTTAACAAATTGTTCTTCCAGTCCATGACCCTGGAATGCTTTTCTACTTTTTTTTGTGTCCTCTTCGATTTATTTCATCAGAGTTCTATAATTTTCAGAGTATAGGTTTTTTTTAATGTTTATTTATTTTGAGAGAGAGAAAGAGAGAGAGAGAGACAGAGAGAGAGACAGAGAGAGAGAGACAGAGAGAGAGAGAAGGCACTGGGGAGGGGATAGACAGAATCCCAAATAGGCTCCGTGTTGTCAGCACAGAGCCCAATGTGGGGGGAAGAAAAGCTCTCACTTTGAGTATGATTTAACCTGGGTTTTTCACATATGGCCTTTATTATGTTGAGATATGTTCCCTCTAAACCTACTTTATTGGGGGTTCTTATCATGAATGGATATTGTACTTTATCAAATGCTTTTTCTGCATCTATGGAAATGGTCATATGATTTTTATCTTCTCTACTGTTGATGTGATGTATCATATTAATTGATTTGTGAATATTGAACCAGTCTTGCAACCCAAGAATAAATACCACTTGGTCATGGTGAATGACTTTTTAAAATGTATTGTGGATTTGGCTTGCTAATATTTTGTTGAAGATTTTTGCATCTATGTTCATCAGCCACATTGGCCTATAGTTCTCTTTTTTTTGTCTTTATCTGGTTTTGGTATGTCTTTATCTGGTTTTGGTATGCTGGCCCCATAGAACGAATTTGGAAATTTTCCTTTGTCTTCTATTTTTTGTAATAGTTTAAGAATAATAGGTATTAACTCTTCTTTAAATGTTTGGTAGGAAAAAAATAAGTGTTTGGTAGAATTTGCCTGTGAAGTCATCTGGTTCTGGACTTTTGATTGTTGGGAGTTTTTTGATTACTGATTCAATTTCATTGCTGGTAATTGGTCTGTTCAAATTTTCTATTTCTTCCTGATTCAGTTTTGGGAGGTATTTTTTCATAGGAATGTATCCATTACTTTTATATTCTCTATAACCCTATGTATTTCTGTGGGGTTGGTTGTTACTTATCCTCTTTGATTTCTGGTTTTGTTTGAGTTGTCTCTCTCCCCCATCCCCCCTTTTTTTGATGAGTGTGGTTAAATGTTTATCAATTCGAAGAATATGCTCCTGGTTTTATTGATATTCTATTTTTTAAATACAAATACACACACACAGAGAGAGGAAAGTATGGCCCATTCAAAGAAACAAAATAAAACAGCAGAAATTGTCCCTATAAAGCTCTGATGACTGGACAAGGACTTTAGCACACCATCTTAGAGATGTTCAAACAAGTAAAGGAAGGTATGGCAAAGCTCAAGGAAAGGAAGCTAAGGAAAGAGTCAAGGCCAAATATCAAAAAAGAGACATAAAACTTCCATATCAATAAACCTCAGTAAAGAAATAGTATTTTTGGGGGGAGCCTGGTGGCTCAGACAGTTAAGCACCTGGCTCTTGGTTTGTCCCTGGTCATGACCACACAATTTTGTGAGTTCAAGCCCCAGGTCTTCTTGGGATTCTGTCTCTCTGCTCCTTCCCCTGTCATGGGGCTCTATCTTTCTCAAACTAAATAAATAAACATAAAAAAAAAGTAATACACTTTTCAAATCATGTGTAGAGAGTTTCAAAGGACCTGACATTGTTATATAAAAGGCATCTGAATATCCAGTTTCAAATATTTCTAGATTTAGTTTCTATGGTTTTTTTTCTTATATTACTTTGTAATTGTCTCTTTCAAATTATATATCCATACCATCTATCTCTTATTCTTTTTAAGAAATATTCTCTTCTTTGGGGCAAAACTTCTCAGTTGGAATTTTATATGTGGGTTTTACCTCCTCTGAGTTAAATGGAAACTTTTAACATTGATTACCAATAATCTTGTGCCATTCTTATTAAGTATGTCTTTTTTATACAAAGACTTAAGATTTTACTTCACTCCAGTGTCTTCTTCAGCTTGAGAATTTCAAATATATACTGATGAATTGAAAATAACAAATTGTTGGGGTGACTAGGTGGCTCAGTTAGTTGAGTGTCTGACTCTTGATTTCAGCTCAGGTCATGATCCCAGGTTGTGGGATTGAGCCCTGCCTTGGGTTCTGTACTGAGCATGGAACCTGCTTAGGATTCTCTCTCTCCCTATGCCCCTCTCCCTTACTCTACAATAAAAAAGGGGCACCTGGGTGGTTCAGTTGGTTGAGTGACTCTTGACATTGGCTCAGGTCATGGTCTCATGGTTCATGGATTCAGGCCCCACACTGAGCTCTGAACTGATAGTGAGGAAGCCTGCTTGGGATTCTCTATGCCCCTCCACTGCTCATGCTCACTCATGTGCTCTCTCTTTCCAAATAAATAAATAAACTTAAAAGAAATCAAATTAAATTAAAAATATAAAGAATTCTTGTTCATGCAATCTTGTATTTTTGGTATTAATAAGTGACGTGTTCCTTGCTTTTAGATTGCTGTTTTTTTCTACTTAATTCTCCTGAAGTGATTGGCTAGAAGCCTCTGAAAACATGGATCATGTAAAAGGTCTCAGTTCTCTAGAGCATGATTCCTCAGTGAGTTTAATTTTGAACAAGCAGCCTTGGGGACAAAATGTTTTAACAACTCCACGAAGTAATTTGTTGCTCATTGTTGATTAAGTGCCCAGTCATATCTTTCCTTACCTGGGAGAATATTTCTCTTTGGGGGGTAATGTTGCTGTCAAGATGTAAAAAAAAAGCCATTACTTTACTGGGCATGGGCCATATTAAACCAGTCATGCGAATGCTTTCAGAAATATTCCAAAGAATCCAAAACATCCACTGCATTATGGACTAAAAATGCTATTAAAGGTTGATTCAATTAATTTGGTCAGTTAAACATAATGATGTTTTACATTTAATTTTTGGTAGATAATCTCAATGGCGGCTTTCAAATTCAATGATTCATCAATCATATCAACTATACATTCTTGAAGCCAACTCTGTATAATCCCATAATCCAAACTATTAAATGTCTGTGAAAGTTGAAGAAGATGGTCATGCTTTGTGCAGGCAGAGAAAGAGAAATCCTTATGTGACAAAGCATTTCGATGTCACTAAGTGCACCCTGACATTTTTTCTGTAGTCACATTGGGGTTGATGTGTTGGCAATCCTGACTCATTTTCATGAAACTAAGTGGTCATCTTTCAGGACCAAAGATAGAATTGCAGAAGCCTGGATTTGGAACAAGTGACCAAAGAGAAAAGAGAAAAGAGAAAAGAGAAAACCCAGGTAATGTATATACCTTAAACATATACCTTATACGTATACATATATACCTTATACGAGGGATCCTATAAAATATTTTCCCTTTTATGTCTGGCTTATGGCACTTATCATGGTGTCTTCAATGAGTTTTATCCATGTTGTAGCATGTCTCAGCATTTTTTCCTTTTTAAGGCTGAATAATGTTCCATTATCTATATATACCATAATTTATTTATGCATTCATTAGTTGAAGGACATTTGGACTGTTTCCACTTTTAGGCTACTGTGTAAAATGCTTCTATGAACATTGGTGTGCAAATGACAGTTTGAATCTCTGCTTCCTATTCTCGTGTGTATATACACCAAATAACAGTTTGATATGTAAATTAATATCCCTTTAGTACAAAGGGAAACTCAGAACTTACAGTGTGAAAACTTGAGGTCATAGAAATTTAGTTACTTGTTAGATTCATTGACCTGTATGTGTACCTTATTAGAAAGCAAACTTTAGTGTCTGTGGAAATAGAATTCATGAGTTTTGTTAGATATGAGATGTATAGAATATTAAAGAAAATGCCACTATCTGTTTCTGCCTATGGGTTAATTCCATGGATATTTTCTCATTTTTAGGATCTTAAAAATATTGTGAATAAAATTGACACATTGTATTATTCACCCAGTTGACCTCTTATTTATAAAAATAAGGCCCCTTTGATTAAATTTAGATTTAATGATACAATGCAAAGAGGAGACTGAAATGTTGAGAAAAACAGAGGCAAGGGCATTTGTACACAGTAAAGCAAATGGTAAGGAGAGGACAGCTTCTGTAATTGTGTATGAAAACTCCCCAGTCAGTCCCTCCACCCCTCAGGGAATGCTCCCTTGGGTAGTGGGAGAAGACAGTGGACTTGGGGGAAACTCATCTAACCCTAGTTCTAAGAGATGTGGCACTAAAATTACACAGGGAACCAAATAATGATAAATAATATCCTGAATTTATTTCGTGCTTCTTAATTGTCAGGCAGTTTTTGGATAACTTTATTGGCATTATCATATTTAGTCTTTAAAACCATCATATGTGTTAGAAGCTGTTATGTTTCCTTATGCAGATGATGTTGAGTAATTTGCTCAAGATCGCACAGTTGCTAAGTATAGATTCTGAGGATTAAATTCCAAACCAGAATTTAGAACCTGAGTTCTCATAAAATGCATCCAGGACCACCCCTGCAAAATTATAAAACAAAAGTCACAAAGATTATATATGGGAGAGGCAATCCACCCTCTGTGATTGTTGTTATTCTCTGTTGTCCCCAAAGTCAGCCACATTCAGGTTTTAGAGTAGCATTGTTACCTCACTATGAAGAAACTGACTTGGAAAATGTGTTATTTCTTTAAAGTATATCTTTTTAAAAAATCTGATGAGTGTTTATTGGGACCTCAAAATGTTTGCTGCATAATTTTTATGGTCACTGCTCGATCATTAAAAAATGATCGCTTATGTGGGGAATAGATTTTAGTAATCAGACAGTTAAATAGAAACATATGTTTCTAACCATTGGCTTGCTATTATATTTCTTCTTCTTCTTTTGTTTAATTTATTTTTATTTTTTTATTTTTGAGAGGTAGAGAGGCAAATTGTGAGTTGGGGAGGGGGTGCAGAGAGAGAGAGAGAAGGAGACAAAGAATCTAAAGCAGGCTCCGGGCTCCGAGCTGTCAGCACAGAGCCTGATGCAGGGCTGGAACCCATGAACTATGACCTGAGCTGAAGTCGAACACCCAACTGACTGGGCCACCCAGGTGCCTCGCCATCATGTTTCAAAAGGATCTGGACTGTAGCTCAAAATTTCAGTCTATAATTTCCAATAGCTTGCTGATTTGAGAGTGTTTCCCAGTATTTTACAACTTGCGTGCCATATATGTGGTTTGTTTCTTCTGCCTTATGTTGTGGAATTTGGCATAGTGGAGATCTTCTTAATTTATCTTATTTTAATTCACATTGTGGGACAGTTATTGATTTAAGGTTTTGGAGCACTCCTTAATCATTTATTTGTTCTCATTGAATGTGGTAAGAAATTTGAAGTATCTAACGAATGTTGGAAGCAGATATATTTATTTTTAATAAAATATTGTATAGGTAAAGTATAGAATTTTGTAGCATTCTGAGTCAAATCACCATTTTTCAATAGTCTAGAGTACTAATTATGTTCATAAGCTCATTTAAACAGTCAAATATTCATTGATCCCTTAAAATGCGTAAGGCACACATATGGATTCTGGTGATACCATTATTAAAAAGATATGTGTCTATGTTCACTCTGCTGGCAGATCTAACAGATGTTGGGAGAAAACACAACTATAAACAAATGAGTGCTGTAAGTTCTCAACAGGACAAGGGGTTGGACCCTCCTACTGGAGGCTATCTCTTGAATGCTCAGACAAACCCCATGAATTGTGAGTATTTGTCATTATAAATGCAGACATAGCTTCATAATTGTGCATGAAGATATTTAATTTTGTATGTATGCAATGAACTGCTGGAAGCCCCAAAGATGGAACCCCTTTAAGCAGCTTGTCTCTTCTGATATGTCTTCGGATATATCTTAAAGTTCAGAATCTGGTTTTCTGGAAATATGAAAAGTCTGAGGGGTGAGTCCTGGTACTGATGCTGGGGGACCCTCCAGTCTAACTCCAGGTTAAAAACTCAGGAAATCTGAAATTCCTCTACTTCCAGTTCACTCAGTCCACCCAAATCAAAATTCATCAATTTGCAAGCATATTTCATTCAGCTTATAGTCTTTGCTGAGTGCTATCTGCCTTTTTATGTTTTCTCTTATTTTCTCTCTTCTACATTTTTATTCTCCCTCTGATTTTGAGTACAAATTGGCTTGCTTAGAAGCAGAAAGAATAAAATAATCTCCTTTCCTTCACAAATGATGGTCTACAAATGTACACATTATAATGGAGCACATTTCAAATAATTCTGCTAAAAAAAGTTGCACACAATACATGCAAAATTGGTTGTGGATCATATCTGAAAGGCCCAATGGATAATTCATTTTCCTCAAGTGAGAAAGAATGTCTTATATTCCACACAGACTCAGATAATCAAGAAATAACAATGAACAAAACAGCTGGTGTAATCTACTCATTACTTTAATAATCATATAACCTTTAACACATGAAAATTCACCCTGATTATTAAAAAGATGGTCTACTGTCAAATGCTAGATAACGTTTTCAATAACAAGAATTCAGGAACTCAGGAATCTGGAAAGACTATAACCTTTCCAATAGAAACATGGGTTGGAACATGATTTTCCCAAGATGACTGGGAAAAATCAAATAACATTTTTAGATTTTTAGTATAGAATTATTTCTACTATACCATGATTCTGCCTAAAATATTTATGTTGGCATTCTAAATTGAGCTATGGTTAGCAATAATCAATTCTAAACAGTTTTGGAAAGTAGGAAAAATATCTATGTAGTGCCCATTTACTTAAATTTGTACTACCCACTTTTCTCCCCAATAACCTAGGTTGTAGTAAATGTCCATTCAGTGTGTGTGTGTGTGTGTGTGTGTGTGTGTGTATGTGTGTGTATTTTCAAACAACATGTTGCTCTTATTGTACTTTCTTGGGTGGGAAGAATTTAATATATTGATCTCAGTTGGTTTCTTACATGTTTAAAATTCAGCTAAAATAAATTTTATAAACATTTTATTTTATTATTAAAAATTTTTTATGTTTATTTTTGAGAGAGAGAGCCGGGCGGGGAGGGAGGGCAGAGAGAGAAGGAGACACAGACTCCGAAACAGGCTCTAGGCTCCGAGCTGTCAGCACAAAGCCCTGTGAGTGGCTCGAACCTATGAACCTGAGCCACAGTCAGACACTCAACAAACTGAGCCACCCAGGCGCCTCTTATAAGCATTTTAAAGGGCACTTATGCTATGTCTGGTTCTTTCATTGCTTCAGGTGACTTATTTTTTCAGTATTTGGAGCTCATAGTGAAGTAACTCAGAAAAGCAGTTATCTAAATGTCAGGTTATCAATTTATGCTCCACGTACTAGGTATTACATTGTAAGTAAGCTATTAGAGATGAGATTGTTTTCATGGTGAACCTCAGAAGGCCAAAAAGAATTCAGGAAAAAAAAAGAAATGACATATAATGTCAAAAAGTGCAGTCCTTGTGAATTTCTAGAGAAAGCTTCTTCCTTGTTTGGTAGATCATGTCACAGATAGGCCCACTCACATGTACCTCCCAGGTAGAAAACTGGTCTCCTCATTGTAGTTGATGCAAGGAACTTGTGGGTGGAGATTCTAAACTCTCATTTTCTAGAAAGTCACCCTGTGTGAGACCCTTTGGGGCAAACATTGTTGAGTCAACAATGTTATGTCAACACTTAGTTTGTTGACATACAGCTTGTGATCCTCTCAAATTCATTTTGGCCATTTTGTTTGCAGCCTCTGAGGCCTGAGTTCAATGCCTTCAGAAGAACGTATGGAAAATAGAAACAATGTGACAGAGTTTGTCCTCCTGGGGCTCACACAGGACTCTGAGGGGCAAAAAGTTCTCTTTGTCCCATTCTTACTCATCTATATTGTGACAATAGTGGGCAATCTGCTTATCATGGTGACCATCATGGCCAGTCCGTCACTGGGTTCTCCCATGTACTTTTTCCTGGCTTATTTATCATTTATAGATGCTATCTATTCTACTGTCATTGCTCCCAAGATGATTGTAGACTTGCTCTATGAGAAGAAGACTATTTCCTTCCAGGCTTGCATGACTCAAGTCTTTCTGGATCACTTACTTGCTGGTGCTGAAGTCATTCTTCTGGTGGTGATGGCCTATGACCGATATGTAGCCATCTGTAAACCACTTCATTATCTAATCATCATGAATAGGAGGGTATGTGTTCTTATGCTGCTGGTGGCCTGGACTGGAGGCTTTCTGCACTCGTTGGTTCAATTCTTCTTTATTTATCAGCTCCCTTTCTGTGGCCCCAATGTCATTGACAACTTCTTGTGTGATATGTATCCCTTATTGAAACTTGCTTGCACCAATACTTCCCTCATTGGGATTTCTATGATAGCTAATGGAGGAGCCATTTGCACTGTCATCTTCTTCATTCTCCTAGTTTCCTATGCAGTCATATTACGCTCTCTTAAGACTCATGGCTTGGAAGAGAAACGCAAAGCCTTCTACACCTGTGCATCCCATATAACTGTGGTCATTTTATTCTTTGTTCCCTGTATCTTCCTGTATGCAAGGGCTAATTCTACCTTTCCTATTGATAAATTCATGACTGTGGTTTTAACATTCATAACCCCCATGCTGAACCCTTTAATCTATACCCTGAGAAATAAAGAAATAAAAAATGCCATGAGGAAGCTTTGGAGTAAAAATCTGACCTTTGCTGGAGGAAGGTTGCACTGCTCGTGCAGAACATGATATTCATTCTTTCACAGAATCAAGGACTCCTTTCACTATCAGTGATTACATTTTAAAAATCATCTCCTTTGCATTATTTAGCCTATTTATTCTGAAACAGGTCTATAAATTAATCTTTATCTAAATGGGGTATGTTATAGCCCTTAGAGAGCAAGAGAATTGTGTCAATTTAATCCCTGATATATGTAATCAAACTGTGTTAAGATTCTTTAGTGGGAAACAATTTTTGGTTTTATTTCAAGTTCTTGTTTGTGGGGTATGGCACCTCCATGGTATGTAAAAATATTATCTAGTAGAAAATTTAAAATTAAAAATTCATCTTGTTAAAAAATAAAACCTAACAGTTTCACCTAACAGCAAAAATAAATATCCTGGTCAAATTAATTAATTTCACAGCACATGTTCACAGCTGAGGATAGACCCATAAGTAGTGAACTTTGTTAGGTGTATACTGTGGTGGTAGCATATGGTTGATTTTGTATATTCTAATTAAGTTTTGGACAGAAAAATTAAATTGTTCAACCCATTCTGTACATCAAGATCAAATGGCTTCTTCCAGTAGTTACAATATATGTATAAGTGACTCGACTCATATTATGATAGAGCCTCAAATGTTGCCTACATTAAATTATACTCTCTGGGTACCTTTTTAAAAAATTGGCAATAAATGTAAAACATTTTGGGACTAGATTGTTTTGTTTACATATGAATGACTTTCTGATTCTCTGTAAACTTTGTGTTCTTGACTTAAGTGGTAAATCAAAGGTGTCTTCTCTGTTTACAATTGCTCTGTAGAAGTTTTGGAGGTCTATTACTGTAATACAAAGACCATTTTTTAAGGTTCTGGCATTATGCATTACCTTGTTGAGAAGTCAATTCACAACACAGATTGGATATGATATTGGTATTGTTTTTGCCCTCATCCTTCTTTCAGTTTGTAATTCGATCTGGTTAGTGTACTTAGCAATATTAACGCTCCCATTTCTTTTATATGTATTGAATAAATGCCAGCCATGAAGGTTCATTTATTATTCAATGAAGTAAATAAAAATTAATCTAGATCTTTTCTTCAGAAAGAAATTCAACACAGTGGATTAAATAGTAAAAATTTATCAGAACTGTAGGAGATGACACCGGGGTCCTGGCATGAACTAAGTTGGGATCAAGGTCTCACCACCTCTGCTGTGGTGCAGAGGTGCAGAAACCGGACTCAGGATGAATGTTCTGTGCATATGCTTCTCAAAGTCCTTTCCTGTCCTGATTTGATAAATATAATTTTCAAAAAAATTTAAAGTTTTGCTTCTTACATTTATATCTCTAACCTATATAGGATATAAATTTTCAGGTATGGTGCGAGGTGGGAATATACTTTCCTTTTTATAGTAGATTAACTTCTCCCAGCACATTTATTGAATAACCATTGCATTTCCCACTACCCTGCAACACCTCCACTTTCATATAGAAAATATCTATATATCTATTCTTCTATTTATTAGCTTTCCAAAGTGTTCAATTTGTTGATCCATGAACAATAATACAGTGTCTAAATTACTGCAGTGTTTCACATAGTATCGAAGTCTAAAAGATCGCTCCCAAATACCAGCAATCACTTTATCATTTCGGATGGTTTTGGTGGGTCAGAAATTTGGGAGTGGTTCACAGTGGTATTTCTGGGTCAGGGCCTCTCATGAGGTTGCAGGCAGAAATTGGCTGAGCCTGAGGTCATTCTGAAAAGCTTCTTCACTCACATGCCTTGTACTAGGCTTGCAAGTCTTGAACAGTGAGGGCTGGAAGAACTAGTACTCCTTGAGATCATAAGGGTGGGGCCCTAATCTGATGCAACTGGTATCCTAATAAGGAGAGGAAGGGACATTAGAGTTCTCTCTCTCACTCGTGTGCACAGAAGAAAGGCCATGTGAGGACAGTGTGAGAAGGTGGCCCATCTGCAAACCCGGAAAAGAGGCCTCACCGGAAGCCAACCGTGTTGCCACCTTGATATCGGGCTTCCAGCCTCCAGAACTGTGGGAATATCAAGGTCTGTTTAAGCCTCCCAGTCTGCAGGATTTTGCTGTGACAGCCCAAGCAGACTGATATGATGATGGCGGTGGTGACGATGATGATGATGATGATGATAAATAATCTAGATTTGGTGAATAAAGTCCTGAACTGAATCACCAAAATTCAGTTCAGGAAGATAATAGCTTCTCATCGAATCTTGAGATGAGAATAATTTCCTAAGCCAGAACTTCTTGAATGAAGGAATCATCACATATCCTTGAATAAATACCCTGTGATATCACCACAGATAGGGGGTGTATATCTTCATCCTAACCTTTCTCTAAGGCATCTGACATCATTTGGCAGGGTAACTATGCTCTGAAAAGAGAGAAATACTCAAACATTTCTGGAGATGCCATAAATATGTTGCAAACTAATGCTCATTCCTGGGTGGCAGAATGCCACTGTGGGCCAGTGGTCAGAAAGCAGACCGAAGGTGAAAGAATATTGTCCCAAAGCGATCACAGTGGGCCAGTTCTGTGGAGAAAGTTAGACTACTTATATTCTAAGGAATACATTTCCATTTTGGGTCCCTGATCTCTGGTGTTTAGTTTCATGGAATGATAGGCTGAGTAGAAGTATTTAGAACTAATCTTCCTTTTCAAAACAGTAAGTAAAAAAAATTATCATATCCTTGGGCTACCAAAGAGATTTGATTTATTCAGGGAGTGAGTCTTACCACATTCCCACTGAATTTACTAGTTCGGCTTGGAATAAAATGGAGAGACAGGGTAACTGTGTGGAAAATGGAATCTTAAAATAAATCTGAAATAAATTAGGCAAGCAAAACAATGTATTTTGTTTGAATTATCCTTTAGCAAGTGAAAATATCAGCTATTCCATGCAGGAAAAAGATAAGTAGGTTGGGATATAAGAAACCTAAATTTGTACCCTTAGTTTGTCACCATCAGACTTAAATTTTTTCCTCATCACCATCTGAATGTGTAATTTCAGGAATGTTTCTTTCCTTCCCTGGGCCTCAGTTTCTTCATATGAAAAATAAAAAGAATGAATTAGATACTCTTCAATAATTCATTCAGTTCCCAATGTCTATGATTAATGATTGATTAATCAAATTCTGGCCTCCATGTACTTGACTTTTTGGGAAACTCCCATAGTAGACTATCAAACCCAAGACTAGTATTCTTCTTACAGTCAAAAATGGTACAACAATTTTTGGGACTTTTGATTTTGGAGAGCTTGTAAATCAGGCAGATAACACTGTGGAACTGAAATAGCAGAAACTGACTTTTGGTTCTACTGCTTACTAGTTACACCATCCTGGAAAAATGAAAGAAATTATTCTAAATGTTAGGTTTTCCATCTATAAGTTCAGAGTAATGTACTCATCTTCTAGGGTTATTTTGAAATTAAATATGAGAGAGGATTGTAAACAGTAAATGCTTGATGTATGATACTACCTTTTTTTTTTTATTAAAAATTTTTTTTTTCAACATTTATTTATTTTTGGGACAGAGAGAGACAGAGCATGAACGGGGGAGGGGCACAGAGAGAGGGAGACACAGAATCGGAAGCAGGCTCCAGGCTCTGAGCCATCAGCCCAGAGCCCCACGCGGGGCTCGAACTCACGGACCGCGAGATCGTGACCTGGCTGAAGTCGGACGCTTAACCGACTGCGCCACCCAGGCGCCCCTGATACTACCTTTTAATAGCAAATTTAGGTCAAATTAGAAATGGACAGAGACCATAATATGTTATTAACTGACCAGACAAAATATAGAAGTAATGATAATTCTAAATTCTCCAAAGAGAGGAGATGGACAATTCTCAGAGGAAGAAGTTGACGTATTTCAAATTCTCAAGTGTGTTTTGAATCTATTTGTTAATGTCTCCACAACCTAGGATGAGAAACAGTCTCTTCTTAAAGCCTTTGTTGAAAGATGAATGTTAAAGAAGATTCATGCTAAGTACCTTGGTAAGATTTTACATGGGAGGTAATGTGGGGCCATGGTCAAGATCAAGACTTGAGGCCAGACAGACTTGAATTATATCTTTAGGTCTGTCCCTCACTAACTATATATCCTGGAACACAAGGTTTTCCTTCTCCATGTCTCAATTTTCCTATCTGTAAAATAGAAGGAAGAACCTTTCAACCACATATCGCTCTTTCTAAAAAGTATTCAGTGAGGTATTTTACATTTTTTTTTGCATAATGTATAGCATATGTGAAACAGTCAATACTAATTTTTGATCATTACTTGTAATAATAATGGTTAACTTTCATGCAGAACTTTATAATTACCAAATAATTCACACTCTTAAGAGGAAAGTAAGCTTAATTCTTTAGTCCTTAATTATCTCAGAACTGTAATATTTCTGCCACCACAAAAATAAAAAAGGAGGTGAGAAAGAGCTATTGGAACATTCAAAATGGTACTAAAATTTATTTAAAAAGTCTTTTCTAAAAGTAGAGTAACATATAATCATGCTAAAAAAATATAAAATACAGAGAGGTGAAAAATGAAAAAAATGTTAGTTTCAGCATTACAAAAACCCTATAAAATAATACTGTTTTTGCTTTGTTTACTTTCTGTATTTTTCATGCATAATTTTTCATAGTTATCCCTATACTTTTCCAACACAAACATAACATTTAACAATATAGTAACTGAGACTTTTTCTATGAATTAAAAGATTTTGGATAAATGTTTCTTTAATTCCTGAAAGCAAAAAGGGGTGTCTTATTTAAATGCACTGAAATGACTTTTAGCGTTTATTAATTGATTGTGTAGCAGACCTTTCCTTTCTTGACTCGTATGTAGTTCGGCTCTTAATGAGGGAGAACACTGCTGGGAGGGACACCCTTGGTTGTTTCCTATGTGTTATTATATAGGAGAGGCTAGTGAAAACATCATGGCTAATGGTTGAAGATGTCGTTTCTGGTATCACATTTGAAAGCAATCAAAGCAAAGGCTTTCTTTTTGAGAGTTGAGATGATCGTATTTGATAAAGTGTAGCAGATAACTGGAGCCTCACTGCTTCCAAATTTTTAATCTCTCTCTTTTTTAAATGTTTATTTATTTATTTTGAGGTGGGGAAGTGGCAGAGAGGGAGGGAGAGCAAGAATCCTGAGCAGACTCTGCACTGTCAGTGCAGAGCCCCATGTGGGGCTTGAACCCACCGACTGTGAGATCATGACCTGAGCTGAATTCAAGATTCAGACGCTTAACTGACTGAGCCACCCAGGCACCCCTTTAATCTCTTTATGCAAGAAATAGCAGTCCCTTGCTTCCTGAAGTGATGGGAAACTGAGGTGGTTCTTTCAAGAGCAAGCATTTGGAATTCTATTCCCTACTTTAAGTATTCACTTAATCTTCAGAGCAAAATGTTAAAGCGTCTAACTCAGTGTACTAGTCACGAGGTGTGATCCAATGCTCCATCTTCCTGGGCATTCACACTTGGTTATGGGGCACGTCACACACTTTGAAGTGCGCATCTCTGATACTTTTAACATTTTCCCTCTTTTTCCTTAGAATATTGACTGTCCATATCATAGATGAGGAGTTCTTTCAGAGAAGGCCCCTGTCTGCATCTCTCTTTGTAGCCCCTTCCAGCCCCTTTGCACATATTAGGGGCCGGATATATATATAGTTACTGAATTAACATGTAAATCAATGAAAGTTTGGACAGTAAACCAATGAATTAACGGATGAATGAATGAATCATGGGTTCTGAGAAATAAGGGACTGATTTTCATAAAACTAAAAAATGGATTTGATCTAGTTGTGACAATACCACAACTATATCTTATTCGATAGCTTCTCTATTAATTCTCTACAATTTTTAGATGATATAATTACAAAGGTAAGCCAAAGACCCAAACAACCATGTTTGCAAAAGATAAAACATTGGAGTTTTTAAAGACTGGATTCTCTGTCTTTGGCTCACACAGACTTAAACAGAAAAAAATTGCTTCCTTTTCTCATCTATAGTGATAACACCTGTTAATAGGCCTATCTTTTTCTTTTTTTTTTTTTTAATGTTTATTGATTTCTGAGAGAGAGAGAGAGAGAGAGAGAGAGAGAGAGAGAGCGCCAGCAGGGGAGATGCAGGGGGCGGGGGGGAGACACAGAATCCAAAGTAGGCTCCAGGCTCTGAGCTGTCAGCACAGAGCCGGACGTGGGGCTTGAACCCACAAGCTGTGAGATCATGACTTGAGCTGAAGTCTGACGCTCAACCGACTGAGCCACCCAGGTGCCCCTAGGCCTTTATTTTTCAATCTGGGAGCTGAAAAAAAGGAGCCTGGTTAGGCTCCTACAGTATAGGCATCCTGGTTTTCATATTTTCACCTGCAGCATTGATTCGCATTCCTTGACCTTCTTGGTAGCTATGCCTCTACTAGATTATTCTCACTAGTCCTTTTTCAGAAGGCACTGAAGCAGTGCTTTCTGGGATTTTAAGGGGAGAAACATTTGCTTGAGTATACACCATTACAGGTTAAAAGATCACTCTAGGGAAATGAAATCTGGAGATTCAAAAAGGAATGGAGAGTAGTGGATAGGTAGAGATCTTTTTTTATTTTGTGGGGCAGGGAGGATGCTGAGCAAAAAGGTAGGAAAAAAGAATTTGAAGGGGAGAGTATCAGTGAATAACACTTGCAAGAAATCTATTTATTTCTGTTGAAATATTTTTGACATTCATTTTAAAACTGTAATCATGTGTAACAAACACTGTCTTTATCCGCCGAAGGCCAAGACTAACAAATCTACTGTGGAGTGCATGTGTGAAATAGCTTACAAGCAATCACTTTGGTAAAGAAGAGAAAAGGACTCGTGCTAGGTGGTTAAAAACCATGCAGATAAATGACTGACAACCACTCTTATTCTTTTTGAGTAATTCATTGCTTTAGGTGTTATAGATATGGCCTCATAGAAAGAACACTATAATATTAATAGTCGTAGTCCAGCGTCATCCTTTGTGTCTCCTTTATGCCAGTTACTGGGATAGTAGCTGTTCTGCTCTCACAGATATCCTTTGAGCCAAGTATGTTCATTTTACAGTAAATAGTGAAGAGTTCCAGGGGTTAAATGCACTTTATGGAATTACCTTTGCTTGTTTATTTCAGCGTCACAACCCTTTGACTTACATTGAACAGCTTCCTTACCCTTTCTATATCTTAAATATTTCATCTGTTAAATGAGGATGATAGCAGTGTCTGACTTCATTGTTGAATTAAAGATTAAATGTGTCTGGTACTTGATAAACAGTCAGGAAATCATTGGCTGTGTTAGTAGTGACTTCTAGACATGAAATTGTCTCAGTAAATGACAACACTGTCTTTAGATGTTGTTGTCCAAAAATTTTTGGAGTAATTTTTACTCTTTTCTCTCTTTACGTCTATGTTAAGGCCATCCAGAAATTCTATTGTATCTACCTTCATAATATATTCACCTCTACTATTACCATACTGGTCCAAACCATCATTGCTTTTCAGCTGGATGGTTGTAGTAACCTCCCAACGAGTCTGCTTCTACTCTTGTTCTTCTCTGACCCATTCTGAGTCAGAATAATCCTTTTAGAATGATCTGCAAGGCCCTACAAGATCTGTCATCAGCCAGTCTTTATTCATTCCTATCCTGTTACACTGCCTCCTTTGATCAACAGTATCAACCATGCTCCCTCCTCAGGGACTTTTCACTTGCTGGTCTCTCTATATGGAAACTTCTCTCCTTGGGTATCATTGCAGGTCCTTCCCCATTCGTTCAAGTTTGGCTTATGCAATCCCTTCCAAAAGAAGCCTTCTCTCACTGCCTTGGAGAAAATCATATACAGGGACCATGTATCATTTACCCTACTTTATTTTTCTCATAGCAATTATTGTAACTTGACATAATGTATAGTTCTTTTTTTTATTTGCTATTTTCTCTCTCTACTTACTAGACTATAAGCTGCATGAAAGAGGAAATTTTATCTCTTATTTTTACTGTTAAAGCTCCACTTCTGAGAGTGTTAGTATTTTGAAACGAACTTATACATGAATGACTCAATAGACCATAAAATTATATTTCATTGTGTAATCCTTCCCCTATACACACACACACACACACACACACACCAGAGCCAAATTGATGTAATTTGTTCAGCAGCTTGGTTTCGCTGTGTTTGATAAGGGTACTTACATTAGCCAAGTCTGGGTGGGAATAGAATTAGGGGGTTAATAAAAAATAATTTAATAACATATTTTGATTCAATTTGTCTTCAAAGCAAGTTTTTTAAAAAAATTAGTGCTTATTTATTTTTGAGAGAGAGAGAGAGAGAGAGAGAGAGAGAGAGACTGTGAGCGGGGGAGGGGCAGAGAGAGAGGGAGACACAGAATCTGAAGCAGGCCCTAGGCTCTGAGCTGTCAGCACAGAGCCCTACACGGGGCCCAAACTCACGAACTGTGAGATCACGACCTGAGCTGAAGTCAGATGCTTAACTGACTGACTGAGCCACCCAGGTGCCCCTCTTCAAAGCAAGTTTTAAAGAAGACTTTTACAAATTGATTAAATAGAAGGAGATCCTCAAACTAAAACAGAAAAACCCATGGTGAAATAACACAGAGGTTAAGAATATCTGGATTTTTATGAGTCTTTTAGCTTATCGCTCCTAAATATAATGGTCCCTATTCTCAGATCAAAAAGCAAGAGAATTTTTTAGAAAGTGAAACCATGACTCTTACACAAAATGAACACATGAAAAAGATTTTACTTAATCATTAATTTATGAGAGAACTGGTAAGATTATAATCACCCGAAAGAAGAATCCAAAATATTACCCTTACATTATTCAATCAGGGATGTGTAATGCATCTACAAATAAATGCAGAACTGACTTTATCTATAATGGCCAGGGAAGTCAATCAACCTTTCACCAAACAATATTTGCATTTCTATGGGCCAGAGTTATTAGCATTATTATCAGTTTTATAAATGTTATGAGTTATAAAATAGCTCAAAGCAGTAAAAGGCATAAATCCTATATAATCCCAAAGAGAGTGCTGCAGATAACACAAACTTCCACTGAAGATGCCCAATAATCTTTATGCTACATTTCTGCCTTATACTATATATATATATATATATATATATAGTCTTTCCAGGGGAATTCTACCAAACATTTATTTATTTATTTAGTTAGTTAGTTAGTTATAAAAATGAAATTTATTGTTAAATTGGTTTCCATACAACACCCAGTGCTCATCCCAACATGTGCCCTCCTCAATACCCATCACCTACCCTCCCCTCCTCCCACCCCCCATCAACCCTCAGTTTGTTCTGACAAAAGTTAATTTAATTTAGCAGCTATACATGAAAAGAAGTACAGATCTTATAAATAAAATAAATTCATATAAAGGGAAAATTATTTTCTCATTTATTTTTATTTTATTTTTTTTACAAAGGAAAGAACACAAATTTTCTGCATCCATTGGAGTCCTGAGATAGCATACTTAAAATGAGAGATTAAAAATAGTTTAATTATGTTTATTTATCAAGGTATAGGTAGGGTTAAGGGAAACCAATAAGCGATGAAAAAGCCATTACCACAATTAGACTTGAGAGAGCAAGGGCGGGGGGCAGGGGGAGTGATCACAGGAACCCAGAGGGTCCATCCCAAAGAGTTCTGCTTCAGTGAGTCACCCAGTGGTTGACAGACCGCTGTCAATCGAACAATACATACCCTGACATCCTTTTCTTCTCACCTGCTTTCTTACATTCAGCTGGTACCACCTATTGGTCAGAAGGTAAGAGATCTGGTTGAAAGAGACCAGGGAAAGCAGCTGCCCAGGGTGGGCACATTGAGAGTGGATCTGAAGGGGTGGAAAGACTACATGTAGTTTGCATTCCCACCATGTACTGCATTATTTTTTCCTTAGTAAGGGAGTAAACACTTTCATTTTTTGGAGTTAACTGGAAAAAAAGAAAACCCAGAAGAAATAAGTAAAGAGTCTTCCAACTTATTTATTCATTTCATATTTATTGGACACCACAATAAGTCCGACACTGAACCAAGTGAACAAATAAAGGGGTGGACAAGCAGGCAGGTCTACTCCTCTGCCACTTATTTAAAGGGTTTTTAAATGCAAAAGAAGGTGAATTAGACTTAATCTTGCATCAACCATGTGTGGAACCAAACCAACAGTTGTACAGCTTTTTAAAAATATTTAATGAGTTTTTAACATTTCTTACTGGCTGAGAAGCAATCAGGCTTATTATATGGTGACCTTCCTGTGCCTGGATGTCCTCTAGCAAAGACCCAGTGACCAGTTTTTCAGGTGTGGAACAAGATTTTTGCATCCTTGTAAGAGGTTGAATTCACTTCAAAAATTTGCTCTTTTTATAAAATAGAAAAAGCAAGTTTCTTTTCTTTGGCACACCATGAAAAAATAGCTTATGCTATTAAAATGCTTTGGACTTACCTAAAAACCCCACATACAGAGTTCTCATCACCTTGTCTTTGAAAATACTGTCTTTACAGGTTAATTCTCCACTCTTGAATTCATCATCAGCTTTGAAATGAAAGAAGACAGGATGAATGTGACCGAATTCATTCTAATAGGACTTACCCAGAATCCTCAGATGCAGAGAATTCTATTTTTGGTGTTACTTATCATCTACATTGTCACTGTCACAGGCAACCTGCTCATTGTGGTCACTATAATCTGCAGCCAGACTTTGGACTCCCCAATGTATTTCTTCCTGGCATTCTTGTCTTTGATAGATGCATGCTATTCCTCCTCCATAGTCCCTAAAATGTTAGCTGATCTGCTCTCTGATTCAAAATCTGTTTCTTTCAGTGGCTGCATGACACAGCTCTTTGTAGAACATTTCTTAGGAGCTTCAGAGATTGTCCTCCTTGTGGTCATGGCCTATGACCGCTATGTGGCCATCTGTAGACCCCTGCACTACGTGACCATCATGAACCACCACACATGTCGCCTCTTTGTGGGGGTGTGTTGGGCAGTGGGTTTTCTCCACTCCATTGGACAGATTCTAGTTACTTTCTGGCTCCCATTCTGTGGTCCCAACGTCATGGATCACTTCATGTGTGACATTTTCCCCCTGTTACAACTTGCCTGTACTGACACTTTCCTTGTCGGCCTCTTGGTTGTTGCCAATGGTGGAGTAATTTCTGTGATCACCTTTGTGATGTTATTGGTATCCTATGTGGTCATCCTGTGCTCCCTGAAGACTCACAGCTCTGCAGGGAGGAAAAAGGCCCTCTCTACCTGTGGCTCCCACATCACAGTTGTTGTTTTGTTCTTCGTGCCCTGTATTTTTATGTATCTGAGACCAGTAGCTACTTTTCCCATGGATAAAGTCCTAACACTATTCTTTGCTCTTATTACTCCCATGTTAAACCCTGTCATCTACACAGTAAGGAATACAGAAGTAAAAAATGCCATTAGAATGTTATTAAACAGCAATGCCATTTCAGAAAATAAATGACCCACTGCAAAGATGCTATTTATTTCATGATCTTTTACATTTTTATATTTTATTACTTTTAAGACATATCTCTCATGTGGCACAACACCTCTGCAAGCAGGTATTATTATGATTATTCCTATTTTACAGATGAGGGAAAATGAAGTTCAAAAACATTAAATAACCAGCCCGATGTCAGACAGAGCTAGTATGCAGTTCTGCCTTTTTCTAAATCCAAATTTGATGCTCTTCCAACCATTTCAAAGAGTATCAGAAAAAAGGCAGCATTTCATCAGAACTTCTCCTGTTTCGTAACAGACTTAAAAATGTTCCTTTCTAATTACAGAGCTGTGTAATGGCTTGTGTATATAAGCAGTTGGTACTCATAAAGCTGAATTGCCTACTGGCCTCGGACAGTGTGGTATGCAATTTAGAAAGGAGGTATTTGCCAATACCCTCTTGGCACACACTTGCTATATCTAATGTTTAAAATTATCCTGGGTTTCTTGTTCTGTTGGGTAAAAGTTGTCAGGGATTATAAAAATTAATTGTA
This sequence comes from Prionailurus viverrinus, assembly GCF_022837055.1. Taxonomy (NCBI): domain Eukaryota; kingdom Metazoa; phylum Chordata; class Mammalia; order Carnivora; family Felidae; genus Prionailurus; species Prionailurus viverrinus. The sequence continues at coordinate 100,795,503 of NC_062570.1, forward strand.
TTTAGACTGATGTGAGGATTTTAAAGTGTCTTCCCATGGTCACAACTTACAAAGTTGAATGCTCGTGTTTTTATTTTACAGAAAAAAAGTAGAAAATCAGAAAGGTTAAATAACTAGGTCATAGAACATGTAAGCCAGCCTTGAGTGCAAATATTCGTACTCCACATCCTGTGATCTTTTCATGATACAGGGGTCTGGGACTGGTATTCGATTATGGTTTGGTTTATAAAAATAGTTTTTGGTTATATGCCATAGAAAGTGACACTTTGAGTAATAATTATCAGTAAAATCAAATGTAATTATTTTCCAGAAACATGCGGTAAAATCATTTCACTATTAAAAAGTTGACTTTGCATTTAGTTCCTTGATACTGGAATCCTCTTTGGAAACTGCTTTAGGAGAGCATTTATAAGAGATACGAAAAAATAGGAATCATTACTCAACAGTTGCCAAAGAAAGTATTTCTCAGCTGAACAGCTTAAGTTGCATGACTTTCTTGTGAATTAATTTTGGCTTTTTTCAAAAATAAAGTCGGTTAAAGAAAATGAAATCTGTGACCAAAATACAAATGTGTATGTATGTCATAGATGTATTTACAGCTTCCTCTTCTGACAGAAAGATCCAGCATCCCACCTCATGAGTGCCATATGTTTTATTGGAAAAAAATCAAGGGATTCCATGATGTAACAATATTTAGCCAGCATATTATGGTTATGAAAATGTAGAGTAAAAAAGCATCAGCTTTAGGACCAGGAGACATGGGTCTTATTTCTCACTGCGCCATTATCTCATCCATGACCCAGACCAGCTCTCCTTATGTCTACCAGTAGTTTACCTGGGTAATTTAGAAGGTGATTCCAAGTTCCGTGGTTCTGCCCATGCCCATATTTTATTACTATGAGTGTTGTTATATTCACGTCTACTTCAGTTAAAAGTAAAATTGGAAGAGTCATGAGACCAAAGCTCATCTCCCCCAAGTTTTGTATTTCTGACAAACAACTTAGAAGATGTCCTTCAAGGCTGAAAGGGTCTGTGGAGTGGTAAGACAATGTGAGTTCTGCTCCTTTGAGAACACGTTCCTCTCCCCATTGAAATGCACGAAGCCACAAGAAATGCATGAAGAACACTTTGGCAGGTACCTGATTTTTGTGAAATTAGTCCCTGAACCCATCAAACATCAGACCGTACCTCAACTAGTTTCTGGTCAACTGTGATATGATGTATATTTAATTTCTTCTGCTTTCATTCTGGTTTATCCTTCTGATTTGAAGCGCTGTGTTGCTGTCTCTCTGGGGGTTTCCAACCACTCTGCCTTTGGATTTACATTCTGGAAACACACTTCCCTGGTATAGCTCCAGGAACTTCTCTTTTGAAAAATTACTTTCATGGAAAACCCTCAGTGATTTATATTTAACTCGTTGTTTTTTCATTTCATGCTATTGTAGGCTTTGGGAAACTAGACTAGACAGTGGTAAGGGTTCTAACGCAGTCTCTCCACTGACCACTGCAGCTAAGTAGAGGCTGGATGACCATTTAATGGGCATTGTGAATGGAATGCAATCTTTCATGACACTGGGCACAATGACCTTGTAAGCACATGCTAATTCTCTGATCTGATGCTGGTTTTCATCCCAGAGTTGAAAGACAAGTTCAAGACATTTTCACAGATGATCCTTCAGCAAAAAAAGAATATATATATATATATATATATATATATATATATATATAATGTATATATAATATATATGTATTATGTATAAATAATATATATGTATATATTATGTATATATATACATATATATATGTATATATATATATAATAGCTCTTCAGGTTCAAATCCTGATTCAAACTGTCTTTGGTATGTACCATCACAAATATTACCATGGCACTATAATACTCAAGTGCCTAATCAAACTAGGTTTAGTCATGTTTTCTCGGGTACCTTAAACTGTTTTCCCTCATGACACATGTTGCTCTCAAGGACCCAACCCAGAGTTATGTACAATTACTTTTTCCTCTTACTAAAGAAAGCAATCTGAACATGGGTGAGTGTGCTTCTATACAGGAATATTTCTGAATGTAATTGAATAAAAATATCACTTCAAAAATTGATATTTATTTCTTTTAGTACATAACTGTAATCTGCCTCGCAGTTGGTGGCAGCATAAAGGTGTCATGACACTTTAGTTGTAAAACAATAATTTAGGGACAAGGATCCTGGCCCAGAATTTAGAGGCCTGGCTTCTTGTTTCACCTTGGCAAATAGCATTCTTATTTCTTGTCTTATATTTTCTTGTTATAAATACAGATAGGTGCCTATTTCTTTTCTATTTCATAGGGATACTATGAGATTAAATTTATATGACTGAAATAAATACATTTTACCATCTTTGACTACAATTCAAGAATGGAATTATGTTCATTATTATCATTTTTATCTAATTTCAGAATTGGCATAAGAAAGAACCACTTTGAAGAAGTATTGGAAACTTTAGCTGATATGAGGTGCCAATATTATAATAGGGTTCATAACTATCACCTCATGTACATCTGAAAACAATATTTGAAAATTACCACCATGAATGGCAGACCAATCGAAAAGCAAATATTATGGCTTGAAAGTTTAAAAAATCAGATAGTTATCCGCCTAAATGTTTAATTTTTACAATACCAAATATTCAGACTCTGTATTAAGCTCATTTTTTATCAAGTATACAAATTTATAAATGGTTGACTTAGTTTTCTCCTCTTGTCATGGTATTTTGTATTCATATAGATTCAAGGAAGAAATTAAAAATTAAAGATGAGTGCTATAAAACTGATGTTCAGTTAAGTTCCGTGCAATAATTGGGTTGTTGGCAAGATCTACGGATGATGGTGACATATCCCTGAGGTCTAATTAACCACAGCTAATAAACTTCACAGAATGTGCCTACAGACAGGGTGGATACTTGTGCTTATGAGACTCAAGAGAAAGGTGCCATTTATAAATCAGCAAAGACACTTAATGTAGCTGGGCTAGTGTGTATTTTCAATCTTACAACTTGACTTATTTCTTGGTGAACTACCAGCTGCCTGAGACCCTGGCCATGGAGCTATGTCAGACAATTTCATAGGTGAGATTTTTTTCCCCCCAGAAAATATATAATTATAGAATCTTAGGTTTAAATGGATCTTGTAAATCATAAAATCACCTCTTACCCCCTCCCCTGGTTAATCTGACATTTAAATGTCTTCTGCAGCAGGTCAAACCACAAAAGATGGAATCAACTACAATACTACCAATTTAGAAGTAAAAATATTTTGGGATCTTTTTTTCTTATTTATTTATTTATATGCATATTTAAATTAGTTAGAATCATGTTATATATTCAAATTTGCATCCAGAATTTCCCCCAACTATTATTACAACATAATAATTTTGCTTTGAGATTGTGCAAATGTTTAAACACATCTCTGTTACAAATTACATATTATTCAGAGAGGTGCACTGTATTTTGCTTATCCATTTCTCTAATGTTGGACATTGTATGCAGTTTTTAATTTTCCACAGTTCTTAATAATTGCGTTGAACATATTTGTACATAATGGGTTTTCTCTTTTAAAAATATTGTTATTTGGGTTTTATTCCTAGAAGGAATATTGTAGATTCAAAGAGTACCACCCAAATAATTTCTATTTCTTCATAGCTAGTTATAAATCACTGTTATTAATTACATCTTATTCTTACTTATGTGCACTATTGTCTCTTCTAATCTTCCGGGGAAGTCCACCTCAGAATAAGGGACTACTTGATTTTGCTATGAGGTTGCTACACTTGGTTTTCACATATGAATAAAATTTTCATCTTGGATAATTAAAAAATTAAACTCTTTATCCATTTACCTTTGGAAGGAAAATAAATGTTTTCCTGCAGGGTAAATTTTGCTATATTTATGTTTTCTCCCTTGTTTCATTTGAGAGATTTATGTTCCCACATTTCCTCATTCCATTAATAATGCAAGATCCTGCAAGCAGGAATGATGGGTGATGGATGCTTTGGGGGGATGGGAAGAGAGGGTGCGAGAATGCAGGTAGGAGGAGCATAAAGGAGTGGGGGAGTCTCATGAATGAATGTGCTGCTACTGTTTGGTAATAAAGTGTTGGGGGACGGGTTACTAAAGGCATTTAAACAGGGACACTTTTTATGACTTTATGTTGACAAACACATTTATATACATAAGAAGCGTCCAATAAGTGTTTGTTGAATAAGTGAGCATATAATACACACTTAAAGTAATAGATTTTATATATTTGTGTGTGCATTTTTACATACACACACACACACACACACACACACACACACATATATATATATATACACACACACACATATAACCTATCTTATCTAACAGACTCTGTTCTCCACATGAAATTTTTATTTTTAAAAACTTATCTTTTATTATTATTTTTTAAAGTGTTTATTTTTTGGGGCGCCTGGGTGGCTCAGTCGGTTAAGCATTGGACTTCAGCTCACGTCATGATCTCGGGTTCATGAGTTCCAGCCCTGTGTCAGGCTCTGCACTGACAGCTCAGAGCCTGGAGCCTGCTTCAGATCCTGTGTCTCCCTCTCTCTCTCTCTCTCTCTCTGCTCCTTCCCCACCTGTGTGCTCTCTCTTTCTTTCAAAAATAAATAAATATAAAAAAGTGTTTATTTATTTTGAGAGCGAGAGTGCACATTCAAGTCGGGGAGGGGCAGAGGAAGAGGGAGAGAGAGAATCCCAGGGAGGCTCCACACTGAGGGCAGCACCTGGCATGGAGCCCGAACCCATCACCCTGAGATCCTGACTTGAGCTGAAATCAAGTCAGACACTTAACTGACTTACAGTTGTAAGTTAACTCAGTTGTTACAGTTGTAACTCAGTTGTAACTGAGTTACAATGTATAAGGTCACAGGCAGAGAGGAGGGCTCAGAAGCGTGGGCCACTGAAATGACTTAGTGAAGTCACTTAGGGTTGGAACCCGGAAAATTGCACTCGTGTTTAAAACCCAGGGTTTCCTCAGTACATTACACATCAGGAGCTGCCCTTTGGGTGTTTATAAGCGGCAGGTGGGAGGTGTATGAAGAGACAGGTGGGAGCATTGTGGAGGAAGTAAGAAGGAATGAAAACAAACGCCGAGGCAAGGAGTGCCCAGAACATGCGCTACATTTACAGTGACTGTTTTTGTACCATGAAATTCAGACTACAATCCTTTCATGGATTAATAGGTATCTCTCTTTATCCCTCTGTAGGGAATTCAGGCCCCAGGAGGGTGTTCCTTCTTGAATGGATATCCTCACACCTCCGAACAATGTGACTGAATTTTTTCTCTTGGGACTCACGCAGAATCCACGCTTGCAGAAAATACTCTTCGTGGTCTTTTTGTTCATTTTTCTATTTACTGTGCTTGCCAATCTGCTCGTTGTCATCACCATCTCCCTCAGCCCCACACTTTCCGCTCCCATGTATTTCTTTCTTACTTACTTGTCTTTTATAGATGCCTCCTACACCTCTGTGACCACCCCCAAAATGATCATCGACCTGCTGTATCAGAGGAGAACCATCTCCTTGGGTGGCTGCCTGACTCAGCTCTTTGTGGAGCACTTCCTGGGAGGATCAGAGATCATCCTCCTTATTGTCATGGCCTATGATCGCTATGTGGCCATCTGCAAGCCCCTGCACTACACAACCATCATGCGACAGGGGCTCTGCCGCCTCCTGCTGGTGGTGGCCTGGCTAGGGGGGATCCTGCATGCCGCTGTGCAGACGCTTTTCATGCTCAGCTTGCCCTTCTGTGGTCCCAACGTCATTGACCACTTCATGTGTGATCTCTTCCCTTTGCTGAAACTTGCCTGCAGCGACACCTACAGGTTGGGAATGGTGGTGGCGGCCAACAGTGGGGCCATGTGCTTGCTCATTTTTTCCATGCTACTCCTCTCGTACATAGCCATTCTGAGGTCCCTGAATTCCCACGGCTCCGAAGGACGACACAAAGCCCTCTCAACATGTGGCTCCCACTTTGCCGTAGTTGTACTTTTTTTTGTGCCTTGCATATTCACCTACATGCGTCCTGTGGTCACCTACCCTGTGGATAAGCTGGTGACTGTGTTCTTTGTGATCCTCACTCCCATGTTAAATCCTATCATTTATACAGTGAGAAACACAGAGGTGAAAAATGCCATGAGGAGTCTGTGGAAGAAGAGAGGCTGTTCATAATGCCAAGGAAGTGATGGTATATATAAATAGGGAGGACTATATCTGTCATAAAGTATGAAAGAGAATCAATAAATTTTGCAGATCGCTGACAGAAAAAAAAGTCCCACATACTAACATTTATTAAACACTCAATAGTGGCTAAGCCCTTTGATAGGTGCTTTTGATAGTTTTAAATGTACTTTACCAAAGCTTCAGTGTTCATAGATTCAAGGTATGCAATGGAAAAGACGACTATAAATCCCAAGTTTGGTTACTATAGAGTATGTTTTTCTCCAGAGTCTTACTGTTACTTTACCAAATTTTTCATACATATGTTACTTGGATGAAATCGTTTTTTCCATAGGACTTTTTTTTTTTTTTTTTGCTTCACCTATGGTGAAACAGAAAATAGAAATTCTTAGGTAGATATATGTGGACGGGACAGTTGGGGAGTGAAACTGCTGATATTTTTTAGCCCTATGAATGTACCAAAGGCAAAAGGGAAGACACCCACAAAAGGAAGGGAATAATTCATAACGTAGTTCTAGTTTAGGGTGTTTTTTTTTTTTTGGCACAAAAAATAAGCCAGAAATGTTGAAATTACTCTCAGTTTGGTCTCATCTTTAAAAATACCCTTATGACTCATTGTTTATTCATTTCTTTTTTTAAAATATTCTTTACCATAAAGGAATTTTTTCTTTCTCCTTACCGAAACCTGAGCCACTTGAAACAACAACAGTAAACATTATTTTATTTAACCTTAGCAAAAGGACATATGATTAGGTTCTAAAGCTTTTGCTCGGGAGGTTCTGATACATACATTTATATTAAATGAACACTTTGTTACTTGTCAGGCATATTCAGCTCAGGTGATTTATCCGCATACAAAATCGGTAGTTCCGATCTTACTGTCCTCATTTTACAGAGAAGCAAATTGGTGACAAGAGAGGTTTACTAATTTACTTGCCTCAGGTCACACGGCTACGAGTTTCAGCTGCAACACTTGAACACGGGTCTTCCAGAGCTCAGTCCTACTTTCTTTCAAATAAAACACAGCCGTCTGAAGCATTTATATCTATAGATAAGACATTTTTCTGCAGGTCTTGATGATTCACTTTGTCCTTCAAGAAAGATGGTGTAAAATTGGTTGTAGCCTTGTCTTGCATATAGAGATACGTTTACGCAATAACACTCTTCTGTGCACATGGAATCTGCCGGGTCATTCTCTTTTACTACGCAGCACTTTACGAAACAAAGCTTCTCTGACTGTAAGGCTCCAACTTGTGTTACTTCCCACAGAGGTCCCTTTCTCAAGCTCGCTGGTCATCTGGACTTGCATCTTAATTTGACCACACAGCTAATGACAGAGCATGGTCTATCTTTTCTCGGGGGTGACTGTGTGTCCTAGTTTATGCCTGGCTGTCTCAAATCATAAGGCATAGAACATTTTCCCACGAAGTCGAGGCCTGGAAGATGATATAACAGCGCTTAACCTATTAAAAGGGATCAAGTTTGCAATTGCTGGTGGCAATTAAGCAAAACAGACTCCAGACCAAACAATGTGTGGTTCAGTTTGACAGGAGCCAGGGGTAAGAACAGGGAAAGTATTGAGTAAATGTTTCTACATTGAGACAAAAGGAGAGATTGGAAGAGGGAAGCTACAGCCAATGATTGTGTCTTAGGTCTGTACCACGTGAGAAGATTAAAGAGGCACAGATTATAAATTGTCAACAGCAAACTTGACAGGCATTAAGACCTGAAAGGAGAAATGTAAGATGGTCTAACACTGTCTCCTGTTGTCAGGAGACTGTTGAGGGAGGCTTGCTGGTTTGGGAATAATTTCAAGGAATGTTAAGGTAATCCTTTGCAAAGAATCTCATCATCGAGATTCTCTCATGAAGGCCAAGTGCCGTCTGATTATTTCTGATACTTAAAACAACAGGAGGGAAAGAAGTATATTTACTCTGAAAAATTAATAAGACACATAATGGTCATATCTGTTGTACAAGGAGACTTTGGTTTATGTGGACTTCTAATTCGGTGAGACTATCAGGCAATAAGTGAGGGGAGTGAGCTAACTCTTGTTGAAGACCAACTGTGATGCACACATTTTGATAGTGCTTTATGTGCTGAAAGTCTCTTTATGCAATACGTTTTATTTGATGGATCTTTACACTATTTATGCAAAAAAAAATGCGATTCACTAAGGGTTAAGTGTCAATATCAAGACTTTTAGGCTCTGCCTCCTCTACTCTTCCCACTTCCCACTATTCCTTGCTGGCATGAAGTGAAATAACCAAAACGCAGAACTACTCATTGGCCACATTGTGAAGATTGTCCTTGAGGCATTTTTTTCCCCCTTATTTGGGGGTCACTTTCTTCCCTTCAGCCTTCCCCTGAGCCTGGTTTCCCAGGCTACCTGTACTCTCTTGATTCTTCTTGTGTCCGAGAAAAGCCACTTGATCTCATGTCCACAGATGTATTTCCTTTCATGGACATCGTGAAAAGTGGGATGTAATGGGCTCAGGAAATGAAATTCAAATGGTTGCATTTGAAAGACAGTGAAGGAAGTATGGGCGAGAAAGATATTTGAAAGAAAAACAAGCAATTCAATCGTTGAGGAGACTGATAGTCTGGGCATGAGGGTAGTGCTTTGAAGCACCTAATGTCGTTTCTCTAGGGCTTTTACAATCGCTGTTCCATGTGTGAATATTTATTGCTTGAAAAATGGCTCCAAAGTCAACTGAGTTTAGGAAATTCTCATTTCCTTTATTCAAAAAAAAAAAATACTATTTAATTCCCACAGTGTGCCAGAGAGTTCTGGGGGCTTGGTATAAGACGTTGACTAATACAAACAGGTTGTGTTTGTGTGGAACTTAAATTACAGCGGGGAGCAGATGGTTAATAAGCAAGTGAACAAATGAATGAAAAATGTAATTGTGTTGGTAATAGGTATGATGAAAAACATTATATTAAGGAGGTGGTGCAGAAGAGAAGAACTGGATATAGATGTGTGTACTTGTTTGTAGCACAACTAGAATTTCAGTCACACTCACATTTAACCACATTATTTACCTTCACCCATTTCTTTATGTTTTCATTTTATTATTATTATTTTTTTTTTGAGAGGGAGAAAGAACATTTGCGTATGAGTGGGGGAGGGGCAGAGAGAAACAGAATCTTAACAGGCTCCACACCCAGCATGGAACCCAACGCGGGGCTCAATCTCATGACCCTGAGATCATGACCTGAGCCAAATTCAAGACTCAGATGCTTACCTGACTGAGCCACCCAGGGGCCCCCCCACCTTTCTTTTTGTAAGTAAGCTTTTTCATATGCTTTTGCAAAGGGTAAAGTATTCTTCGTTCAGGTAAAAACAATTTCTTGGGGAATAAAAATATCTTACTGTTTTTATATATAAAGCACAGATATACATAAAGTACATACATGGATAATATATCTGTGGTGTTAAATTTTTAGTGAGGGTAATTAGAATGTCTACAACAGTGACTTAGGAGGGCAGTAACGAAAAATAAAAAGATTGAGAAGCTTCCCCTAACCTACATATCAAAGTGGTTAGGTAAGAACATGAAGTGATTCTAAGATGTTAGTAAAAATAATCCAAGTGCGGAAGGTGGCCCATCACCTTTGTGAGTCATACTCAATAAAACTGAGAGACTCTTCCTTTTCTGGAGACTTCCTCAGGAGACTGTTGTATTCTGTGTACTATGTTGTAAATGTAGCATATTGATATTTTTCATTATTGAAGGTGGAAAAAGAATGAAGGCTATCATTCCAAATATTTCTAAATTGAAAACATGTTATTTGAGAGTACTATTGTTATGGAGTGAGAAAGAATTGAGTCCTTTTTTTCTGGCTGAGGTACATTGTTTAAAATCCTTAATAATGGCAACTGTTCTGCAGTTAGGTGTGACAATTTTAATAATAGTCTTAAAAGATGAAGGGGACACCAGACTAAGTAGTGGAAAAACTTGGTTCCAGGATTTGCTAGGTGTGTTGGTTTTTCTTCGTCTAGGTTACTAGGCAGATGGATGGTTGTGTGACCATTCTGTTACTGAAGTACTGAAGAAGAGTGGTTACATTGGGAGCAGATAATTGAATGGTTAATACCAGGATCTGGGGTTGTGTTTGTGGAGCATTAGCCTGGCCTGTCTCCAGTGAAGTTCTGCCCCGGAGAAAAACAGATCCTTGTAGGGGTGGATAGGAATTCACTGGTACGGTGATTAGCTCCCCAGTCAGTAGAGACACAGCCTCAAGGGGATGCTGTGGAATGATACAAGTCTGCACACTTGGAAATTCTGTGCCATTGGAAAATGGTGCTCTGCCCTCTTAGCCCAAGACTATTACCCAAAGGAGAACATCTTATTAATAGTGTTTCTTCTAAGATGTGGATTGGAAACTCTTTACAAATTAAGCTCAAAATACAGCCAAGTTCCATGAATGATTTTGTAAATAGCTTAGCTGTCTTTTTTTTTTTTTTTAATTTGGCAACCTTTTTTATTTAGATGAAGTTTCTCTGCCATCTACAAGGGTTGTTTCCTATTTAAATTCTTGGACACTTAGAGCATCTGTTGTAAATCTTTCATCCAAAATCATGAGAAGCTCTGGTCCTATAGAAATAGCTCCCCATGAAATGATCAGACGATGTGTCTGCAGTGCGTGTCCTGATTTACTTGCCTGTATGCTTTGATCTGCTCAATGGAAACTCTAATAGGTCATGATTTGTAGCTATTTTGTAGATGAAAGTTCATGTAAGTACATCCTGGATGGGGCCAGAACTTTGGTTACCCTGACATTATCCTGGAGAATTTACTTGTACAATCTCTGCCTTCTACCTTCTGGAACCATCGGGTAACTGGCTTTTGGAGGTCACAAGGATGACATCAGGTCGAGCACTGAAGGTGACTTCAACAAGTTACTTGAGTATTAAACATGTTCTTCTTAATTTGAACTACTTTGAAATTGTTGAACTAATTGAACCACTTTATACACATATACAATAATACTTAAAATGTGTCAGTAGTTCAACGGTTTTGTCTCTAGACGCAAATTTGTGGCTTCAGAATGGAGAGCCTTAACCTATCAACACTTTTGATTGGATTTGCTTTAATCTCTTTTAGCAAATTATCAAAATGTAAGTGTCTGCCTAATCCAAGTCATGAGATTAGTAACTATGAGAGTGTATTTATGTTTTAGGGATGTGCTCTTAGGAAGGGGAGGAACAGGAATAGCTGGTAAGTGTAGGATGCTTTTAGAGAGATTTTTATGTTTCCTTTTTTTCATGCAACTCTGTGTGTGTGTGTGTGTGTGTGCACATGAAAACACATATATATGTATATATTACACATGTTTCTGCTTTCTTCTTATGCCAACTGCTTTTAGCCTTGATTTTCCAATAACCTTTGAGAACGAATTTACATGGTGCTTTATTCCCGATTTAGTTTAATGATACTTCAAATGTTTGGTTTCATTTTTTTCCAATGTTTATTTTTGAGAGACAGAGAGAGAGAGAGAGAGAGCGCGCGCACCAGTGGGGGAAGGGCAGAGAGAGGGAGACACAGAATCTGAAGAAGGCTCCAGGCTGTGAGCAGTCAGCACAGAGCTTGACGCGGGGCTCGAACCATGAGACCATGACCTGAGCCGAAGTCGGATGCTTAACCTACTGAGTCACCCAGGCACCCTGTTTGGCTTTCAGTTTTCATGTAAAGATGAATTAGATTTAAAAAATATATTTATATAAAACATATATTTATATAAGCACATACACATTTATATGTGAGCAGCTCTGTCCACTGCAGGGTGTTAGTGTTGGTGCTGAAGGTGATGCTGATATGATTTGCTCGGGGATGGGGTCGTGAAATCAAGAAAGCTTCTCCCGGGATTCAGCCCCCTCCCACTGGAAACATCCCTAGAGAACATTAAGTTTTGTATCTACAATGGTATAGTAATTTCCAACCCATAGAGGTGCTATTGTAGATAATTCCTTCTCCACTCATCTTGCAAGGAAAGCAAAATGAATTAGGAAGACTTGCTGACAAAAATAATCCTTTTAAAGCTCTTAATTAGAGACATTCTACTGATGATGCATATGTTCTGGGTACAGATATTCTGAGAAATACGGGGCTATTGATTGCTCGTTAAAAAGGACAACTCAGGGACATCCATAAACGCATTTCTTGTGGTCCAGGATTTTACTGAAGAAATTATTCAGCTCCATAAGACATTCACACACTTAGAAACATGAATCAGCCATAACTTGGATTCAAATACAGGTTCTATCATTTATTAACTGTATAGCCTTACACAAGTTAATTATTCTGCTTTTTCTCAGCCATAAAATTTGTCTAAACAGAGCCAGATGGGAGAATTAAATGAGAAAACATGTATTACGTACTAGCAAAATATGTGGTATGCAGCACATGCTAAATTATTACTATTATTTTGATATTTTGTGTATAGACTATATATTTCTACATCGATATCACAGTGCATATAGGGGACCCTGGGTGGCTCAGTCAGCTGAGCATCTGACTTCAGCTCAGGTCATGATCTCGCGGTTTGTGAGTTTGAGCTCTGCATCTGGCTCTGTGCTGGCAGGTCAGAGCCTGGAGCCTGCTTCGGATTCTGTGTCTCCCTCTCTTTCTGCCCCTCCCCTGCTCATGCTCTGTCTCTCCCTCTCTCTCAAAAATAAACATTAAAAAAAATTAAAAAAAATTTACATAGTAAATTTACTTTAGCTTCATCTGGAGACCAATAATATATTTATTGTTTAAGTCATTGATGAAATTCGATGAATGAATTATTAAATGTGAATTAAAGTAATGTATGATTTTTTACCTTATCATTTGGTTAATATAATCAAGATTGATAATATTCAGTGTGAGTAAAACGGTGGGAAAAACTACTGTTTCATACACTGTTGATGAGAATGAAAGATACTTCAGGATTCTGAGAGAACAGTTACAGAAGCAATCGAAATTCAACATATGCATAGTTTTTGATCCGGTGATGGCATTACTAGGAATTTCTCCAATCAGGAAGTATTCAACCAGGAAACATTAAAACCAGAAAGTAAAAATGTCAGTAAAGTGACGTCCAGTGCATCATTGTGTATAGGACAGAATACTAGAAATAGCATAAATGTCAAGCAAAAACAAATTGGTTATATGAATTATAGTACAACCATAAAATAGAATCACATGCAGAAGTTAAAATGTAGGAAAATTCATAACTGTTGACAAGTAATGCCCAGTTAAATTAAAATTTCAAGAATATTATGATATTTTATATACTTTTATATAGAGCAAAACCCATAAATGTGCACATAGAATATTCCTGCATACAAATGCACATCTGAAAAGAGTGAACTACACTATCAATAAAGGGTCCAGTAGGGCTTATGCTTGGGAGTGGTCCTTTGACTTTCAGCTTTCTAACACTCTACCTCTCCATACGAAATATTTTCCAAGGGCTATATCTTACTTTTGTGATTTATAAAACTTAAACTGAGCATTTAGTAGAAGTATATGGATACTTCTAATAAAATCTAATATCATTTACTAGAAGCCTGTGTAAACACGTGATCCAAAGGCAGAGGATCTGTTTTAAAATAGTTTGTGGTCAGTATCCTTCTCCTCATTCTAGGAAAAGAAATAGAGATCCTGATCTAAGCCCTTTTTACATTTATAAAATCATTTAATCCTTACAACGACCTTTTGGAATAGGTAACATTACCTTCCCACTTTATAGAAAATGGAACTGAGGCACAGAGAAGTTGTCTGGCCTATTTTATGTACTCAGAGGTGAGAACTGACTGTAGTGTGGAAAATCAGGAATTTTACATAGGTCTTTAAGTTCTTACTCCCTACTCCCAATTGAACTCCAGTTTAGCTAGGCACACCTACTCAAGGTATCTCATAACTCAGTTAGTAGGGGTGTATGTGACTAACTTTTATGAGACATCAAAAATATCACAAGCATTATAATAAATATTTAACAAACATCTACACTATAATGTAATTTAATATTTTATCCCATTTTAATATTTATAAATGTAAATATCAAAACCTAAACTATAATGCTAGGAACTTACTATGTTTAATACAACTCTGAAAAAAACCCCGTGATTTAAAGACCATGTGTAACTTCTGGTTGATTACATCCCTGGCAGGTCCAGAATGAAATGTAGGTTTTTGTGATGTCAGAGTTCACATATTTTGGCTATGTACATTATGTTTTTCCTTTCTTCATGCCTTGCTCATGCTGTTCTCTTTCCTGTTGACTTTCTTTATTAAAAACTTAGAAGTTTCTAAATTCTCATGTCAAGGCTTAAATCACTTAATCTTCTTTGAAATCTATAGATCATACTGATAATTTCCCTTCTGGAACTTACATTGTACATGCATCATTTCAGGAGTGCTCATTCTGTTTCCTTCTTTACAGGTAGGGCACCTCCTCTATCCCTCACAGTTTTGGACATGTTATGGAATGAGAAATATGTACTGTCTAGGTAATCATTAGAGAATTGAAGCAATGCAGTTTTTCACTTCTTTGTATGAATGGTCTTTTTGCCAACGTATTTCATAGGAACACTGGAAAAAGAAGGCATTATTACAAAGAGGATCTGAAGGCGGTGGTTCAACACTAAAGTGCAAATCCAAGGTAGGCCTCCACTCTTGGGATTGGCTAATGTATGCCTAGGAGTAGAAATGAGAAAGCTGAAAGATGGGATATATGAGCTTAGATGCCAGAAGGATAGCCTGGCTCTGACAATGGCACTCTCTCATTTCTGGAGGCAAGACGGGCACCAGTATTGTTTGGGCATTTTCCTTGGATACTATTTTCCTTGGTTGAATCCAGTTTCATGGATTTAATTAAATTTAATTAAATGACTAGAGTGTACACAGCACAGCATTAGACATTTGTGGAAATAGAATAAATTAGCTATCCTTAAGCATCCACATAGGGAGATAACACTGACATGAAATTTTTAAAAAATTGGCCAGGAATACAGCTGAATTGCCACTGATATGTACCCTAGCTGGATATTGTAGCAAATATCCAGAATGATGGTGGTGAAGGGGACATTTGGGAAGAAATGAGGCAGGAAGGAAGAATAATAATGGGTTTGTTGATAATAGATGGCATGGGCAGAAGATAGGAGCTTATAGGAACAGAAAATAGTCGTGAATATTTTGTTAGTGCTCCCCAAACATTCTCATGCCTGGTACTTCCTTCGGTGCTTCAGAAAGCATTGTGAGGCAGGGTATGGAATTCTTAGAGAGGCTGCAGAGATGGTGGTTAGTATCCTGTGCCATGGACTTGGTCACAGACATATGAAAAGTGTACAACTTCTCTAAGCCTTAACCACTGCATCAGAAAACCAGGGTAATACAGGTTCCTGTCTCCTATGGCTTTTGTGGGAATTAAAAGAAAAAAATCAGGGGCGCCTGGGTGGCTCAGTTGGTTGGGCGTCTGACTCCAGCTCAGGTCATGATCTCACGGTTCGTGAGTTCAAGCCCCGCGTCGGGCTCTGTGCTGACAGCTCAGAGCCTGGAGCCTGCTTCGGATTCTGTGTCTCCCTCTCTCTCTGCCCCTTTAACGGCTAATTACATTATTTTCTTTTTGCAAGGTTGAAGGTTGTCCAGTCCATGAGTGCCAGGAGTGGGACAGAGAGCTTAGTCTGCTCGCTCTGAACCCACGGCCTCTCCCACCAGACTGGACAGACTGACATGTGTGTTCTGGCAGTAAGAGATGGCTTTGACCGCTGTGCGAAGGAGGCATACAAAAAATGAGGTTGATTAGTATGGGGCGAGGCCTTGAGTGTCATACCGAGTGTGTATTAGTGGTCAGAAAAGAACTATAACAAATTTATAGATTTTAAGACAGAAGGGGCATGAGTCTCTATTCTAGTGTATTATGCTTTAAAATATTTTAAGTCCTGAGATGGCTCAAAGGGCATCTTACTTGGAAGTGGGAACATTTAAGGCAGGTAGGAGTGAAGCTTCTGTGCTTGAGAGGGACAGAGTCCCTGAACTGGCTCCTTTGAGCCCCTAGCATTCCACTCATCTACCACAGCTGCCTCCTTCTCCAGATGAGGAAACGGAGGCCCAGAGTGGTGAGAATGTGATGACACATCTTCAGAGATAAGAGGGATAATTTGGAATGAAACCCGGCTAGCCTGATTCTGAGACTATGTTCCTTCTACACTATTAGGGCTATTATAGGACTTTTAAAGTTCTGAGGTGGAGATTGGGGTTAGCCCATACTGTAGATTGGGGTTAGCCCATATTGCAGATTGGGGTTAGCCTATCCTGGAGATTGGGGTTAGCCTATATTGCAGATTGGGGTTAGCCTATCTTGGAGATTGGAGTTAGCCCATACTGTAGATTGCAAACAGTGCCTTGGCAACTGTGTACCTTGTTTAGTAAAAGGAATAATATTAGGAATGTGTCTTTGGGGATTTAGAGGAATCTTAGAGAACCTTATTTATATTCCCCACAGGTCTCTAACATATTCCTATCAAGTGGCAGACAGCCTCTGCTTAGGTAGTCATAGCAAAGAGAAGTTTACTACTGGAACAGTGCTTTTATCATATCATTTAGTGGCAGTGACACTTGTATATAGCTGACTGAGGCCACTGTTCACTCCTTCAGTGGCATAGTGTAACGGTTAAGAGCTCATGTCTCAAAATGAGATTATATGGATTCATAATCCTCACTCATTTTAGATGAGACGCTTACTGACTCCAAACATCAGTTTCCTCATCCTCAAGATGGGATTTATGATAGCCTCCAACTCATGTGATATGAAAAATAATTGCAATAATGCATGTAACAGACTAAGTGTACCTTGCTGGTACATAGTGAGTAAAAAAAAAATAAATGAATTGTTTTATTGATATTTTGGTTGTTCTTTAAAATTCTTTGTTTCGCCTGGGGCACTCCTTCACAAGGAAAAATGGAAGGA
The DNA here is from genome assembly GCF_022837055.1 of Prionailurus viverrinus. Taxonomy (NCBI): domain Eukaryota; kingdom Metazoa; phylum Chordata; class Mammalia; order Carnivora; family Felidae; genus Prionailurus; species Prionailurus viverrinus. The sequence goes on from NC_062570.1 coordinate 100,812,708, forward strand.
ATGATTTATACGAGTTCAGGCTCACGTGCAGGGGTGATATCAGCTAAGTGGGATCGGGGTCTTCCTTGGGCAGAGAAAGAGGCACAGTTTTGTTTTCTTTAGTCAGCATATCTGGAAAATCATTAGAGTCTTGGAATGTTAGTGACAGTTAATTAGTTGTAATTTCTAGTTTCAGGATTGGATTATATATATAATTAGAACACGTTCTTTATGGTAAAATTGTCATCAAATTTGTTGTTGAATTTTACTGTAGGATTTATTTAGTAAGATGAGCACAGGAAGCATAAATTCATCTCACTGGTTTGTGATGATAGCGAAATTATATCATGAAGCAAATGTCTCTACCATATCGAGAACTTGATAGACTCTTAAGAGAAGTGACATTGCTTGCCATTGCTATTGATTTTGATCGAGGAAAAGCCGGATTTGAATTTGGTTTCAATGTTTTCCAAATTTTTTTTTCAACGTTTTTTATTTATTTTTGGGACAGAGAGAGACAGGGCATGAATGGGGGAGGGGCAGAGAGAGAGGGAGACAGAATCGGAAACAGGCTCCAGGCTCTGAGCCGTCAGCCCAGAGCCTGACACGGGGCTCGAACTCACGGACCGTGAGATCGTGACCTGGCTGAAGTCGGACGCTTAACCGACTGCGCCACCCAGGCGCCCCCGGTTTCAATGTTTTCTAACGGTGGGAACTTAGTGTCTTATTTTTCTACTCTTTGAAGCCTCTGTATCTTATCTCTAAAATGTAGAAAATGTCTCATAGGGTATTCCACTGCCTGAGACATATTCACAATACGTAATAATAATCCAGTTTGAGAAGATAACATGTACATGGAAAGAGTATAGCTTTTAATAAGTGGGGAGTCCTTGGGATATGACCTAGCTGGTAGGCTGTTCAACTTAGATCATTCTAAGTGCTCACTGCATATGTGGAAGAAGTGAAGGAGAATTTATGTGTTCTTGGTTGTTGGGTGTGTCTAGTGATAAATGAGTGTTAGCTTCTGGCTTGAAGTTACCAAAAATCAGAGGCTGAGAGAAGGCTTGTATGTAGGTGGTTTATTCTGGAGGCAGTGAATGGGGAGAGTGAAATAGGGGAGAAAGGCAAGTTAATCCAAGATTGTGGTTAAACTGGTTACCATTTATTCTCTGGCTTCTATTTATGAATGGTCTAGGATTTCTTTCAAGTATGTTAATCTCTTCATATTTCCAGGTAGGAGTATGTGCCAGAACGATGAAGTGGGGTTTTCCAAGTATCTCAAGCAACACATATGGGGACAGGAAACAACAGATGTACTGGGGAGTGAAGGTGTTGGGGGAGGGATCAGTAGGATGGAGCTCTTGTCAGGCTATACTGTTAGCAGCTGGTTGCTGTGTCAGTGGCTGGAGCAAAAAGTAGGTCAAGAAGGTATAAGACACAGTGAAAAAATTGTCCAGCACACTCAATGATTACTAATTCAAAATAGTATTCTTTTGTAGATTTTCCAGCTCAGTGTGGTGTGCTTATCTCAGCCCAAAGTAAATGGAGAATCCAAACAATGCAACTGAATTCATTCTTTTGGGTATCACAGAGAACCCAGAGCTGCGGAAAATGCTCTCTGCTGTGTTTCTAATCCTGTACGTGTCCACGGTTTTGGGGAACCTACTCATGGTGGTAACCGTGATCACAAGTCAGAGCCTGAGATCACCTATGTATTTTTTCCTCACTTCCTTGTCCTTCATGGATGCCACCTACTGTTCTGTCATTGCCCCCAAGATGATCGTGGACTCCTTCTCCGAGAGAACTACCATCTCCTTTGAAGGCTGCATGACCCAACTCTTTGCGGAGCATTTCTTTGGTGGTGTGGGGGTCATCCTTCTCGTCGTGATGGCCTATGACCACTACGTGGCCATCTGTAAGCCCCTGCACTACCCGAGCATCATGAACCCTCGGGTGTGCCGCCTGCTGCTGGGAGGCGCCTGCGTGGGGGGGTTTATCCACGCAGCAATACAGCTTCTCTTCATGTATCAAATACCCTTCTGTGGTCCCAATGTCATCGATCACTTCATGTGTGACTTGTTCCCATTGCTGAAACTCGCCTGCATGGACACCCACGCCCTGGGTCTCTTAGTCATCCTCAACAGTGGGGTGATGTGTATGACCATCTTCCTTATCCTCGTGGCCTCCTACGTGGTCATCCTCTGCTCCCTGAAGTCTTGCAGCTCTGCGGGGCGGCGCAAAGCCCTGTCGACCTGTGGCTCCCACCTCACTGTGGTCGTCTTGTTCTTCGTGCCCTGCATTTTCCTGTACGTGCGGCCTGTGGCCACTTACCCCATAGACAAAGCAATGGCTGTGTCCTTTACCATTGTTGCACCCATGTTAAACCCCCTGATCTACACCTTGAGGAATGCGGAGGTGAAAAATGCCATGAGGAAATTGTGGGTCAAGAAGGTAGAAGACACTTCTATACAAGAAGGTATAAGAAACAAACAACCCTGGGGTGTCACTAATTTGTATGCAAAGGGCAAATCTTTCCTTCAAGGACAATGAGGTTTTGTCCCTCCACCATTCATCCCAATCCATTGGGCACATGGCAGCCAATGGCATCTTTTAATATGCAAATCACACTAAGACACTACAATCACCCTATTTCCCACCTCTCCAGTACATTTTATACTCCATCACTTTTCTTACTAGAGTCTGGCCACTCTTTTCTTTTTTCTTTTAAACCTGTTTTTTTTTTTTCTTTTTAAACAATTCAAGCCTGATTTTCAATAATTCAAGTCTTGGTTCAGGGCTTTTGTTTGTTCTTATTCTGTTCACTGCTGGACTTCTCTTTTCCAGAGATTTCGCTTGGTGGGCTCCACCTCATTTTTTCCATCTTCGGATGAACTCCCACATCCTTAGATAAGTCTGTCCTGATGATTTTCCCTAGTCATTCTTCCCTCAGTTACCTCTTCATTCCTGGATTCACTTTACATTTCTTGACCTTGCCTCATGTCAAGAAGGAAGAAAAAGCCCATGAAAGCATAATAACTTGCTCTCTAAAAAATTTAGGATGATAATTTTTCTATTTTAATTATAGAATTAAAGAACTGGAAAGGTCGTAACGATATCCCTAGCCTTACATATTTGTAACGTGTATGGTAATTTTCCCCGTATCAAAAGCAGGTCCAAAACCTACATCTTCTCTTACAAAGGTGAGAGCTGTTCTTACCATTTGTGCTGAAATTATTACCTGTCAGTTAGATTTCACAAATTCCTTCTCATATCTGCCCTATGGGTTCCCCAAATTAATTCACGTTAAATACCTTTGCTCATTAAACATATTTCTTAGGAGCTCAGTGCCTGACTTTTTAAACCCTAACATCTGAAACAAATATTGATCTTACTACTTTTTTATAGGGATTTGCTGTTACTAGTGTAGTTTGTAAATTTCATATGATTATGTAAAATTGAAATATGATAAAATATGAAAATTCAATATTATTCATGATGCAAAGGCATAGCAAAATAGGGTAAAATGGTGCTTTAATTTGAAAAAGAGTATATGCCTAAAAAGCCCTTGCAAGCATCACATTTTGGGGGAAACATTAGATGGACTTTCTTCCTGTTTCATTGAGAAAAATTAAGACATCAGAATACTTCCACAGACTTGTGACTATACCTACCAATCTGTCAGCACCTGTTCAATCATATGCTACCTTCTTACTCCACTAAATACATTATCTGTGTTCCTGCCTGAAGGCAACCAATCTGTGCTCTGGACTTCAACTCCTTATCACTTACATAAAGGCATCTCTTTTTTCATTTCCCTTACGAATGGATCCTTTGCATCAGCAAAGAGGCAGTCTGATATCTTTCATTTTTAAAATAAAATATTCCCTTGATCTCATTTCCTTTATCAAGTACTACTCTGTTTCATTGTCTCTTTGTAGCAAAACTTAAGCGATTCTGTAATGCCTGTTTCCCATTTCTCCCTTTCCAATCTCTTTACATCTTTTTCAGGCATACTTCAGGACCTAACACTAAAAATGCTCTTTTCAAGATCACCAGTGACATCTGTGTCACTCATTGAATAGGCTTTCCTCATTTCTCATCTTATGGACTCCATCACTGAATCCAATCTTCCATGACATATTTTCCCTACTTGACCTTGACTCCCAAATTACTACCTCCAGCTCAGGCTTCTCTCCGGAGGCTGAGATCTGGAAACCCAACCTCCTTCATGGCATTTCCTCTTGAATGACTAATAGATTCTTTTCCCACCTCTAAATCTACTCTGTTCACAATATTCTATATTTCAGCTGGTGGCATAGTTGGTCTCTCTTTCTCATACCCCCATTTATCAGGAAATTCTGTTGGCTCTATCTTCAATACATACTCCAAATTCACCCACTTGTGATCTCTTTTGGACCTGTTTTCTAGTTCCTAGCCACTTCCATCTTTCACCTGAATATTTGCAATTCTCACCCACTCTTCTCACTTCTTTCTTGTCATTCTCTGCCCTATTGCTCTATTGTCAACACAACACGCAGAAATATCCTTAAACCCAGAAGTCAGATAATAGCCACACCTTTATTCAATACTCTGAAATGACTCTTGATCTCACTCAGGTTAAAAGCTAAAACCTTTTGCAATTACTAACAATCAAGTGGACATAATCTGACTGCCCTCTTATTACTCTCAACTCCTCCCTTATGACTAAACCCTCGCTGACTCCTCTGGTTACTCTGGCACCTCTCTGTTCCTCTTACTGGTCATTTACATTCTTGCTGCAGGGTCTTTATGTAGGCTATTCTCTCTGCCCAAAATACTTTCTCCCAGTCGTCTGCATGACTAACTCACTTTATGCTCCCAGACGGGAAGAACTTCTATTTTTAATTTAATAATAATATTTAGATAATACATAGACCTGGGCAAGCAAGGCTTCTGGTCTTCATTCCACACTTGGAAATGTCTTCTGTGAAGTTTTCTAGGTTCTCTAGTGTCTGGAACTGGGTAGTGTCTTCTGGTGGGGTACTCCAGCCTGGACCTGATTGCATGGGTCTCATCCTTGTTTCCTCCTTTGGGGTGCTCTTTGGCTCTCTGTGCTGCACATGGCACCAACCAGATGCCCTGGAAACTCTGGATTCTATACTGTACTGTACTATACTATGTTATGAAGTATCCTAGGTTTTATGCCCAGGACCTTGGTTCCAGGAGGGCATTATGTCAAGCAAGAGGCATTATTCCAACATACAGAGGTTCTGGAGAGAATAAGAAGAGATAGATTCTGGATATGAAGAGGAGGACAGATGTTTACGCATCAGGAAGAATCTTTCTGTGTCTAACTGGACAATAAACAAATCCAAAGTACCTCTTTCTACCCTGAATTCTAGAATTCTGTCAATACTTCACTATATCTAATACTGACCTGTGAATCTTGTAATATACTTTTGAATCAAATTATTATTATTATTATTATTATTATTATTTTTGTTATTATTACAGTAAAACCTTGGACTCCGAGTAACTTGTTCTACCAGTGTTCCACAAGATGAGCAAACATTTTTAGGAAATTTTAATCTGATAAACGAACGATATCTTGCAATATGAGTAGCACGTGACACCAAATATCACATGGCCACAACTGAGCCAACGGTTCTTGAAATTCACTTTGATATACGACAACTGCTTTGGATCATAAACGTGTTTCTGGAATGAATTATGCTCACAAATCAAGGTTTTACTCTATTATTATTATTATTTCATAAGAGTGTTTACCTAGGCAGGGGTCCTGTAAAAAAATATTTGGCTGCTCTGCGCACCCTAGATGAGACCCTGATTTTATTTATTTATTTTTTTAAATTTTTTTTTTCAACATTTTTAATTTATTTTTGGGACAGAGAGAAACAGAGCATGAATGGGGGAGGGGCAGAGAGAGAGGGAGACACAGAATCGGAAACAGGCTCCAGGCTCTGAGCCATCAGCCCAGAGCCTGACGCGGGGCTCGAACTCACGGACCGCGAGATCGAGACCTGGCTGAAGTCGGATGCTTAACCGACTGCGCCACCCAGGCACCCCGAGACCCTGATTTTAGAGACACCAATTTCTGTGATGAAGTAATAACACTCCTGCAAAAGAATGAGGAAGTGCATCTTTGTGGAAATTGATAAACTAACATTAAAATTTGTGTGTATGTGTAGCTATGTTTGAACAGCCTTGGTAATAAAAACAACGTGAGAGAAGTAGAGATGGGACTGGATCTTCTACACATCAGAATATACCATAAAGCTCTGCTGTGTAAATATTTTGCTAGAGGCCATTTAATAGAGAATTCTAAAGAACAGAAGAAATGGTCCAGTGGTTAAGCCATCTATCTTTGGAAACGTGGTATAATTTTGGTAATTTAATAAATGATAAAGGTGGAATTTTAAATCGGTGGGTAAGATTGGTCTATTGGATCAATTCTGAAGGGGCAAATTTCTATTTTCTCTCCCTCTTACCTTGTATCTGCCCCCCCCCCCCATTTCATACATCTCTTTGTACCTGTCTCTATCTCTCTCCTTTGTCTTTTTTGACTTGTACAGTTTCTTTTTTAATTCACAAATTAAATACTTGCACAAATAACATGCTTATTATATTATCTGTCCCTTTCGATCTTCCCACTATTATTTCAGTGTTATCCCACTCACTTTCTCTAATAGAATCAAATAATAAAGATTAAGCAAAGCGAGGTATGGAATAAAGTAGAAGATGCCAAGTGTGGTTCAAAGAAGGCACCAGGATTCCAGGATTTAATTGCTGGAGTTCTGCTGTTGAGTCATGTGTTTAAAAGATCGTCTCCTCCAGGAGTGTGTTCCTGGTCAGTTGGTTCTTCTGGTTGGGAAAAGTCTCTAAAATGTCAGTTAAAAGAAAATAGCACGTGCCCGTTAATACCACAGGTGAAGGTACTTCTGCACATTCACTTTTCTGGCAAATCACTTCAATTCTGCTTCTTTTTGTCAGATGTGAATAGACATAAAATTCAGTAGGATACAAAAGTGTGTAGAACAAACTCCTTGGTATGGACCCTCTCTGAAGAGATCTCATGAGCTAAGTCCAAGTTTCCCTCAAGCTTCAATCCCAGTGCTACATACTCTGAAGGATTAAAGTAAGCAGACCTGTCATTCCTTCTTTTAAAAAACTATTTATTTTGACAGAGACAGAGAAAAAGAGACAGAGAGAGGAAGTGCAAACAAGTTGGATCCCAACTGTGCTGACATCAGAGAGCCTGATGCGGGGTTCAAACCCATGAACCATGAGATCATGACCTGAGCCAAAGTCAACACTTAACCAGCTTAGCCACCCAGGCGCCCCCTGTCATTACTTCTTTTAAAAAAAGTAGAAAGAGAAACATTCCTTTAATCTCTAAAAATTGTTTTTAGTTTTAAAGTCATAACATATATCGCTTAGGTATTCAGACATAAAAAAAGAAGATTTTTGATGAATCCACACAGCTTTGCACATAATTCATAAAATGTGTTATTCCTGAAAAAGCACTTGTTATCTAATCCTAATCCCAACACATTACAGATCCTTATGAATTGATGTGCTTCATCCCAGAACTCAGGTCTTGTATTTAGTAAATACACAGGCATTTTGCTTGAATCCTGCACAGAGATATTATGTTCCATCCCAGTATACATAGTTTTCTATTCCTGAATATGAAGGGAAATCAAAGCATCTTCAAATGGGAACCCAGGAGAAGTTTAAAAAAAAAACAACTTTAATTGGTTAGGGACATAAAGGTTTTGCAAGTACCTGCATAAATCAAATCACAGATAACTGTGTCTTGAAAAATCATACTGATGGGAAATTTCCAAACCCTGAGGAAAACTAAGAAGCAATCCTACAGGTTCATAGCCGCTCAGGGAAACTTCTTTAAATCCTAGCTGGAAGTCAAGGAGGAAACTTTTGCTTTTTTATTTTATTTTTTTCCCTGAGGCCATGTTGAAGACCGCTTGAGAAGCAGTGGGACACATTCTCTACCTCGTCTGCCAGAGACGCTCTTCTTCTGTCTCCTAGATGTAGAAATAAGACTTGGAAACATGCTTCACATTTTGGCCAGCCATTGAATGGACTTTTCTCCATAGAGTATAGGTGATTGCCATCACCAGAATTTTCAAGAAACTGATAAATGGTGAGATTTGCAATTCACATGTTTGCATTTTCAGAGAGAATTTTACTCTTTTTACTGCAACAGTAAATAATAATCTGGATCAAAAATACAGTGGGTTTAGGAATTAAGGGGGAATAGTTAATCATGGAGTTTTAATCTATTCTTTTAATATGTAATAACCATGTATATTTAAAATTTACATGCAAATGTGATTGATATGCACATATAAGTACATAAAAACATATCTTAAATTTACTGTTTGTAATATAATTATAAAAATCTACCTATAATGACAACCTTACTAATAATTCCTCATATAGTTTTAAATATATATTTCAAAATTGAAACAAGCATTTCTATTATTTTCAGAAAGATTGATGCTAGATTAGTTTTGTTGCAGAATGAATGGGAAGGAAATAGTGGACAATGGGGTTAGTGGGGCGGCACATTCCCAAGGTCACAGCCCCAGGAAATAGTCCACAGCCCAGTTCATGGCCATGAGAGTCCCTGAGCAATCTCTGGTGTACGTCCAGCACATTACAAAGTGTGGCCATCAAGAAAGGATAGACCTTGGAATCTTTGGGAAAGTTTGGGCCCATGATATGGATATTTATGAAAAGTTTACAATAGTTAAAAATTTTTAGTTTAAGAATCTATGTCATGTTACCATGTTAGTGCCACCTATGCAAATTAATGATACTGGATAGTTAATAAAACTATCCTCATACCCTGTCTCCTTTCTCTGAATGGTTAAGGTGATGGAAAATATGGTGATATGGATTTTAAACTTGATTTTTAATTTTAAATTTTATATATTTATGTCTAGATACATATTGAAAATAAAAGTCTATTGTTTTTGAATGATCACTTCTTGATTTTAAAATTTTATTAAAACATCTGTACAAATGGGCAGAGTTATTGTACTACTTTTGTTTTTCTCGTTTCACATTGATTAGCATTTTATTGACAGCATCCTGCACTATTTGTAGTAGTTTGATTTACAGAAGCATTTTCCTATTATTGACCATGTTGGATATTTCTAATTTTTCACTATTATAAATGACACATAAATGACTATTATAAATGACATGACATCGTCTTCCATTATAAAAGTTACACCACCTTAATTTAAGCAAAAACCAAATGAGCAAAGGGGAAGAGAAAGAGAGAGAGAGAGAGAGAGAGAGAGAGAGAGAGAGGCAAACCAAGAAACAGACTCTTAATTATAAAGAACTACCAGTGGGGAGGTGGGTGGGGGGATGGGTGGAACAGGTAAAGGGGATTAAGGAGGGCACTTGCGATGAGCATAGGGCGATATAGGGAGTGTTGAATCACTATACTGAACATCTGAAACTAATATAGCACTGTATGTTAACTAACTAGAATTTAAATAAAACCTAAAAAAAACCCAAACAAACCCAAACCCAAAATACCTTAGCTAAAATATTCAGAGGTATTTCAAGCGAAAGAAACTACAGGGAATCATTTGTTTTAACTTCTACCCTTCCTGCAGGTAAATTTATTTCTATATTAAAAATGAGCCAAAAAGTATTCAGTCTACCGACTTTTGGGCAGTATTCAATAATGCTACCGTATTCCGATAGCTCATTATAGTATCTTGATACATACTTGATACTTGAGCATTCAGTCTGGAGTATTCACAATGTATCAGATAGTATAAATAAAATATCAGTTCTTGGGGGAACCCTAGTAGAGCTGGTTGAATATGTCCCACACGATATGTCTACCAGAACATGTGAATGTGACCCTATTTGGGGGGGGGGGTGGGGGAGGGTCTTTACAGATGTACTTGAGTTAAGGATCTCATGATGAGATTTATCCAGATGGGCCCTAAATCCAATGGCAAGTATCCCTGTGAGACAGAAAAGAAGACAGAGATACCGAAGTCCCAGACCAAGATGCAGAGGAGAAGGCTATGTGAAGAGACAGAGGATAAAGTCACGCGAAGTCTAAGGCAGAGACTGAAGCTGTGCGCCTATAAACAAAGAATACTTGGAGCTGGAAGAGGCAAGAATGGATTCTCTCCTAGAGCTTGTGGAGGATATGCCCTGGTAACACCTTGAATTTTTACTTCTAGCTTCCAGAACGATGAGAAAATACATTTCTGTTGTTTGAAACAAACAGAAAAAGTGACACCACCTTATTTCACTTTTAGAATAATTTTTTGTTTAGGGTGGGAGTCACTACTATAAGGAATAAAAACATGTTTATGATTCTGGAAATATTTACAAAAACATTTTCCAAATGATTCCATGAATGAGAGTTTCCCTGCGATTTTAGAATTAATATAATTTTAAAAACCAACACCTTAAAGACACATTTTATCTCATGATAGATTAAAGTTTTCAGCTTGCTTTGTGGGTGTAAACACTACTTAAATATCACTCTGATATCAATATTTCACATCTTCCTTTTGGATTATACATTGCAAAACATAGGCATAATGACTATGTCATTTGACTCTTGTGAGCCAGCAGCTTGAACAAGCGTTACTAAATCTATTTTATGGGAGAGGATGCTGAGGCTTAGTGGTTTTCTTCAATGACACATGGGTGTTCAGCAATGAAGCTGTAATTGCTAGTTTTTTGACAGCAGAAACTGAATATTTATTTATATTATTAAAAAATTTTGGGGGTCCCCTGGGTGGCTCAGTCAGTTAAGCATCCGACTTCTGCTCAGGTCATGATCTCGCGGTTTGTGAGCTTGAGCCCCGGGTTGGGCTCTGTGCTTACAGCTCAGAGCCTGGAGCCTGCTTCAGATTCTGTGTCTCCCGCTCTTTCTGCCCCTCCCCTGCTCACGCTCTGTCTCTCTCTCCTTCAAAAATAAATAAACATTACAAAAAAAAAAAACACTGTCATCTCTCTTCTGTCAGTAGCTCTGGGGCTTGTTCTTACCATTTATTGTAATTTTTCTCCTATGATCCTAACTACATAAATGTTGTTATGTGTCTCACCTTTTCTGATTCTCACAAGAATCCTATCAATAGGCATTTTTATATACACCCAGTTACAGAAGTAAAATCAGAGTCTCTGAGAATTTTAAGTGATTTTTTTCCATCACACGATATAACTAAGAACAGACTGGTCTGTATGAATCTGGAGCTGATGTGCTTCCTCATTTCTTTGCTGCTTTGACTCTAGGAGAAGATGATCACTGCTGGATCATGCATTGATATTCTTTACTTTTAAATAAATGGTTGTTGACTGATCCAATGACCTTCTAGTGTTTGATATTCTTGTTTTCTTAGTGACAGCTTGTAGCCAAATATCAACTTCGCAGTCCAGGCACTATTTAGGAATGTCTAGTATGCTGGAAAAATAATGGACATAGTTATCTTAAAGTAAGAGACAACAGATATTCGTATACATGGTTGTACATTGGTTAGTGTTATTAACATTGTAAACTGTTTTGATTAGCTCTAAGGGGCGTTCACAAAAATCAGCTTATTTTTAATTTGCCCAATAAGACCCATTATTCTTTTATTCACCTGTTTAATAAACATAGATTATGTGTATATATACATACATATACGTAAGGATGGATAAATTTCTGCTATATGTGCAGGTGAGGACATAATCATTCTTCAAAGCTGTATTTTGCTATTGAAAATGAAGTCAAAAGTTGGAGGAATCATCTGGATGCCTTATGGAAAAGATTTCTGTGGGTAAAGTGCTTGGGTTTTTAAATGAGCGAGTAGTAATTATGATTGGTAAGGACTGCTTAATCTAAGTGACATTTTTCCTTTTTCCAGTTTGACCCACATCATAATCCTGTGAGATGAGCAGGCAAGTTATGTATGAATATCCCTACTTTACCATAAAGTCATGTTCATTAGCAACAGATATACTTTGGCAAGTTGTGCTTAATCAGATTGGACCACTTTGTATGATTCATTAGCAAGTAATTAATAAAGCCCTAAGATTCTGGCAATATTCACCGTGCTGTTACTGTTCCTTACTTATGTGATTGTTATCAATTTGTACCTGCAAGTAATTGGGTCATTACCTTCTGATTCTACACTCATCTGTTCTGTGTCCTTCATCAAAGGGCCTCCTTCAAACATGAATAAGGAAATCAGAAGGTTAAAACCTCTACAGGTGGATGAATGTTTGAAAGGCCACCCTGCTCTGTGTTCTTGCTAGAAAAAGAAAGTTCTTACTCCTTTCTGACACAGTGGATGGTGTTGGGGGTTAGTGCCAGAGTTTCTTTGTTAAAATCCCAGACCTAGCATCTGTTATTTGCTAACCTTATCTTTGTAAGCATGAGCTTCCCATCAGTAAAATAGGGATAAGACCTAACATGGACTGTTTCTTGGGCAGTAGGCCCTGAACAATTGTTTTTCTTGTATTATTTAACTTAGTCATCATGGCAAGACTCTGAAATAGGTACTTCAAAAAAAACCCACAAAAAACGTTTGTTCTTATTTTAAAATGATGAATAAAAAAAAACCCCCAACTTAACACATGCATACTTGTTCTGTGTTCACATGGAGCTTTCTCATGTATCTTTCTCTTTTATAAGGAATGAATGAACTCATCTTAAAGGCCAAGTTCATTTCAGATGTTTAAAGAAATATTTGGGGAGTAGCCATGATTTGCAAGGACCTCTTAACCTGGATGTTATTTCTTCTTCTGTTTGCAGATCAGGCAGACTCCTATCAGGGATGGCACGCAAGTCCCCTCGGCTCCCATTCCATCTCACGGTGGACATGATGACCACATTGTCATGGTCCTTTCCTCAGAACCTGGATGTGCTTCAGAACCCTTGCCAACAGTTCACTCCTGGAAGCCATTGCTAAGGGACCCAAGTTGGCAGTTGAGATAAACTATTTCTCTACATGTGGATATCTCCATTCTTCCCCCTTATTGGAACTCTGGCAATTTTAAAGTATTTAATACTACCTTTCTCCTCCCCAATTCTTTCTGACCGCTCACTACCACCTTCAACAAACTTTGACTTTTGTGTGAGTCACAGTGACGCCAGAAACATAGAAGATAATTTTTCGTGTGGATGCACCAACTTACTGACTGTTGCATTACTGTTCGCTGGTCCAAGACAAATTTTTCTTTCTCATAATTGCAGATTACACATGCTCCTTCTGGCGGCTTTTAGCTTTTCCTTGGAAATCATGCGAAACCAAAGCTTTGTAACTGAGTTCGTCCTCCTGGGGCTTTCGCAGAATCCCAGTGTTCAGAAAATAGTATTTGTTGTATTCTTGTTCAGCTACATTGCAACTGTCGGGGGCAACTTGCTAATTGTGGTGACCGTCAGCAGCAGCCCAGCACTCCTGGGCTCCCCCATGTACTTCTTCTTGGCTTTCCTGTCCTTCCTCGATGCTTGCTTCTCCACTGTCATTGCCCCAAAGATGATTGTGGACTCCCTCTATGAGAGGAAAACCATCTCCTTTGGAGGTTGCATGACCCAGCTCTTTGCTGAACACTTCTTTGCTGGGGTGGAAGTGATTGTCCTCACAGCCATGGCCTATGACCGCTATGTGGCCATCTGCAAGCCCCTACGCTACACAACCATTATGAACTGGAGGCTCTGTACCATTCTGATGGGTGTAGCCTGGACAGGGGGTTTTCTGCATTCCATGATACAAATTCTCTTTACTTTCCAGCTTCCCTTCTGCGGCCCCAATGTCATTGATCACTTCATGTGTGATTTGTACCCGTTATTGGAGCTTGCCTGCACTGACACTCACATCTTTGGCCTTTTGGTGGTCGCCAATAGTGGGTCTATCTGCATTATAATCTTCTCTCTGTTACTCGTCTCCTATGTTGTCATCTTGCTCTCTCTGAGAACCCATAGTCCTGAAGGGCAGCGGAAAGCCCTCTCCACGTGCGGATCTCACATTGCTATTGTGGTCTTGTTCTTTGTCCCTTGCATATTTGTGTATGCACGACCTCCATCTTCTTTCTCTTTTGACAAAATGGTGGCTATATTTTACACCATCCTAACTCCCTTGCTCAATCCTTTGATTTACACTTTCAGGAACAAGGAAATGAAAAATGCCATAAAGAAAATGTGGAACAGAATAATGGTGGTTTGTAGTGACAAATAAAACATTGAAGCTTACAAAATATTGTAAAGAGTAAAAGAGTCAAATTTTCTAGACTAAGCCTTTGTGTGTTTGGGTCTGTTTGATAGGAGCTAATGTAATGCAATAAAAAAACCCAGTAATATGGGGTCAGGAAAAATGTTTTCACACTTAGATCACTTATCGACTCTGATTTGGTAACTCAGTATCTTCATAGTGAAGTAAAAGCGTTGGATATTATGTTTACTTAAAATCTTAAAAAAAAAAAGATTGAAGGGAGAAATTACCTATCAGACCTGTTGTCACTCATCCCATGCTTTGGTAAGTCTTTGTGGAGGCATGGCAAAAATATCTTAAGAGGTTAGAAACTTAACACTATTTCAAATGAAAAGAAGTTTATGCGTAGGGCAATGATTTCAGTGATTGAGGAAGAAAACAGTCATGGGTCGAGTGGAAGAGATCAGCGCATTCTCAGAACCTCAGCTATAGGTGTTCCTATGTCATGGGACTATGTTTTGAAAAATAGCAACTTAGATTTCATAGCCCCACTTCCCTAACCTACTCTTCATCTTTTAACTTTTTGAGAGAAGTTATTATTTTCTTATATGCTATATAATCTCTTTCTTTCTTGCTTTCTTTCATCAGCCTTCTCTTATCGACGTATTTAACTTATTATTGAAAGAGAAGTTATTTTCTCATATGCTACATAATCTATTTTTCTTTCTTTCTTTCTTTATTTAGTCAGCCTTCTCTTATGGATTATAAACTCAAGTGAGGCAGGAAAAATTTCCCCTCTTCGGCTCATAATGTATCATTAGCATCTAGAACAGTCTGAGGTAGGAGTTCAGTAAATATCTGTTGAATAAGTGAATAAATGAGATATCTTCCCATATTCACATTTAAATATATCTTTAACATTAACACACTAACGTGTCAAATTTGGCAAAGGAGTGTGGTTATTGCTGATATGAGCTCTTAGCTCTTAATTCTTAATTCTTGACATACATAGAGCATTTAAAATAAATTAGCTCTTAATTCTTGACATACATAGAGCATTTAAAATAAATTGTACATTCTAGCAAATTTCCCCATGTTTAAAATCTAAATATAATATCTCAAAATTCAAATAGAAAATAAAGCCATTATTCTCTATCCACTTTCTCATTTTCATTCTCTATTCCTTCTTCCGTTCCCTGCAACAATAAGTCTTGCTCTCAGTGATCTTACTTTTATTCATAAAATATTTATGATCCCAATAAAGTCATCTATTGCCTCAAATTTGCATTTTATTAGTTGGGTTTATCTAGCCAGAGTTTCTGAATTATCCACTGGAAACCTTACCTTAGTAAGATACAAATTTCAATGAGCAGAGTTTAAATAATCCTAAGATGAAGCCAGAGGTGGCTCAAACTAGTAAAAACCTCAGCTAGCATTTGTTCTGTTTCCACAGTTTCCATGATGGAGTGAGCATAGCCAAGTGCATTCAGCAAACCCTGCCATTGTTTTGACAGGACCTGGAATCCAGATCTCATTTAGTCCTTTGGTCTATAAGGAATTTAATGAGTGTTAAGGGTCAGTTCACTTAGAGATCGAAGAAACTTGAAGAGATCATCGACTTGGCTTCTTGGCTTTGACCACTTCAAAGATCTCCTTGGAAACTGCCCTCTGCAAAAATTTCCCACCAGCACTGGAGAGCTTAATCCTCCTTCAAATGTAAGGAGTTAAAATGGGGCTTTTTGATTGGGAGGTTTAAGGCAGGGGCTGTTTCCTTGCTTGTTCTTGTTTCCCAGCCTAAGAAATCTTATGACATTACTGTGCACATCATATGAAAATAAAAAAGTTTAGACTTCTACTTAAGAGATGTGGATTCTAGGCTCATTTCTGTTGCTTCTGTAACCTGTTGCTTCTGTTCTGTAACCTTCATGAGTTATTTCACTTCTTTGGCGCTCAGTTCATGTTTAAGCAGGAGTAATAAAAACACATGAATATTTCTTCTGTGGTTCTGCGAGCCAGGGACTCATTGTTTTCCTATGTTATATATTTTAAGATTTGCAGAAACTTTTTTTTAAAGGTAGGTCTTCATATTACCGTTTAATTTATGGGGCAGCGGAGGCTCTAAGACTTTAAGTGACAGACCAAAAACCTTCCTCAAGATTCTTCTAGTCCTTTTCTAATACAACAGGCCAGGTGTTGGGGGTGTGATTTTCTCTCAGACGTTTCTGTGAGACACCAGGCCTTGCTGGTTGCCACCTGACCTTTCAGCAAGAGTTCAAAACATTGTGAAATCTTTTGTAGTGTTCTCCTACCTCTCTTTCTGTCACCACCCTCTGTCATTCCCCTGTCGCCTGAATGGATCACTTCATCCTCACTGAAGGTGCCTAGTGGACAGTGACGTGCCTGGCAGGCGATTCTAGAGCAGAGTGCTGGGTTGCACCATAATTTACTTTGTGAAACGTATTGTTTTAATGTAATTTATCCCATCTTTAACAGCTTGTAACCATTCACAAGCAACTTTCTGTACGTAAGTGGAAGGGCGTGAATCTTTAAAAACAAAAAGAAAATACAGAAGACCTATATTCAAAAATTCTTATTCTCATCTCATTCTCTGCATTGACTAAAAAATATAGGTAAGATTAAGAACAGGGGAGAACTGAACACTAATGTTAAAAACAAATATGTAATGATTACCAGTTGACTTTTCCTAAGAAAACATTGGAAATTAAAGAGGTTGAGAAACTTGCTTAAAATCACATAGCAGATAGCGGTGGGGCCAGGGCTCACGTGTGTCTATCTGACATACATATCTATCTGAGCCTTTAAATGACATCAGTGACTTTCATGCTTCTAGAAGAGATGAGCTTAAGCAAATCCTATGGAGAAGTGAACAGACTTTCCTAACCTGCAATCATAGTGAGTTGAAGCTAATTAGCCCCAAAGCATACATTTGCCCTTGGACTATCTGAATGAGGTAGCTCATTGGACATCCTTTGGGACTGGGTTAGGAATAATGGTTTTCCTGGAAGTCTTGAGTCTGAAAGCCTGTCTTAGGCATTTGCAGACTTACGTGGGAATTGTTGTAAATACCTAATAGCATAAGAAGAAAATGTTTACCTCATTTGTATTCTCCAAAAGAAACTCTGGGAAGAGAGGCTGCTTCAGAGGCATTTCTCTCTCAGAATGCAGGGATAAGTTCCTCCATAAAATTTTGAAGGGCTGAATTAAGAAACTTTTCTTTTTCACCACCCCCTCCCTTCCTCCAATATAGACCTTGTTGTTTTTGTCGTAGTGCTTCTGGGGAGGAGCTGTGTCATGTGTGGCCACATGCAGAGTCCCCTTCCTCCATAAACTCTCTCTACCCCATCACCTCTTGTGATAAAAAAAACAAGGATAAGTGTCAATGAAGTATGGTTTGCATGTAATATTCAGGCTCCATATGATTCACTTTCTAAGCAAATGGAAGTTGAAGATACAAGAAAATATACTACAATGCAAGTCATCTATTTCCTCTTAAGCAAAGGGGTAAGTTTTCCAGTCTGTCTGAGATGTTTTCTTCATGTTGCGTCTTCAAGACTGATCTGATATCAATACTCAGCATGTCTTCTAACAAATGATGAAGTTCCTGGACAGTATTTCCACCCATGAAGGGTTGAGGTTGTCCAGGGTTCCTAAGACTTTCCTGGCCTCAGCACAGAGTTATACCGACTTTCAGATAATCTCTGCTTAATGTAGGGGGTTAATAACGATAAACTGCACCATGGCATTGAGGCCAACTTGGCTGAAGTTTCTACTTTGCAGGTCCTCTGATTTGAAAAGTTTTAGGTCAGTGGTGATGTTTCTGGAATGGAGTATAAGATAGGAGTGTCCCTTCTCTACACTTGGGGTTTCAAGAACCTTGTTAACTCTTGCTCATGACCCAAAACTGCACTCTCTGTCTTTTTTGGGGGGGCAAGTGATCGTGTGGTGGGTCAGGAAGAAAGAAGCTAAACTCTCTGATGAAAACTTGGGTGAAATGACCTTCTCCATCATTTTTTTGCTCACCTCTCCTCTATACATCTTTTGAATCTTATCCCCTGTTTCTTCTTTCTCTGATGTCTGCTCATTGTCACTCTCCTCTCTCCTGTTCTGACTCTTTTCTGTCTTTGCCCTTTGCTATTATTCATTTGGATATCTAATTTTCCTTTTGCCATGAAGTTTACAGAACCTGATTTTGGAGTTGGGAGCAGAAATTAAGGTATCAGTTGGCACCCTTCCCTGATGGCTCAGGATTTATCTTCTCTTGGATGCAATCTACATGGTGATAGGGATTTGATACTTTATATGACCTGGAGGCTGAATGATAGAGAGACTTCCTATCTAGTAGCCTCCCACTCAAGTTCTAGCCTGGTTGTACTCAGTGAAACTTTCTGTATCATGCCTGAAACTTTGCACATAGAGTTTTTTGTACATAGGGCAAGTGGCCACACCTACATTGTAGGAAAATGTGAAGGTCAAATAAAATAACAAAAGTGGAATATCATATGAATGGTAAGATTATAGAACACGAATAATGTATAATCTAAGATTGCCTTGTTCAGTTGTATATAAATATAAATATATATACATTTTAAATATATTTCCTATTTAATTTTTTTAATGTTTATTTATTTTTGAGAGAGAGAGAATGACCAGGGGAGGGGCAGAGAGAGAGGGGGAGTCACAGAATCCAAAGCAAGCTCTGGGCTCTGAGCTGTCAGCACAGAGCCCGATGTGGGGCTTGAACTCACGAACTGTGAGGTGACGACCTGAGCCTAAGTCTGATGCTCAACCAACTGAGCCACCCAGCCGTCCCTATAAATATATATATTTAATAAAGCACATAGTAATATAGGATCTAGGGGTAGAGGTTTATTTATCTGGGAAAACCAAAGGAAGACTTTTGGTACGAATATAATTTGAAACTGGCTAAAATTTCAACAGATAAAAGTAAAACTTAAGAATTAGGAAGAGAAAATACTGTGCTCCATTACTGTGATATCCTCCCAGATCAGAGAAAAAGTACAGTCCAGGAGTGTTGGAAATGATGACTGAATTCTGTGATAGAACTCTAAGTGGTGGTGTTGATCTCACATAATGCATACATCTTGTCAAGTGCTACTTTCTTGTCTTTATGTCCCCAAATTTTCTTTTTGCTTATTTAAAATAAAACAAATAGAACTACATCACCTGGCTTTCACAGTTGTCCATTATCTGCTCCCAAACTTCTTTGTTACAACCTTTTGATTTAACAAGAGTATAG
This sequence comes from Prionailurus viverrinus, assembly GCF_022837055.1. Taxonomy (NCBI): domain Eukaryota; kingdom Metazoa; phylum Chordata; class Mammalia; order Carnivora; family Felidae; genus Prionailurus; species Prionailurus viverrinus. The sequence goes on from NC_062570.1 coordinate 100,832,166, forward strand.
TCTCTATGGAGATAGTCTCTATGTTGACCTGAAGCAATGCATGTTTCTCCCTTTATGATATTTTACTGACTCTTCTCACATAACTTCTCCTTTCTTCTCAGCCAAGGGCCCTTTTGGGTTTTTTTTTTTATCCCTTTTTAGGAATCTAATGTTTCAAAACAAAGTAATAATTAATTTATTTACTTTTTTTATAGCTGTCAAGAGATAATTGGACCTGCCAATCAGAGTTTGTAGTTATAACATCTCTGGTTTAACATAATGCACTAATATTATTTTAGCTGGATGGAAAATAAACTTGAAGTTTTTTAGATGCATAACTTTAGTATGGGTAAAGGGACAATTTGAGTGAGTAATTTTGAGCTATATATTTTACTTAAGGAAAGCCAGTATAAACTTATGGAATACTTGAGTTTCAGAGAACCGTATTGGGAAACAGTTTAACATATTTAAAGCAATTACTTCACATCTTTCTCATTTTTGAAACTTCACTGACCAATCAATTTAGAATCTAAGGATCTTTGTACTTTTGGAATCAAAAGTACAAATGCATTCAGCAATATCGCATAGAATTGTATATAAGTCTTATGTAGTTAATTATCTTACCTAGAAGTGTGTTATCCCTCCAACTTTGTTGTGAAGAGGTTGAGGACATATTTATATGCCCTATTACATAGATTGAAGATATGAGTATGTGCTTACTACATATTGGTGACTGGTTTGATGTTGTTATTAATTCATCGAAGGACTGGTGATTTATCAGAAAGAAAGAGGATCTCAAAACTCATATTAAATTATAGATCACTTCACATCAATATTGAAAGGTACAGAAATATTGTAAGACAGAATAAAGACAAATTGTAGTAATTTCCTAAGCTGAAGTAATAGGTAAAATTATGGCCACCATGAACCTGAATTTGGGGAAATAATTTCTTCTTACAGCATAATCTAACCAAGATACCAAAGAGGTAAGGAATAATTGGTACAAACCAGTGTCCAAATCAAGAAATATGTTTTTTTCAAGAAAGAGTCTCCAAGTGTTTATGTTTTAAAATCATACAAGGTTATTATTTTTCAGTAATTGAGCTGCATATACGTTACATGTACATATATACCATACACATATGTACGTATTTAATAAACTATTAGTATCTCTAATTGCAAATGAAGAAAAAGCTTCCAGACATTAAAGTGACCTGATCAAGATCATACAGCAAAGTCATTAGTTCTCACAATTTGGCAGAGATCACGATCACTTGAGAGATTTTTTTTCCCTCTCAAAATTTCAGTCCACATTGGAAGACCTTCAGTTAATGCTCATGGTGAAAGCGTGGACATCATTAAAAAACAAAAAGTTTCCCAAGTGATGACAATACATAAAAAACTGAGAACCGTTGATTTATTTGTTGATGGAATTAGAAACACAAGAGTGCAATTCTGAATCAAGTCCACTGCTGATGCTAAGTCACCATTTCCCCAACTTTCTCTGCAGATGAACAACTTCTCAGCTGTGTTTTTCTATGTTCACTGTGACCATGGAGTCGAATAGCACTGTGAATGAGTTCGTTCTGTTTGGGTTAACACAGAATGTTGTAAAGGGAAAAGTAGTGTTTGTGGTCTTCTTGTTTCTATACCTCACAACCCTTTTGGCAAATTTACTTATTGTGATGACCATAAGATACAGCCGGACACTTGGGAGCCCCATGTACTTCTTCCTTTTCTACTTATCCTTTGCTGATGCCTGCTTCTCAACAACCACTGCTCCTAGGTTAATAGTAGATTCTGTATCTGAGAAGAAAGTCATCTCCTTCAACGAGTGCATGACCCAGGTTTTTGCAGTTCACTTCTTTGGGTGCATGGAGATCTTGGTGCTTATCCTCATGTCCTTTGATCGCTATGTGGCCATTTGTAAGCCCCTGCGATACACTATCATCATGAGCCGGCATTTCTGTGGTACAGTGGTGAGTCTAGCCTGGGTGGTGTCTTGTATCCATTCTTCTGCACAGATTTTCTTGGCTTTGAAACTACCCTTCTGTGGACCCAATGTTATTGATCATTATTTCTGTGATATGCCACCTTTGTTGAAACTTGCATGCATGGACACCTATGTAATCAATTTACTCATAGTTTTTAACAGTGGGGCTATCTGCATGGTGAGTTTCTTCGTCCTGCTTCTCTCTTATATTTTCATCTTACATTCTCTGAATAACCAGAGTGCAGAAGGAAGAAAGAAAGCCCTCTCTACATGCACATCCCACATCATCGTTGTCATCTTATTCTTTGTTCCATGTATATTCACATATACTCGCCCTGTAACTACATTTCCTGTGGATAAGATGGTGGCTGTGTTTTACACTATTGGGACACCCTTGCTCAACCCTCTGATTTATACTCTGAGAAATGCAGAAGTGAAGAATGCAATGAGGAAGTTATGGGGCCGCAAACTCTGACTTGAGGTGGGAGAAAGCAGAGGACTCCAATTGCTAATTCTGTAACAACGTAAATAAAATTGGATTAGTAGAAAAGAGAAAATGTTTTCATCCTGACGTGGACAATTGAATTCTCTCCCAGTAGAACTTTTGGAGACATAGGCAGAATGACCACAGAGCACCGACCCGAATTATTTTGAGCCAATACCACAGAGTGCCAAAACATCTAGTACAGTGGTATTTATGGGAAGATAAGACCACTCTTCCCTTCTGCTGTCTGCATTGCAGCTTGTAGCCAGATTCTGTTGTATCTTTAGCTTTATTCCCTCCTTCGTATATTATTCTGGTGTGTTTCTCTTTTCCATGTTTCTGACCTGTGTTGAAAAATTGGCCCCTAATTTTGACTGACCTATTTGGCTGGCAAATCGATTCTGACACTATCAGATCTGGATCTTGTCTTTTCTGGCTCAACAGTGAACATCGCAAAGTCACTACAAGAAACTGATGATCCCACAGGAGCATACATACCATCTAATTAAGCCTCTATTTGATGCTTGTCTTCTCTTTGTATCATCTTTAAAAATTGGCCCTTTTTGAAATTGTGGTTTATATACACAATGGAGTACTACGTGGCAATGAGAAAGAACGAAATATGGCCCTTTGTAGCAACGTGGATGGAACTGGAGAGTGTGATGCTAAGTGAAATAAGCCATACAGAGAAAGACAGATACCATATGTTTTCACTTTTATGTGGATCCTGAGAAACTTAACAGAAACCCATGGGGGAGGGGAAGGGAAAAAAAAGAGGTTAGAGTGGGAGAGAGACAAAGCATAAGAGACTGTTAAAAACTGAGAACAAACTGAGGGTTGATGGGGGGTGGGAGGGAGGGGAGGGTGGGTGATGGGTATTGAGGAGGGCACCTTTTGGGATGAGCACTGGGTGTTGTATGGAAACCAATTTGACAATAAACTTCATATATTGAAAAAAAATTGGCCCTTTTTTCCTTTTTTTTTTCTTTCCTTTTGGACATGTACAACAAGATAGGTCATGACTTTTTAAAAAAAAGTTTATTTATTTATTTTTGAGAGAGGGGGCAGAGAGAGAGTGAGAGACAGAGAATCCCAAGCAGGCCCCTCACTGTCAGCCTGGAAACTGACGCAGGGCTTGATCTCATGAACAAGATCATGACCTGAGCTGAAATCAAGAGTTTGACGCTTAAATGACTGAGCCACCCAGGCACCCCAAACAGGACAATTCTGCTTACAACAAATATATTCATTGTATTAATCCATAATTACTCTCTATGTACTTTAATATCTTTTTTCTTTGTTCATCATGCTTCTCATTATTTGCTCATATTCTAAGTTTCATATATATTTGTGATATAAATCCATGGACATTTCCCTAATCATCGGTTGGTGAATTGGTGACAGTTTTATACAATTGTGAGAGTTATATCATGAAAGCCAACACCTCATGGATAAGATCATACATATGAAAAAAACAACTGACAGAGACAACAGAGCTACTGTTATAATATTCCATCCACCAAGAGAAGATGTCCACAGAAGTAAGATTCCAACCTGGAAATACAGAACAAAATATGTCAAGGAGGCAATACTTCTCATTATGCAACAGGTGTAGACCTAGTGCAAAGAAGTGTTTCACGGACTAGTGGATAAGATTTCTTGGCTGCTTGGCATGGCACGTACACTTCTGGATTGGGAGAAACGTTTCAGGCTATGGCTTCTTGAATTCCACCTTTATCAAGCAAACTTCGCATAATTTGGCTTCCTTGAGAGATTTTCTTCCCTGGTGGGAAAGATATGGACTAGTGACTGGGATAAGCACTTCGGTGTTTTGGTTTATGTTTTTCATGTATCTCATCAGATTTCCATTCTAGTTTCAGGTACTGTTAACTAATGAGTATGGACAACAGGAGCCAGTCCCTGTGGGAGTGGCCAATGAGTCTGTCTCTGAGAGTAAATATAATAGAGAGTAGTTTCCTATAGATCTGATGATTGGCATGTAAAGTGTGGCAGATAAACTCATCTAAAGCCAATCTGAGAGGCTTTGCATGAGCATGCTTCCCTGGGGATAAAGGCGGACCTTCAAACTCTGATAATAAAAGTTTGGAAGCTTTATTTATATATTTATATATTTATTTATATATGAATTCATGTATTCATTAATTTATTTATGCATTTAAGTTTAGTTATTTATTTTGAGAGAAGGAGAGTGGCAAGAGAAAGAGAAAGAAAGAACCCCAAAGCAGGCTCTGTACCATCGACGGAAAGCCCAATGCAGGGCTCGAACTCACAAATCATGAGATCTTGACCTGAACTGAAATCAAGAGTCCACACTTAACTGACCAAGACACCCAGGCACCCCTGGAGGATTTATTGAAAGCTCATCTTCTGTACTGGAAAATCTCTCACAGTACAAATCCTGTAGAGGATAAGGCAGGAATTTCTTGGTAAAAAAAAAAGGCATCAACAAGCTACTTTCCTTGCCTGCTTTGCCACAAATTTAGCTTTGCTATGAATTGCTAGAGTTTAGTATTGCTATAGAAACAGAAGGGACGAGAGGAGAGGAGAAAAGAGTAGTAATGGAATTGAGATTATGAAGGAGAGAAAGCTTTTCACTTTGAGTTTTAGGAACCTCCTCTGGGAAAGTGTGGAGCCACTGATGATCAGGAAGGTTCTTTTTTTCTTTCTTTTCTGCCAATTCTGATTAGCTGAGCTTTCTCTGAAAATGCATGTCTTTAGGACACTAAAGCTCAGCAGAAAAGATTCATTTCATAAGTTATATTAAAACTAAAATAAAACCAAGGGTTCTTGGGGCTTTAAATACCATCTCTATGCTGATGACTCACACATTTATATTTCCATCCCAGACCTCCATCTTGAATGCCAGACTTGTATACTTGACTACTTGATACTTTCCTTTATATATCTAATAGGTATCTTCATATTTAATGACTGGTTTGTCTCCCTTTTGAAAATAATTTAATAGGGAAAATGCTTTCAACATATTTTAAGCCTGTCTGTGTATAAATTAACATCTTAATATTAGATTTTTAAAACGCATAAATAGGCACTATTGCAGGCATCTGGGTGGCTCAGTCAGTTGAGCGTCTAACTTCAGCTCAGGTCATGGTCTCGCAGTTCTTGACTTCGAGCCCCGCATTGGGCTCTGTGCTGACAGTGCAGACAGAACCTGGAGCCTGCTTCAGATTCTGTGTCTCCCTCTCTCTCTGCTCTGCCCCTGCTCACACTCTGTCTCTCTCTCTCAAAAATAAATAAAGGTTAAAAATTTTTTTTAAATAGGCACTATTGGAAAGTACAGTTGCATAAACTTGACTGAGAGTCCTCAGCTGTAACAATCTGAAATCTGATTTTTAAAAAACTCTAGTAGAGATGATTACCCTGAAGTATTTTGTTCAGTTACATTTTTTTGATATATGCCAAATGTTCTATTTGATCCTTTCTAGGCATCTAAGACAATTTGCGAGAATAATTTGACTTAAATAATTTATTTTCAGGGTAGGTTTGCCAATCAGGTTTAAAAGACAGAGAATTCAGGCCACTCAATCTGTATATGACTTTACCTGGAGGAGGGTCTTTTTGGTCGTAATTAAGCAGTCATGACGAAAACTGCCTCCTGAAACACAAGATTCTTGAAATACCTAAGCTTGGGCTGCTTCAAATTTAAATAAAAAAGCATGGTTCTATGATAGTGATAACATTTAAAATTATTTATTTATTTATTTATTTTGAGAGAGAGAGAGAGAGAGAGAGAGAGAAAGAAACACAAGGAGGGGAAGGGCAGAGAGCGTGAGAATCCCAAGCAGGCTCCACACTGTTGGCTCCTCGTGGGGCTTGATCCCACCACCCAAACTATGATATCATGCTGTGAACCAAAATTCAGAGTCAGAAGCTTAACTGACTGAGCTACCCAGGCACCCTCATGGTGAAAAATGTTAAATGTTTTCACTTAGTTTATGATTAAGGCGTAATTTATGCTGCGGTGTGTGTATTCAGCAGTCAGCAAAGGTTATGAGTTCCAGAATGATTGTACTGAGAAGTCTTTGGTCCCATTGAGTGAAACTGGACGGATGTAGTTTAGTGCAAACTGTGACCCGACATGGCATCTGCTCAGCCACCTCAGTTACATGTTGTTTTGAGGTGTCATGACAGTGACGTTTCTTTGGGGTCGTGTATTGAATCTAGTGAAGTGCCATCATGAGACAGTCGTGTTGGGCAGCCTTCCTGTGGCACAGGTGTTCCCAGGGACATCAGTTTGGAGCTCAGAGGCAGTATATGGCTGAACCTTCTCATTTCCAAGAGCAGCAGACAAGAGTACCCTCTCGTCGCTCCGTGTGTGCACAGTATGAAGCCACATCTGCCTGTGACTGCAGCATGCCTTCTGTCGGTGCACTTCTATTCGACTTTAAAGTGTTTGTTCTTTAGACTTCAGTTGTCTAGTTTTGAAGAATGTTTTTAATTCCCATAATTCCTGGGGCCTCAAACTCTGATCCAGCCCTAGAGTCAATTTATAACTCAGAGACACAACGTAACAATTTTGGTAAAGACAGATTCTGCTTGGAGAACTCAAAGGTGCCAAACATAACTCCAAAATGTGGCAAAATCTTCAGTAGGTTGACTGTCAATCCATTCCAGAGCCCTAGTTCCCCTGGGGCTTTCCCTGTCCACTGCTCCTGAGAAATGGACATCTACTCCTCCACAATGGGGGAGGTAGGAGCTCTGAGCCTTCATCTTTTTCTTCACCGTGTAGAAGGGAGAGGATCTGGGCCACCGCAGTAGCCAGGCAGACACTGGCAAAGTTGCGGGGGAGAGAGAATCAATCTCGGGGCCCAGTCTAGATTTTCTCTAGGTTCACAAAAACTAGAAGGGTGACAGTAGAGAAACAGTAAGGGAAACCCCCCGATAAAGGGTCAGGAACACTTCCTCTTCAGAAACAGTAGAAAAATACAGAGGATCCCCCTGTGAGATGGTTTCAGCACATTCTGCACAACAGCCTGGTTTTGATGAGGTCTGTATTTTTTACAATGGTGAAAACCATGTCTGCCAGACTTCCAGCAATGATGGAGCTCCACTGGGATTATGGCCCAGGTCATCCATGAACAGCACTACAAATTTCAGCAGGTACAGTTCTGCAGGGGAAGAAGTGCAGGCATGCCATCGTGTTTCCCTTCCATGTGCTGGAATCCCCGGGGTTGTGGGAAGACCCCTGATCCTTCCACCCCCAACCGCCAGGCCCAGTGCCCCCAGTGGCGATCAATTTGCAATTGTTTGATTCGAGAAGAATCGATTGTTCTTGCAATCAAACATAATTGACCTGTGGCCTTCCCCAGAAAATTCCATCCTTCCAGTTTCCCAGACCAAAAACATGGAAGTAAAAAAAAAATCGATAACATCACAGTTCACACATAACCTATTAGAAAAACATTCATTTGGCTGTGTCTCCCTCTCTCTGACCCTCCCCCGTTCATGGTCTGTCTCTCTCTGTTTCAAAAATAAAATAAACGTGGACTTTCGGCAAGATGGCGGCTTAGGAGGACGCTGGGCTCACCGCACGTCCTGCTGATCACTTGGATTCCATCTACACCCGCCTAAATAACCCAGAAAACAACAGAGGATTAGCAGAACAGAGTCGCCGGAGCCAAACGCAGACGAGAGGCCTGCGGAAGAGGGTAGGAAGGGCGGCGAGGCGGTGCGCGCTCCACGGACTGGCGGGAGGGAGCCGGGGCGGAGGGGCAGCTCGCCGGCCAAGCAGAGCCCCCGAGTCTGGCTTGCAAAAGCGGAGGGGCCTGACGGACTGTGTTCCCACAACAAGCGCGACTTAGCGTCTGGGAGGTCATAAGTTAACAGCTCTGCTCGGAAAGCGGGAAGGCTGGAGGACAAAGGGAGGGAGAGCTGCTGAGCCCCCTGACAACAGAGCTCAGTTTGGTGGGGAACAAAGGCGCTCGCCAGCGCCATCTCCCCCGCCCATCCCCCAGCCAAAATCCCAAAGAGAACCAGTTCCTTCCAGGGAACTTGCTCGCTCCGTGCAAACACCCAACTCTGCGCTTCTGCGGAGCCAAACCGCCAAACCTCCGGCAGCGGATCTGACTCCCTCCCGCTGCCACAGGGCCCCTCCTGAAGTGGATCACCTAAGGAGAAGCGATCTAAGCCTGCCCCTCCTGCCCCCGTGCACCTTGCCTACCCACCCCAGCTAATACGCCAGATCCCCAGCATCACAAGCCTGGCAGGGTGCAAGTAGCCCAGACGAGCCACACCACCCCACAGTGAATCCCGCCCCTAGGAGAGGGGAAGAGAAGGCACACACCAGTCTGACTGTGGCCCCAGCGGTGGGCTGGGGGCAGACATCAGGTCTGACTGCGGCCCCGCCCACCAACTCCAGGTATACACCACAGCACAGGGGAAGTGCCCTGCAGGTCCTCACCACGCCAGGGACTATCCAAAATGACCAAGCGGAAGAATTCCCCTCAGAAGAATCTCCAGGAAATAACAACAGCTAATGAGCTGATCAAAAAGGACTTAAATAACATAACAGAAAGTGAATTTAGAATAATTGTCATAAAATTAATCGCTGGGCTTGAAAACAGTATACAGGACAGCAGAGAATCTCTTGCTACAGAGATCAAGGGACTAAGGAACAGTCACGAGGAGCTGAAAAACGCTTTAAACGAAATGCATAACAAAATGGAAACCACCACAGCTCGGCTTGAAGAGTCAGAGGAGAGAATAGGTGAACTAGAAGATAAAGTTATGGAAAAAGAGGAAACTGAGAAAAAGAGAGATAAAAAAATCCAGGAGTATGAGGGGAAAATTAGAGAACTAAGTGATGCACTAAAGAGAAATAATATACGCATAATTGGTATCCCAGAGGAGGAAGAGAGAGGGAAAGGTGCTGAAGGGGTACTTGAAGAAATAATAGCTGAGAACTTCCCTGAACTGGGGAAGGAAAAAGGCATTGAAATCCAAGAGGCACAGAGAACTCCCTTCAGACGTAACTTGAATCGATCTTCTGCACGACATATCATAGTGAAACTGGCAAAATACAAGGATAAAGAGAAAATTCTGAAAGCAGCAAGGGGTAAACGTGCCCTCACATATAAAGGGAGACCTATAAGACTCGTGACTGATCTCTCTTTTGAAACTTGGCAGGCCAGAAAGAATTGGCACGAGATTTTCAGGGTGCTAGACAGAAAAAATATGCAGCCAAGAATCCTTTATCCAGCAAGTCTGTCATTTAGAATAGAAGGAGAGATAAAGGTCTTCCCGAACAAACAAAAACTGAAGGAATTTGTCACCACTAAACCAGCCCTACAAGAGATCCTAAGGGGGACCCTGTGAGACAAAGTCCCAGAGACATCACTACAAGCATAAAACATACAGACATCACAATGACTCTAAACCCGTATCTTTCTATAATAACACTGAATGTAAATGGATTAAATGCGCCAACCAAAAGACATAGGGTATCAGAATGGATAAAAAAACAAGACCCATCTATTTGCTGTCTACAAGAGACTCATTTTAGACCTGAGGACACCTTTAGATTGAGAGTGAGGGGATGGAGAACTATTTATCATGCTACTGGAAGCCAAAAAAAAGCTGGAGTAGCCATACTTATATCAGACAAACTAGACTTTAAATTAAAGGCTGTAACAAGAGATGAAGAAGGACATTATATAATAGTTACAGGGTCTATCCATCAGGAAGAGGTAACAATTATAAATGTCTATGCGCCAAACACCGGAGCCCCCAAATATATAAAACAATTACTCATAAACATAAGCAACCTTATTGATAAGAATGTGGTAATTGCAGGGGACTTTAACACCCCACTTACAGAAATGGATAGATCATCTAGACACACGGTCAATAAAGAAACAAGGGCCCTGAATGACACATTGGATCAGATGGACTTGACAGATATATTTAGAACTCTGCATCCCAAAGCAACAGAATATACTTTCTTCTCGAGTGCACATGGAACATTCTCCAAGATAGATCATATACTGGGTCACAAAACAGCCCTTCATAAGTTTACAAGAATTGAAATTATACCATGCTTACTTTCAGACCACAATGCTATGAAGCTTGAAATCAACCACAGAAAAAAGTCTGGAAAACCTCCAAAAGCATGGAGGTTAAAGAACACCCTACTAACGAATGAGTGGGTCAACCAGGCAATTAGAGAAGAAATTAAAAAATATATGGAAACAAACGAAAACGAAAATACAACAATCCAAACGCTTTGGGACGCAGCAAAGGCAGTCCTGAGAGGAAAATACATTGCCATCCAGTCCTATCTCAAGAAACAAGAAAAATCCCAAATACAAACTCTAACAGCACACCTAAAGGAACTAGAAGCAGAACAGCAAAGGCAGCCTAAACCTAGCAGAAGAAGAGAAATAATAAAGATCAGAGCAGAAATAAACAATATAGAATCTAAAAAAACTGTAGAACAGATCAACGAAACCAAGAGTTGGTTTTTTGAAAAAATAAACAAAATTGACAAACCTCTAGCCAGGCTTCTCAAAAAGAAAAGGGAGATGACCCAAATAGATAAAATCATGAATGAAAATGGAATTATTACAACCAATCCCTCAGAGATACAAACAATTATCAGGGAATACTATGAAAACTTATATGCCAACAAATTGGACAACCTGGAAGAAATGGACAAATTCCTGAACACCCACACGCTTCCAAAACTCAATCAGGAGGAAATAGAAAGCTTGAACAGACCCATAACCAGCGAAGAAATTGAATCGGTTATCAAAAATCTCCCAACAAATAAGAGTCCAGGACCAGATGGCTTCCCAGGGGAGTTCTACCAGACGTTTAAAGCAGAGATAATACCTATCCTTCTCAAGCTATTCCAAGAAATAGAAAGGGAAGGAAAACTTCCAGACTCATTCTATGAAGCCAGTATTACTTTGATTCCTAAACCAGACAGAGACCCAGTAAAAAAAGAGAACTACAGGCCAATATCCCTGATGAATATGGATGCAAAAATTCTCAATAAGATACTAGCAAATCGAATTCAACGGCATATAAAAAGAATTATTCGCCATGATCAAGTGGGATTCATTCCTGGGATGCAGGGCTGGTTCAACATTCGCAAATCAATCAACGTGATACATCACATTAACAAAAAAAAAAGAGAAGAACCATATGATCCTGTCAATCGATGCAGAAAAGGCCTTCGACAAAATCCAGCACCCTTTCTTAATAAAAACCCTTGAGAAAGTCGGGATAGAAGGAACATACTTAAAGATCATAAAAGCCATCTATGAAAAGCCCACAGCTAACATCATCCTCAACGGGGAAAAATTGAGAGCTTTTTCCCTGAGATCAGGAACACGACAAGGATGCCCACTCTCACCGCTGCTGTTTAACATAGTGCTGGAAGTTCTAGCATCAGCAATCAGACAACAAAAGGAAATCAAAGGCATCAAAATTGGCAAAGATGAAGTCAAGCTTTCGCTTTTTGCAGATGACATGATATTATACATGGAAAATCCGATAGACTCCACCAAAAGTCTGCTAGAACTGATACAGGAATTCAGCAAAGTTGCAGGATACAAAATCAATGTACAGAAATCAATTGCATTCTTATACACTAACAATGAAGCAACAGAAAGACAAATAAAGAAACTGATCCCATTCACAATTGCACCAAGAAGCATAAAATACCTAGGAATAAATCTAACCAAAGATGTAAAGGATCTGTATGCTGAAAATTATAGAAAGCTTATGAAGGAAATTGAAGAAGATTTAAAGAAATGGAAAGACATTCCCTGCTCATGGATTGGAAAAATAAATATTGTCAAAATGTCAATACTACCCAAAGCTATCTACACATTCAATGCAATCCCAATCAAAATTGCACCAGCATTCTTCTCGAAACTAGAACAAGCAATCCTAAAATTCATATGGAACCACAAAAGGCCCCGAATAGCCAAAGGAATTTTGAAGAAGAAGACCAAAGCAGGAGGCATCACAATCCCAGACTTTAGCCTCTACTACAAAGCTGTCATCATCAAGACAGCATGGTATTGGCACCAAAACAGACACATAGACCAATGGAATAGAATAGAAACCCCAGAACTAGACCCACAAACGTATGGCCAACTTATCTTTGACAAAGCAGGAAAGAACATCCAATGGAAAAAAGACAGTCTCTTTAACAAATGGTGCTGGGAGAACTGGACAGCAACATGCAGAAGGTTGAAACTAGACCACTTTCTCACACCATTCACAAAAATAAACTCAAAATGGATAAAGGACCTAAATGTGAGACAGGACACCATCAAAACCTTAGAGGAGAAAGCAGGAAAAGACCTCTCTGACCTCAGCCGTAGCAATCTCTTACTCGACACATCCCCAAAGGCAAGGGAATTAAAAGCAAAAGTGAATTACTGGGACCTTATGAAGATAAAAAGCTTCTGCACAGCAAAGGAAACAACCAACAAAACTAAAAGGCAACCAACGGAATGGGAAAAGATATTCGCAAATGACATATCGGACAAAGGGCTAGTATCCAAAATCTATAAAGAGCTCACGAAACTCCACACCCGAAAAACAAATAACCCAGTGAAGAAATGGGCAGAAAACATGAATAGACACTTCTCTAAAGAAGACATCCGGATGGCCAACAGGCACATGAAAAGATGTTCAGCGTCGCTCCTTATCAGGGAAATACAAATCAAAACCACACTCAGGTATCACCTCACGCCAGTCAGAGTGGCCAAAATGAACAAATCAGGAGACTATAGATGCTGGAGAGGATGTGGAGAAACGGGAACCCTCTTGCACTGTTGGTGGGAATGCAAATTGGTGCAGCCGCTCTGGAAAGCAGTGTGGAGGTTCCTCAGAAAATTAAAAATAGACCTACCCTATGACCCAGCAATACCAATGCTAGGAATTTATCCAAGGGATACAGGAGTACTGATGCATAGGGCCACTTGTACCCCAATGTTCATAGCAGCACTCTCAACAATAGCCAAATTATGGAAAGAGCCTAAATGTCCATCAACTGATGAATGGATAAAGAAACTGTGGTTTATATACACAATGGAATATTACGTGGCAATGAGAAAAAATGAAATATGGCCTTTTGTAGCAACGTGGATGGAACTGGAGAGTGTGATGCTAAGTGAAATAAGCCATACAGAGAAAGACAGATACCATATGGTTTCACTCTTATGTGGATCCTGAGAAACTTACCAGGAACCCATGGGGGAGGGGAAGGAAAAAAAAAAAAAAGAGGTTAGAGTGGGAGAGAGCCAAAGCATAAGAGACTGTTAAAAACCGAGAACTGAGGGTTGATGGAGGGTGGGAGGGAGGGGAGGGTGGGAGGGAGGGGAGGGTGGGTGATGGGTACTGAGGAGGGCACCTTTTGGGATGAGCACTGGGTGTTGTATGGAAACCAAGTTGTCAATAAATTTCATAAAAAAATAAAAAAAAAAAAAAGAAAACTAGCAAAAAAAAAAAAACATTAAATCCAAGTGAATTCTCATAACTGGATACATAAATCAAAAAAAAAAAAAATAAAATAAAATAAACGTTAAAAAAAAAAAAAAAAAAAAAAAAAAAGAAAAACATTCATTTGCCTTCAAAATAGATGCAGCGTATGATCTATTTTCCCATCAAGTCTCCTTCCATCCTGGTCTGGGCTGCCATCGTCTCTCACTTAGATCATAGTCATGAACTTAGAATTCTCCCTACTTCTACTCTCAATCTGTTAAGTCTATTTTCATCAAAACCCTGCAGTGACTCCATTTTGCTCAGAGAAGAAGACCAAACCCTTACAATGGTTTGACATTCTGTGGCTCTTTTGGCTTCTTCTGATACTTCACACTTGCTCAGCTCCAGCCACAATCGCCTCCTTGCAATTTATTGACCACACCAGGCAGGCTTTCTGTGTTATTTGCTTCAGCTGTTTTCTCTGCTTAACACATGGGTGTTTGCCTAATAGCCTCATCTGCTTATGGTCTTATTCTAATCTCTCCTCAGTGAAGCTTCTCTTCTGTATTTACTACTGTATTTCCATTAGCATGCCATATCCCCTGTTCTTACTTGGCTTTCTTTTTCAATGGCATTTATCATCTCTTAACATACTATTTGACTGACTTATTATTATATTGTTTATTGTCTGTCCCCAGCAGAATGTAAGATCCAAGAAGGCCTGGAGTTTTGTCTGTTTGTTCAGGAATACATACCACACCCATTGTAGAATCCTTTGAATGTAATAGAAACAGTATGGAGGTTCCTCAAAAATTTAACAATAGAACTACCCTATGAGCCAGCAATTGCACTACTAGGGATTTATCCAAGGGATACAATGTGCTGTTTCGAAGGGACACATGCACCCCCACGTTTATAGCAGCACTATCAACAATAGCCAAAGTATGGAAAGAGCCCAAGTGTCCATCGATGGATGAATGGATAAAGAGGATGTGGTATATATATCAACACACACACACACACACACACACATACTGGAGTATTACTTGGCAATCAAAAAAAATGAAATCTTGCCATTTGCATCAATGTGGATGGAACTACAGCATTCTGCTGAGGTAAATTAGTCAGAGAAGACAAATATCTTATGACTTCACTCATAAGTGGAATTTAAGAAACAACGCAAATGAACAAAGGAAAAAGAAAAAAAAAACCCAGACTCTAAAATAAAGAGAATAAAATGCTGGTTGCCGAAGAGAGGTGGGTGGCTGGGTGAAATAGTAAAGGAGATCAAGAGGAGAGAAGATACTCCAGAGGTAGTGAGTCTGTGACACTTGTGATGAGCACTGAGTAATGTGTAGAATTGCTCAATAACAAAAGTGCATTTCATTGTTAAGTATAACTTGAGTTGATTGAAAAATAAAAAAAAATTTTAAAAATGTCTTCATTTCCATATTCTTTCTCTTCTCTCTTTACCTACTGAGTCAACTGACTTCAAAATATTTAGAAATTGTAGAAATTTTAATGAGTAGTTTTCATTGTAATTTTATATTTTATGAGTCTCATTAAGATTTATTGTATTATATCTAAGAGTGACTTTTTCTAGAATAAGAAAGAGGGAGAAGTTTAGAAACTTGCTTAAAGTGACAGAGACACAAATAGTGAAGCTAGAATTCAATTATATCACATGTGGTTCAAACTCTACATGGGCTCCGAGTTTTGCATGGGGTTAGAAAACATTTGGCTTAAAGAGCAGAGCATTTGGGAACTTTCAGTGATCTCTACCTGCTTACTTTTTCCTTAGGGCAGAGACAGGTGTGGAGCATTTGGTAACTGAAGTGAGACGTGTCCCTTAGGACAGACTGGAGGGGGAGAAGAGCTCTGAGGACAGAATCTGCCCGCTGACAGTCTTGTTCATGAATCCTTGGCACCATGGTTTGCTGTGATTGGGATTAATTGTGCTTATCCTTTGAGGTGGGAAGGGCAGAGTCTTTGTCCCTCCAAAGGCTCAGCATTTGTGAACGTCTATGAAATCTCTATAAATATCTGATGGAGGAGGAAGAAATGTTAACTCATGTGCTCTTCCAGGTGTTTTTTTGGGGGTTACAGAGCTGCTTTTAGAGATGTTTCTATCATAGAATAGTGGGGATGTTTCCTTTTTATTCTCGAAAGTTCTAAGAATAGAAATAAGAAATTTTCTGCTGATATTACAGCTCTAACTCAGTCCTTTTAAGGAAGACTGGCTGTCTGTGGAGTATCTCCTCTCCCCACAGACCCTGCACTGGAAAGCTGAGTAAATCTATTGGATGTACAGTTTACATGTTGCACACTTACTGCACATGATTCATCTTCAAAGTAAATCCGAAATGCGAGAGCAAATCTAGGAGCTCTCTATTGGATCTCATCTCCTTTAAGAGAAATAAGGTAAGTTTTCAAACCCAAGTAAACTATGTTCTTTTCCTTGCCTCCCATGCAGGACTGGGTTTTAGGGCAGTTGCCATGATTTAGTTCTGTCTCCTGAGAAGCTTGAAACTCCGGGAACATATTTGTCTTAGTGATGAGAGGATCTGAATGTGTCAGGGCTCCCAGCTTTCACTGGCCTCTGCTTGAGGCAGGACATTCTCAGGACCAATGCTTATTGGAAAGGTGGGGGGTATATTTGAGGGGGCAGAGGTATAGTATCCTATATATATGGGTTTCTTTTTCTTTTAATGGATTAAATAAGCAGCTGATCCTCAATTTTCTTTTATTCAGTTTAAATGGTTATTTATTTCACAAGAGAAAGAGAGAAGAGAGATAGAGAAAGAGAATGAGTGAGGGAGGGAGAGAGAGAGAGAATCCCAGGCAGGCTGTCAGCCCAGAACCCAATGTGGGCCTTGTCCCATGAACCGTGAGATCATGGCCTGAGCTGAAATGAAGAGTCTGACACATAACTGAGTCACCCAGGTGCCCCTATACAGGTGAATTTCTTTTTTTGTTGTTTAAATTTTTAAAAATGTTTTATCTATTTTTGAGAGAGTGTGACAGTGTGAGCAGGGGAAGGGCAGAGAGAGAGGGAGACACAGAATCTGAAGCAGGCTCCAGGCTCTGAGCTGTCAGCACAGAGCCCGACGTGGGGCTCGAACTCATAAACCGCGAGATCACGACCTGAGCCAAAGTCCATGCTTAACCAACTGAGCCACCCAGGAGCCCCCAGGTGGATTTCTTATTTACAAGGTTTAAGATCAGGAAAAGGACCAGGTTGTACACAGACCATATGCAGTCTGCATGCATTGTAACAGTCGATACCACGATTCTATGATGCACTGAATGTTCTGCCAGTTGTGATACTAAAGTGGTCTCTCCAGACCCACTGTCAACCCTGCTCACAGCTAAGAATTATATTCTCTTTCTGCTGTTGGGGTAAGGGGTATATATGGAGTGGAGGAATGAGAAGCAAACTCTCTCATTAAATCCGAGACAAGTACTCTTTATCCCTAACAAGATTCTTTGCTCAACCTTACACTGTGGGCTTAAATGATAAATGTGAACATAAATAAATATAAATAAACAGAAACATAAATATAAATATAAATTTTGCTCTCTTTTTTAATCCCTCTACAATTTGCATCCATTTGAGAGTCAGGGTACATACTGGGCATGGCAGTGATTTTCTTCTCTACTGATTCACGGTTTTCTGGCTTTATGCCGGCTCCACCCAAATGAATGGAGTCTGATGCTTTGCAGGGCAGTGGTGGGTGAGTTGTGGAGTGTTCGAGAGGGAGATATTACCATGGAGCACAAAGGTTTGAGTTCTGGTACTGGTTTCTTTTTGACTGCTCTCTGCTAAGTTGCTTCCCAGCCTAGTTGGACGTGCACAAAATAGAAAATGTGAATTTGCCTAATGAGATATAAATTCCAATGAACAAAGATTTTAAAGAGAGAAGGAAAGAGGGGTATAATCAAAGGTTGCATGATTCAAAACACACACACACACACACACACACACACTTTAACAGTTGAAGGCCATTAGCAAGAAAATCGTTTGGGAAAACCTGGAAGGCTGTGCCGAGGAGATGGACAGGGGACTCTGGATCCAGGAAGAAATGGAAGGTGGAAGTTGTATCAGAGGAAGTCACATAACCACTAAGAAGTACTTAAAATTTAGGAAATGAGACGGTCGGGACATATTCATGAGGGACAGCAAGTGTCAGGCATGGCTGGAACACACACGAGCAGAAGCCCTGGGAGGAAAGGTGGTAAGCAAGACTATGGCACAAAGTTTGAGGACTTTGAAAGTCATGGTGAGTATTTCAGCCTTCACACTTGAAAACCACAGTAACCCTTTAATCTTAAGATTCATCATAGTTTTAGAATGTCCACTTTTCCTTTTGAAGTTGTAGCTAGGAGGTAAAAAGAGGAGAGGATAGAGAGCAAGGAGAAGAGGGAATTTCTGAAATTGTGTCCATCCTTTCTGTATAGAAACAGAGGGTCCACTTAAAGAACTGTAGGATTGACCATTTGTAATACTTCTGTTTATGAGTAACCAGCCCGATTTTGTACTGTTTGAGCTAATAATGCTCACAGTGAAAACTCACATAGTTATCTCCCACGATGTGTTATTTTCTCCAACAAAATGGTGTAAGACATTTTATTTAGAATTTAAGGAGTATTAGACATTGTGTGAAAGGAGTTTTTATGTCCCATGTTTTGAGAATCTAAACTGATCCTGTTTTTACATCAGTGAAAATACTCTGTATGATATTACAATGATGGATGTCTGTTACTAATATGTACCGAAACCATAGAATGTACCACACCCAAGATTCAACCTTGGGGTAAACTTTGGACTCTGGGTGATGAGGATGTGTCACGGTAGGCTCATCAGTTCTGGGAAATGTACCGTTCTGGCGGGCAATGTTGGTAATGGCAGAGGTGATATTTGGGTGGCGGCTAGGGACCTTATGGGGAATCTCTGTACCTGTGTGTTGGTGTTGCTGTGAATGTAGCACTGTTGTAAAAAAATAAACTCTTGACAACAAAAATAAACTAAAAAACAACAACGACCAAAAGATCTTATTAAAGCTGAGAGGAGGTATGTTATTTTGCTGCCTCCTCCTCTCCCCCCCACAGAGACAGCTGAGAGGGAGCCCATCTGCTCCTCCTCTGAGAGGGGAAGGGACAGGTCTGGAGTCACCATTGAATCATACTCGGGATGCCTGCTGGGCCAGTCTTCGTTCTGTTGGGGCCACAGTGGATCCACCTGTATGCTGCCCATTGAGTTTCTAAGTGCAGGGGATTCAAAGATGGATGTCTTCAGTGCAACCCTGACATCTTGAAGGGAGCAGACACCTCATTCCAGATAAGCCCAAATCCAACTGGACTAAATTTAGAAAACCAGATGATTAAATTTTGATAAACAGCTGAATGATTTTGTTCTTCTGTGCTGAATAAATCTTAATAAAATCAGCTCTCATATCTTGTATATCTCCAAATCTTATACTTGACTGCAAAAATATGTTCAGATTTCATAACGTGGCTTCCATGGCCTTTGGCAGAGACGAAACCTTGCTTTTCCAAGTTTTTCTACTATGACACTAGAATCAGTCTAAACCACCAGAAGTTTCATACTGACCTTCTCTATTTGTCCCATGATCCCCATTAAAACTTTGGTTGGTTTCTTTCATGTCAAATGCTCTCACCCCTCTGATTTTTGTATCTTTGGATCACAAACTCTTTACAACCAAGGGTATGTTTTATTTCTACTCTCATGTCATCATGGGTCACATTTAGGGAAGCTGTTTGCACTTTATATTTGTTTTTTTAGTATTTATTAAGGATATTTGGAGTTGCCATTCCCAGCTACTGATCACCATGAGCAAATTAGCAGAAACCACAGTGCCGAGGTGATTTCAGTCATTCGAGGAAGGAAATTGTCATAGGCTCTGGCTGTAAAATTCTCTTTTGTCTGGCAAGAGAGTGGGACACAGGATGAAAAATGAGAGATGGCTAATGTCTGGGAAAGACAAGAGCCCTGAATAAGTGTCCTTGCCCTGTTTTTATTAGGATCAGAAGGTGATGGATGTGCACAAAGAGAGAATGAATTTGTCAACATTAACTTGTGGTTGTGAGGGAAAGGGGGTCCTGAAGATATTTGGGGTTAGGGGTTTGGGTTAATACAAAACAAAAGCTGGGTGCAGGGCAATCGGGAGGAAGGTTGTTTACAGTGGATATGAGGCAGAACCTCTGTTTACCTTAGCTAGCCTAGGGGATGAGGCAGGTAGGGGAAATAACCTCAGAGTTAACAAGGCACCTTTTCTTTTGTTAACCCTCTCTGCTCTGGGCTGCTTTGCCTGCAGCGCAGCAGTCCACAGTCCAATTCACCAATTTACCTAACTGGGCCCTATCATCCTGTGAAAGCAGCTTTTCTGATGTAGTACTAAATTGGCAATGCTTTCAACCTGAACATCTAATCTTGTTTATTTCATATACCTATGTGTTGGGCACCTTTGTCCCTGTTCCTATTTTAGGCCTTTGCCAATCCCTCTCTATTCTGGGGGTTCTGCACCGGTGTCTATTTTGGGGTGCCTTTACACCTCCCTATTCCTTCTTGGTGCCTTTTTGCCTCCTTATACTCGGGGTGCCTTTGCAACCCCCTATTCTTGGGGTGTCAATCTGGCTAACTCAAACTCGGGTGTGACTGTTTTATGACTGTAATTCTCTATGCCTTGTTAACCCATTGGTGTAAGCCCAGAGGATTTCTAAGCTTATCCCCCACAGGCAATTAGTGTGAAAACAGTTGTGAAGCTGTATTAGGGGTAAATGAACAAGTAGATTAATATCTTGATAATATTAATAATCGTAATACAACATTGATGCTAATAACCTTAATGAAAGGACCATTCCAAAAGCATGTACTGCTTATCTGCATCTCTTATGCATTGTACATACTTAATTATTTAGCTTTCATAGAAACTCTAAAAAGTAGATTCTTTTACTCTTCACATTTACAGGTGAAGAGAATGAAGCCCACAGATATAGCGGGACTTGTGAAATATGGCACCATACTGTGCAGGAGTTGGGGTATGAATCCAGGCGGTTCAGCTTCAGCTTTGATGCTCTGTCACTGTGCTAACCTACCTCTCTGCTCTGCTTTAGGATGTTTGCATCTCAGGGAACCTGGTTCAGAATCTGACTTTCTTCAGTTAAAGCTGTAGTTCATCCCTTAACATAATCTGGAGTTTTTCACTGATCCGTCTGTCTCTTAGGAATTTTTACACTTCTCTCTGCAGATGGTTTCTATTCTTCTAATACCAACCACATAGTCCTGTAAATAATGAATGATTTCATCTACATGTATCTTAAAACTCAAAAATCATTAAGAAGAAGTATTTTATGTTATGTTAAAGTAGCTTTCCCCAGCTAGTAAAAAGTGGAGCTGGGATTTGAACCCAAGACATCTGACTGAAGCCACTGTGTTCTTGACCAAGAAATGTAGTTATTTTCTTGATGAATAGCCATCCCAGATAAAATATCAACATTGCAAAATATGAACTGAACAAACATAAAAAAATTCTCTTAAGAGCAATACTTTCATTAAAAAATGTAGTAAACATGTAAAAAAACGTAGTAAAAATGTAACATGTGGCTGGTGATAAAAATGTGTATGTATATAACAAAATGCAATTTTTTTACTAACCAAATGAGAGAATAAGATCATGTCATAAAATAACCTTTTTTGTTTGTTTGCATCTTCTGTAAAATCATGAACCTTGAAATATTGACCATATGTGTATAGTTAAAAGATGTGGACAGGAACACAAATGTCAATATACTTAGAGAATGTTTCTTAAAAGACATATAAGAAAACCAATAGTTATTTCCGAAGAGTAGGATTATAGATACAATAATTTGGAGACAGCTTATAAATTTTCTTTCATTCTTCTGTGTACTTTGAATAATTAATGACAATCATGAATTATTTCATAATAAAATATAGTTAATAAATGCACACAAAATATTGAAAAACGTTTTTAATAATTGTCAACAGCAATGATAATCCCTAGCATTTGGGACAGCGGCATCATACTTGGGAAACTAAGTTGTTATCTGTGTGAGTCAAAATTGGAAGTGATATAAATATCTAAAAAGACAAATGATCAAAGAGATGCCACTTAAAAAGCTTTATACAATATCACATAATTAAATTAACAGTTAAACTAATGATAAGTATAATAACATGGGAAGAAGTATTATAATAATCCCAAGTCAAAATCAGGACACAAAATGATATTATATGATGATTTCAGTGAAAACTCAACATGTTATGAACAAATACTTGAAATAGAACAATCATAACATAGTATGTTGGAATTATGGGATACTTTTCAGATGACATTTTTAGAAGCGTGCTGGTGACTTCAGGGTAAAATGAACATCTCTGAGTAACATCTCTGATGCCTATTAGGATTATAGGCATCATTAGGAATTTTATAGCATGTTGAATTCATAGGCAGAGATGCTCAATATTCTGAGTTTAGTCCCACAGTACAGTCAGGAGGGTAAACAGTTTCCTCAATTATTCCAACCACAAAGTTGTCCTGACATTTGTTTTATAATGATATCAGAGAAGCTGACATTGAACATGAGAGGTGTAAGTAAAAGATTGTCAAAACAGACTTTTGTAAAGCATATTACATCCAAGATACAGATGGGATCAGAGATGAAGGGGTCAGGACATAAATGAATGAACTGAACAGAGAATATTTTCTTCCAGAGGGATTCTCCAACGATATGAGTGCTTAATCATAGTGGAATAGAATTTTTTTTATTTCAAAGCACATAGATAACACCTATATGTGTATCTGTGTGCATATACAATCTTTTAATTCTTAAGGAAACTCAGGATCAGCTACAGCAAATATTTGCACTCCCTTTTTCACATGAAAGCTAAATTTGAGACAGTTAAGCTACTTGCCCAAGGACAGTTCAAGTTCTGCAGTTTTCAATCTTGGTGGGAATCAGAATTTTTTAAGGACATTTAATTTTACCTCCCCAAATGCAAAGGCTTTGTTGATTCAAGGCAGTTAGCTTCTGAATCAACAGATCTGGGAGAGGCTTGGGCATCTGCTGATTTACCAAGAGTCATAGAGGACTGAAGGCAGTCAGAGGTAACATAACATGGAGCAAAAGCAAGGCATTCAGAGTTCAGCCCACTGATCTTCCCAAGCTGACACTTCTTTTCTTCTCTTTGCAGATTCAGCCCTTGTCCTCAACTGCACCTTACTTTCAGCCAGTAGTATTATGATGAATAGCAGTGTGACTGAATTCATTCTCCTTGGGCTGACACAGGATCCAGTAAAGCAGAAGGCAGTATTCGGGGTCTTCTTGATCTTTTACCTTGCAACACTGTTGGGGAACTTTCTCATTGTAGTGACTATCAAAACAAGCAGGACCCTGGGGACTCCCATGTACTTCTTCCTATTCTATCTGTCTTTTGCTGACACCTGCTTCTCTACAACCACAGCCCCTAGATTGATTGTGGATGCCCTTTCTCACAAGAAGACCATTTCTTACAATGAGTGCATGATTCAGGTCTTTACATTCCATTTCTTTGGGTGCATGGAAATCTTGGTGCTCATCCTCATGGCTTTGGATCGCTATGTAGCCATTTGTAAGCCCTTGCGATACACAACCATCATGAACCGGCACGTCTGCAGCATTTTGGTGATTCTGGTCTGGGTGGCATCTTGTATCCACTCTTTGGCACAAATTTTCCTGACTTTGAGATTGCCTTTCTGTGGCCCCAACGTGATTGACCACTATTTCTGTGACTTGCAGCCCTTGTTGAAACTTGCCTGCATGGACACTTATGTGACAAATTTGCTACTTGTTTCTAACAGTGGAACCATATGCACGGTGAGTTTCATAATCCTGCTTACCTCCTATGTTGTTATCTTGTACTCTCTGCGTAACCACAGTGCTGAAGGAAGGCGAAAAGCCCTTTCCACCTGCACCTCCCACTTTATTGTGGTTGTCTTATTTTTTGGTCCATGCATATTCATATACACACGCCCCCCAGCTACATTTCCAATAGACAAAATGGTGGCTGTGTTTTATACAATTGGGACGCCCCTGCTGAACCCTCTGATCTATACACTGAGGAATATGGAAGTGAAAAAAGCCATGAAGAAATTATGGTGTAGCAAAGAATGACTTCTTTCGATATAGGATATTCAGGGATTCTAAAGTATTTTTCCTTGACAGCTTGGTTTTCCTTCATGGACAGGCAAGATGAATTATTCTCATTGTGGGAAAAATCCATTAGGAAATTTTAATTTCACTAATATTTTATATATTTAATTGAATTATTATGAATAAGTACGAATAAATACACATCCCTTATTCAGAGAGGATGGCATTAAAATAGGATTACTTAACACCCATAACCATTGTGAACATCCTGGGCTGGCTCTCAGTTGAATTCTTTTGACAGCTGGCCATATTCACATGATAATTTCTCTTCTTGTACAATTTGTCTTCAGAAAAAAATATACTGACTATTGACAGAATGATTGTGTGTGTGTGTGTGTGTGTGTGTGTATGTGTGTGCACACACCAATTCTTTACAGATTTCATTCTAGTCCTTAAGAACTTGGATATAGAGCTAATCCCTATGGAACCAGAACTTAGAAATGAATGTTGTGGTCTGACAACCTGGGAGTTGGAGAAGATGTTCTGAGAAAATTCTGCGGTGGAATATGTGCCTGAGGCTGACTCACTGGGACATGGATGGACCCTCAAACTCCACAAAAAGCTGGAAATCTCAGTGAAAACCTGGACTGTCACTGGAAAACACTCTCAGTGTTCAGTGAATGGTGGGAGAAGGAGAGTTTTACCCTTGGCAGTGATGGGCGGTATCAGCCAGGAACTGCTTTTGGCAGGGTCCTTCGCTTTCATCGTCACAGATCAAGGGTAGTGCAGATCAAGGGTGATGAGGGGGTCACAATGAGGGGGTTTGGCAGCAGGAATATGCAGAAGGTTAAGTGGTAGAAGGGTGGATAGAAAGCAATGTACAGTGTACAGAAAGCAAAGGTGAAAGGAAAGTGGTAACTGTATCCAGGTGGGATAGAAAGCTTTGCTTTTTTATATTAATAATCACTTTTTGGATATCTGAACGTTTGCAGGGCAACATATGCACTCTGGGTATCTCTATAAAATTGACGTAGATTGGTTTGACGTCCTTGGCTGTTACATTTATTTGCATATCCGGAAAACACTTTATTTATTTATTTATTTATTTATTTAGGGTTCCCAATGGTGTCTGAACACTCAAATTTCATATTCCTCGGGAGAAGCCAGGATTGAAGGTCCACATTAGTGCTTTTCAATTCTGGTCTTCTGGTTTTGTAGGAGAATGTTTGAATACATAGTTTGATTTTTGGAGTTAACCAATTGAGATGTGTAATGAACACCCCACCACCATAACCACCACCACCTCCGCCACCACCACATTGTAATCTCATAATTAAGTACCGTCATGTGATGCTGTTTCAGTATCTGAACTTATAATTCCCACCAAACTGGCACCAAGAAGAATTACTTTAAGTGATATAGGCTAATGAGAAAAGAATCCAATGACCTACATAAGTATGTGCAATACCAACTGAAGACCAAATGTTATCATGTCCCATCAAAGATGCCCAAGACTCCTACATAGAAAGAGGTGGCAGAATAAATAGTTAAGTCCCAAGGAAGACATTCGTCAGAGCTCTCAGTGCCAGAGTTACAAGAGGCAATTATGTTTTATGTTCTAAGTGAAGAGTCAACATATTCCTAATTTTGTGTCTTGCAGTTTCATTTCTGAAGCATTTGAATCTGGTCGTATGAAGGTTATATTTAGAACAATAGCGGAAATTTTCTTGTCATGCTTAGTTCATTTAGATGCCATATTCTCTTAGATGTTAAATAAAGTCTCAGTTGGAAGGGGTGGGAGAACTTGCAGGGAACTGAAAGATCTTACTTGACCTGGTACCTTAACAAACTGCCTCACTGTCTCTGCCTCTGGCAAATGGTGAAAGCTTTTTATTTGCCTTCTTTGGGGGAGCTTTTGGTAGGCTCTCTAATTTTAACGTCCTTGATGTGGAAAGATTTCTATTTCTTGTCATCACTGATGACCCCTTGTTAGCCCTTAGAAAGCCAGTGGTTCAGTTCCAAATTCTGTACTCTTCCCAGTGAACTCTTTTGGGCTGGTCCCTAAAAGATCACTTTCTGGCTTCTCTGTGGCAGTTTGTGGGCAACATCCAGGAATCTCTGCTCCCAAAGTGTTCTATTAATGAAGAAACATTTCTAACATAGGCTGATGTCAAACAGTCACCCTCATCTGATACCAACCTGTCTCTCTTCCTTCCTTGACTTTACTTACCTCAGTCTGCTCAGTGCACCCATATAGAGGGTCCCATTCTAGGTTCTCAGAGTAGGGCTCCATCACACACGCATATGCGCGCACACACACACACACACACACCCCTGGGGTGAGGGACAGACATACCTCTACAGTGAATTCTCTAAAGCTGTTTTCACAAATTACTCAACCACTTTATAACCCGACCACGTTTATATCCTTTATCTAGTTGTAGGATACTTCTGTTGATCATTTCCTTGGTTTGGAAGTAGGCATAAGATGATTTAGGCACAAGTTCACATCCATTGTGTCTATTCAACATTTCAGTTTTAACACCTTGCTACATAAGAAAGGTTACATTATAAACAATTTGTATGACCACTGGACCTGAAGAGAATGTATTTTCATTTGGAAAGTGATGGTAGACAGCACTGGAGGGGAGAAGATGGTGGAGCAGCCGGGTAGTTTTTCTTTTCTCTGTCTCTTCCCTGAAATACAGTTAGATCATCACCAAACCATCTTGCACAACTAGAAAACAGATTTGAGGATTAACACAACAATCTGCAACTTGAGGCACAGAACTCAGCAGGTACATGATGCAGAGAGGTGAACTGGGTGAGAGAGAAGCTGTGGATAGTAGGGAGCTGTTTTTGCTTGTGGACAGAGGACAGAGACAGGGCGAGAGTACAGGAAATGCACTCCCCCTAACAGCAGCTGATGAGGAAGACAAAGAGTGGAAACACCCACAAGGACTGATCAAGAAAGAGAGAAAACTTAGAAAGAAAGTTTACATTTACAAACTGGGGTTTTATCAAGAAAGGATGCTGAATTTTGTCAAATGGTTTCCCCATATCTATTGACAGGTTCACGTGGTTGTTCTCCGTTCTCTTACTAATGTGATGTATCACATTGATTGATTTGTGGAAATTGAGTCATCCTTGCATCCCAGGTATAAATCCCACTTGATTGTGGTGAATAGTTCTTTAGTGTATTGTTGGATCAGATTGGGTAGGATCTTGTTGAGAGATTTTGCATCCATGTTCATCAGGGAAATTGACTGTAGTTCTCCTTTTTAGTGGGGTGTTTATCTCGTTTTGGAATCAAGGTAAATGCTGGCCTCATAGAATGAGTTTGGAACTTTTCCATCCATTTCTACTTTTTGGAACAGCTTCAAAAGGATAGGCGTTAACTCTACTTTCAGTGTTTAGTAGAATTCTCCAGGAAAGCCATCCAGCCCTGGACTCTGGTTTTGGGGAGAGTTTTGATTACAGATTCAGTTTCTTTACTGGTTATGGGGCTGTTCAAATCTTCTCTTTCTTCCTATTTCAGTTTTTGTAGTTTATATGTCTCTAGGAAATTTGTCCATTTCTTCGAGATTGCCCAATTTATTGGCGTATAATTGCTCATAATACTGTCTTAATATTGTTTGTATTTCTGCAGTGTTGGTTGTGATCTCCTCTCTTTCTTTCTCGATTTGATTTATTCGGGTACTTTCCTTTTCTTCTTGATCAAACTTGTTAGAGGTTTACCAATTTTGTTAATACTTTCAAAGAACCAACTCCTGGTTTCATTGATCTGTTCTCCTTTTTTTTTTCACTTTTGATACAATTGATTTCCACTCTAACATTTATTATTTCCTGTCGAATGCTGATTTGGGGTTTTATTTGCTGTTCTTTTTCCGACTCTTTTAAGTAGAATGCTAGATTGTGTATCTGAGACCTTTCTTCCCTCTTTAAGAAGCCGTGAATGGCTACATACCTCCCTCTTATGACTGCCTTCGTTGTGCGCAGATTTTGTGCTGTGGTGTTATCATTTTCTTTGGCCCATATACTTCTTATGTACCTCTTTAACTTCTTGGTTAACCTATTCATTCTTTAGTAGGATGCTCTTTAGTATCCAAGCATTTGTTGACTTTCTAAATATTTTCTTGTGGTTGTTTTTGTGTTTCACAGTGTTGTGGTCTGAAAATATACAAGGTATGTTCTCAATATTTTTGTACTTATTCACGGCTGATCTGTGTCCCAGTATGTGATATTTTTTGGAGAATGTTCCACGTGCACTGGAGAAGAATATGTATTGTGCTGTTTTAGAATGGATTGTTCTGAATATATCTGTTAAGTACATCCAGTCCAGTATATCATTAAAAGCCTTTGTTTCTTTGTTGATGTTCCATTCAGATGATCTGTCCATTGCTGTAATTTGGGTGTTGAAGTCCCCTATTATTATCTTATTATTGTCAATTATTTCCTTTATGTTTGTGATTCATTGATTTGTAAATTTGTGGTATCAAAACTTGGGGGCATAAATGATTACAATTGTTAAATCTCCTTAGTAGATAGACACCTTAATTATGATCTAATGCCCTTCTTCATCTCTTGTTACACTCTTTATTTTAAAATCTAGATTTTCTGATATAAGACTGGCTACCCCAGCTATCCTTTGGTAACCATTAGCATGATAGATGGTTCTCTATCTCCTTACTTTCAATCTGAATGTGTCTTAAGTCTAAAATGAGTCTCTTGTGAACAGCTTA
The DNA here is from genome assembly GCF_022837055.1 of Prionailurus viverrinus. Lineage (NCBI taxonomy): Eukaryota > Metazoa > Chordata > Mammalia > Carnivora > Felidae > Prionailurus > Prionailurus viverrinus. Next base: position 100,861,012 of record NC_062570.1, read on the forward strand.
TAGATGGATCTTGTTTTTTTTTTATCTATTCTGTTACTCTATGTCTTTGCAGCATTTTTCCTTTGACATTTTAGAGTGAGTACTGAACGATATGTACTTATTGCCATTGTGTTGTGTGGAGTTGGAGTTTCTGGTGGTATTGTCTGGTCCTTTCTAGTCTTTGTTGCTTTTGATATTTTTTGTTTTGTTTTTTCTTTTCTCCTCTCAGAGAGTTCTCCTTAAAATTTCCTGCAGGGCTTGTTCAGTGTCACCAACTCCATCAGTTTTGTTGGTCTGGGAAACTTTTTATCTCTCCTTCTGTTTTCAATGACAACCTTGCTGGGTAACGAATTCTTGGCTGCATATTTTTCTGATTCAACACGTTGAACATATCTTGCCACTCCTTTCTGGCCTGTCAAGTTTCTGTGGATAGGTCTGCTGCGAACTGATCTGTCTTCCCTTGTAGGTTAAGGACTTTTTTTTTTTCCCTTACTGCTTTCATGATTCTCTCCTTGCCTGAGTATTTTGTGAACTTGACTATGATATGCCTTTTTGATGCTCGGTTTTTGTTGAATCTAATGGGAGTTTTCTGGGATTCATGGATTTTGAGGTCTACTTTTCCACTATTATTTGCTCCCATGACCCTTCTACCCCTTTTCCCTCTCTTTGTCTTCTGGGACCCATATGATTTGGATGTTATTCCTTTTTAATGAGTCACTGAGTTCTCTCATTCTTATATCGTGCTCTTTGCCTTAGTTTTACTCTTTTTTTTCTTCTTCATAATTCTCTATAATTTTGTCCTCTGTATCATGAATTTGCTGCTCTGCTTCATCCATCCTTGCCACCATAGCACCATTCGAGATTGAATGTCAGTAATAGCATTTTTAATTTCACCTTGACTGGAGTTTACTTATTTTATTGCCACAGAAAGGGATTCTTTGTGTTTTTTGTTTTTTATGTTACTTTGGGTATTATTCTTATTATTGTCATTCTAAATTCGTGTTCTGTCATCTTGCTTGTAACTGTGTTGATTAAGTCCTTGGTTGTCATTTCTTCCTTTTCTTTCTTTTGAGGTGAATTGCTTCATTTCATCATTTTGAAGGAAGAAAAAGAATTAACAAAATAAAGTAAATAAATAAAAATTAAAAAATTAAAATCAACACAAAAAAATCAAATGAAGGATGCTGGTCATAGGTGTGTTTTGGTCTGGTTGTGGAAAAAAGTTTGATTGAATAGAGAAAAAAAGGAAAGAAAAGAAGTGAAAAAAGGCAAACAGTTGAAAATTTAAAATAATGAATGCAATAACATAGAATAAAAAGAAATGAGGAAAGTGAAATTGATTTAAAAGTTCACAAAAATGGAAAAATACAGTAGAAAAAACCGAAGAAAAATCTTTTCATAAAAATGGGAGTAAGTATCAATTTTTTCTCTTTCTCTCTTCATGAACAAGAAAAGGAAATAAAATTACATATAGAGAACAAAAGGATGGGTGCTGGATTGGTTGTGAGTTGGTGGATGAATAAATGGGCAAAGGACATTGAGGGAGACACTTATTGTGATGAGCACTGGGTGTGAGATGTAGGGGATGAATCACTGGATTCTACTCCTGAAATTATTAGTGAACTATATGCTCACTACCTTGGATGTAAATTAACAAATATAATTTGGTATGTACAATGCAGTCATAGCATTAAAATGAATGAAATAATACCATTTGTAAAAACATGGATGGACTTAGAGTGTCCATAAGCTAAATAAATCAGTCAGAGGACGTCAAATAGCACATGATTTCATTCATATGTGGAATGTAAGAAATAAGGCAAATGAACAAAGAAAGGAAAAAGAAAAAAAAACACCCAGACTCTAAAATACAGAGCAGAAAATGCTGGTTGCTGAAGGGAGGTGGGTGGCTGTGTGAAATAGTAAAAGAGATCAAGAGGAGAGAAGATACTCCACAGGTAGCCAGTCTGTGACACTTGTGATTAGCACTGAGTGATGTGTAGAATTGCTCAATAACAAAAGTGCATTTCATTGTTAAGTATAACTTGAATTGATTTAAAAATAAAAACTACTTGAAAACATCTTCATTTCCATATTTTTTCTCTTTTCTTTTACCTACTAACTTACTGACTTCAAAATATTTAGAAATTGTAGAAATTTTAATCAGTAGTTTTCATTGTAATTTTATATTTTATGAGTACTATTAAGATTAAATAGTTAAAATACTTAAAATGTCACATTTTAGAATAAGAAACAGGGAGAAGTTTAGAAACTTACTTAAAGTGAGAGACACAAATAGCAAGGCATGAATTCAATTACATCACATGTGGTTCAACTTGTACGTGCGCTCTGAGTTTTGTGTGGTGTTGGAAAAGATTTGCCTTAAATATCAGAGCATTTGGTAACTTTCAGGAATTTATACCTGCTTGCTTTTTCCGTAGGGCAGGGACAGGAGTGGAGCACTTGGTAACTGAAATGAAAGGTGTCCCTTAGGACAGACTGGTAGGGGAGAAGGGCTCTGAGGACAGAATCTTTCCATTGACAGTCTTGTTCAGGAATCCTTGGCACTGTGGTTTGCTGTGGCCAAGGGTTGACTGAGTTTATCCCTTTGGGTTGGGTGGGAAGGGGAGAGTCCTTGTCCCTCCAAAGGCTCAGCATTGTGAACATTTATGAAATCTCTATAAATATCAGATGGAGGAGGAAGAAATGTTTAATTCATGTGCTCTTCCAGGGAGTTGTTTTGGGGTTACAGAGTTGCTTTAAGAGACGTTTCAATAGCAGAATAGTGGGGATATTTCCTCTTTATTCTAGAAAATTCTAAGAATAGAAGTGAGAAATTTTCTGCTGATATTACAGCTCTTACTCAGGCCTTCTAGAAAGACTGGCTATCTGTGGAGTACCTCCTCTCCCCACAGACGCTGCACTGGAAAGCTGAGTAAATCTATTGGATGTACAGTTCACATGTTGCACACTTACTGCACATAATTCATCTTCAAAGTAAATCCGAATTGCGAGAGCAAATCTAGGAGCTCTCTATTGGATTGCATCTCCTTTACGAGCAATAGGTAAGTATTCAAACTCAAGTAAATCATGTTCTTTTCCTTGCCTCCCATGCAGGACTGGGTTTTAGGGCAGTTGCCATGATTTAATTCTGTCTCCTGAGAAGCTTGAAACTCCAGGAACATATTTGTCTTAGTGATGAGAGGATCTGAATGTGTCAGGGCTCCCAGCTTTCACTGGCCTCTGCTTGAGGCAGGACATTCTCAGGACCAATGCTTATTGGAAAGGTGGGGGGTATATTTGAGGGGGCAGAGGTATAGAATACTATAAATATGGGTTTCTTTTTTTTTAATTGATTAAATAAGCAGCTGACCCTCAATTTATTTATTTTATTTAAATGTTTTTTTATTTATTTGGAGAGAGAGAGAGGAGAGAGAGAGAAAGAGAGAATGAGTAAGGGAGAGTCAGGGAGACAGAGAGAGAGAATCCCAAGCAGGCTGTCAGCACAGAACCCTATGTGGGGCTTGATCCCACGAACCGTGAGATCATGACCTGAGCTGAAATGAAGAGTCTGACACATAACTGACTGATCCACCCAAGCACCCTTATTCATGTGGATTTCTTATTTACAAGGCTTAAGTTCTGGAAAAGGAACAGGTTGTATAGTGACCATACGCAGTCTCTATGCATTAATACTGTTGATACCTCGATCTGTGGTTTACCGATTATTCTGCCAGTAATGATACTAAAGTTGGCTGTCCTTACCTCCTGAAAAACCTGCTTACAGCTAAGAATTATATTCTCTTTCTGCTGTTGGGGTAAAGGGTATATATGGAGTGGAGGAATGAGAAGCAAACTCTCTATTGAAATCCGAGAGAAGTACTCTTTATCCCTAACAAGATTCTTTGCTCAACCTTACACTGTGGGTTTAAGTTATAAATATGAATATTAATGTAGATATAAATAAATAAAAATATAAATATAAATATAAATATAAATGTAAATGTAAATGTAATATAAATATAAATAAATTCTGATCTTATTTTGATCCCTCAAGTTTGCATCCATTTGAGAGGGTACATACTGGGCATGGCAGTGCTTTTCTTCTTTACTGATTCATGGTTTCTGGCTTTATGCTGGCTCCACCCAAATGAATGGAGTCTGCTGCTTTGCATGGCACTGGTGGGTGAGGTGTGGAGTGTTAGTGTGGGAGAGATTACCATGGAGCACAAAAATTTGAGTTCTGGTACTGGTTTCTTTTTGACTGCTCTGTGCTAAGCTACTTCCCAGCCTAGTTGGAAGTGCACAAAATAGAACAATGTGAATTTGCCTAATGAGATATGAATTCCAATGAGAAAAGATTTTAAAGAGAAAAGGAAAGAAGACTATAATCAAGGGTTGCATGATTCAAACACACACACACACATTTTAGCAGTGGAAAGCAAGTACAAGAAAGTTGTTTGGGAAAACCTGGAAGGCTGTGTTCAGGAGATGGACAGGGTACTCTGGACACAGGAAGAAATGGAAGGTGGAAGTTTATCCGACGAAGGTCATTTAGCCATTGAGAAATACTGAAAATGTAGGGAATGAGATGGTCGGGACATATTCATGAAGGACAGCAAGTGTCAGGCATGGCTGGAACACACATGAGCAGAATCCCTGGGAGGAAAGGTGGTAAGCAAGACTATGGCACAGCGTTTGAGGACTTTGAAAGTCATGGTGAGTATTTCAGCCTTTGCACTTGAAAACCACAGTAACCCTTTTATCATGTTATGATTCATCATAGTTTTAGAATGCCCACTTTTCCTTTTGAAGTTGTAGCTAGGAGGTAAAAAGAGGGAGAGGATTGAGTGAGGGGAAGATGGAATTTCTGAAATTGTGTCCTTTCTTTCTGTATAGAAACATAGAGTGTCCACCTGAAGAATTGTAGGATTGACCATTTGTAAGACTGCTGTTTATGAGTAACTGATTTTGTACTATGTGTGAGCTAATAATGCTCACAGCGAAAACTCACATAGTTATCTCCCTCGACGTGTTATTTTCTTTTTTTTTTTTTTAATTTTTTTTTCCAACGTTTATTTATTTTTGGGACAGAGAGAGACAGAGCATGAACGGGGGAGGGGCAGAGAGAGAGGGAGACACAGAATCGGAAACAGGCTCCAGGCTCCGAGCCATCAGCCCAGAGCCGGAGGCGGGGCTCGAACTCACGGACCGCAAGATCGAGACCTGGCTGAAGTCGGACGCTTAACCGACTGCGCCACCCAGGCACCCCACGACATGTTATTTTCTCCAACAAGATGACGTGAGACATTTTATTTAGATTTTAATGGGTATTAGACACTGTGTGAAAGGAGTTTTTATGCCACATGTTTTGTGAATCTAAACTGATCCTGTTTTTACATCAGTGAAAATACTTTGTATGATATTACGATGATGGATGTATGTTACTAATATGTACCGAAACCATAGAATGTACCACACCCAAGAGTCAACCTTGGGGTAAACTTTGGACTCTGGGTGATGAGGATGTGTCACGGTAGGCTCATCAGTTCTGGGAAATGTGCTGTTCTGGCGGGCGATGTTGGTAATGGCAGGGGTGATATTTGGGTGGGGGCTAGGGACCATATGGGGAATCTCTGTACCTGTGTGTTGGTGTTGCTGTGAATGTAGCACTGTTGTAAAAAAATAAACTCTTGACAACAAGAACAAACTAAAAAGCAGCAACAACCAAATGATCTTATCAAAGCTGAGAAAGGTGTGTAATTTTGCTGCCTCCTCCCTGCCCCCCACAGAGACAGCTGAGAGGAGCCCATCTGCTCCTCCTCTGAGAGGGGAAGGGACAGCTCTGGAGTCACCATTGAATCATACTCGGGATGCCTGCTGGGTCAGTCTTCATTCTGTTGGGGCCACAGCGAATTCACCTGTATGCTCTCCATTGAGTTTCTAATGCAGGATGTACAAAGACTGATGTCTTCAGTACAACCCTGACATCTTGAAGGGAGCAGGCACTTCAGTCCAGATAAGCTCAAATCCAAATGGACTATGTTTAGAAAAGTAGATGACTAAATTTTGATAAACAGCTGAATGAGTTTGTCCTTCTGCGCTGAATGTATCTTAATAAAATCAGCTCTCATATCTTGTATATCTCCAAATCTCATACTTGCCTGCAAAAATATGTTCAAATTTCTTAACCAGGCTTCCATGGCTATTGGCAGAGACAAAACCTTGCTTTTCCAAGTTTTTCTGCTGACACTAGTGTCCGTCTAAACCAGAGGTTTCATATTGATCTTCTCTATTTGTCCCATCACCCCCATTAAAACTTTGGTTGGTTTCTTTCATGTCAAATGCTCTCAACCCTCTGATTTTCATATCTTTGGATCACAAACTCTTTACAAACCAGGGTATATTTTATTTATACTTTCATGTCATCATGGGTCCCATATAGGGAAGCTGTTTGCACTTTGCATTTGTTTTTTAGTATGTATTAACGATATTTGGAGTTGCCATTACCAGCTTCTGATCACCATGAGCAAATTAGTGCCAAGATGATTTCAGTCACTTGGGAGTAGGAAATTAGTGTGAAAAAGCGTTGTGCAGACATAGTATGGGTAAATGAACAGGTAGATTAATATCTTGGTAATATTAATAATTATAATGGAATGTTGATACTAGTAATCATAATGAAAGAAGCATTCCAATCACACTTACTAAATACCTGCATCTCTTCTGCGTCATACATACTGAATTATTTAGCCTTCATAGAAACACTAAAAAGTAGATTTTTTTACAGGTGAAGAAAATGAAGCACAGAGGTATGTAAGGACTTCTGCCACATGGCACCATACTGGGCAGTGGGTGGGGTATGAATCCAGCTGTTCCGCTTCAGCCTCGATGCTCTCACTGTGCTAACTTACCTCTCTAGTGTGCTTTAGGATGTTTGCATCTCAGGGAACCTGGTTCAGATTCTGACTTTCTTCAGTCAAAGCTATAGTTCATCTCTTAACAGAATCTGGAGTTTTTCACTGATCCGTCTGTCTCTTAGGAATTTTTACACTTCTCTCTGCAGATGGTTTCTATTCTTCTAATACCAACCACATAGTCCCTTACATAATTAATGATTTCATCTACGTGTATCTTAAAACTCAAAAATCATTAACAAGAAGTGAATATTTTGCCCACTCTTTGCAATAAGTCCAGATAATTGTGATTTGATATTTAAAATCAAAGATATATGGAATTATGAAAGAAGGGAAAGGCAGTACAATTAGAAAATGTTTTGAAAAAAGACTAAATTAGAATGGAGAAATGGACAGTTTGTAATATAAGAAAAGGAGAAAAGGTCACAGAAAAAGGGAAAAAGAAAAATCATAATAGGGAAAGTAGCAGAGGCTGGGACTTACATAGTTCTCACTTATCATGAGCTGGATCTTTTTCTCATTTTATCTGCAGTGTAACTATGGTTATGTGTAAAGTAGCTTTCCCAGCTAGTAAAGAGTGGAGTTGGGATTTGAACCCAAGACATTTGACTGGAGCAACTGTGTTCTCGACAGAAAGAAATGTAGTTATTTTCTTGATGAATAGCCATCCCAGATAAAATATCAAGATTGCAAAATATGAACTGAACAAATACAAAAAATTCTCAAGAGAACAATATTTTCATTAAAAATGCAGCAACAATGTAAAATGTGGTTGCTGATAAAAAATGTGTATGTATATAACAAAATTCAATTGTTTTCTACTAACCAAATGAGAGAATAAGATCGTCATAAAATAACCTTTTTTGTTTGTTTGCATGTTCACCAGCTTTTCTGCAAAATCATCAACCTTGAAATATTGACCATATGTGTATATAGTAAAAGGATGTAGAGATACATTCATATGTAAATATACTTACATAATTTTTCTTAAAAGATATTTCTAAAAGAAAACCAAAAGTAGTTATTTCTGGAGAGTGCGTTTATAAATTCAATAATTTGGAGACAGCTTTAAATTTTCTTTCATTTTTCTATGTACTTTGAAATATTAATGATAAACATGAATTATTTCATCATAAATATAGTTAATAAGTGGACACACCATATAGAAAAATATTTTTAGTAATTATCCACAGCAATGATAATCTCTAGCATTTGGGACAGCAGCATATTACTTGGGAAACTACTCTAAATTGCTATTTATGTGAGTCAAATTGGAAGCAATATAAATATCTCAAAGGACAAATAGTCAAAGAGATTCCATTTAAGACACTTAATACAATGTCACATAATTAAATTCACAGTGAAACTAACGATAAGTATGATAACATGGGAAGAAGAACTATAATAATTCCAAGTCAAAATCAGGACACAAAATGATATTATATGAAGATTTCGATGACAAACTCAATATGTTATGAACAAAAACTTGATGTAGAGTAATCATAACATAGTATGTTAGAATTATGGGATATGTTTCAGATGAAGTTTTTAGAAGTATGCTTGTGAAATCAGGGTAAAATGAATATCTCTGGGTTACAAAACTATTTAGATTATAGGCATCATTAGGAATTTTATAGCATGTTGAATTCAGAGGTAGAGACGCTCAATATTCTGAGTTTAGTCCCAGAGTACAGTCAAGAGGGTAAACAGTTTTTCTTAATTATTCCAACCTCAAAGTTGCCTTGACCTTTGTTATATAATGACATCAGGGAAGCGGACATTGAACAAGAAAGGCGTAAGTAAAAGATGGTCAAAATAGATTTACATAAAGCATATTGCATCCAAGAAACTGATGGGTTCAGAGATGAAGGGGTCAGAGACCCAAAAATAAGTGAACTGAACTGAGAGTATTTTCTTCCAGAGGGACTCTCCGACAATATGAGTGCTTAATCTTAGTGGAATAGTCTTTTTTATATGTCAAAGCAGATAGATAAAACGCATAACACATGAGATATATGTGTGTATCTGTGTGCATAAACAATCTTAATTCTTAAGAAAATTCAGGATCAGGTAAGGCAAATATTTGCACTCTGTTTTTCACTTGAAAGCTAAATTTTGAGATAGTTAAGGCACTTGCCAAAGGAGAAGTGAAGTTCTGCAGTTTTCAATCTTGGTAGAAATCATAATTTTTAAAGGACATTTAATTTTATCTCCCCAGATGCGAAGGCTTTGTTGATCCAATTCAGTTAGCTTCTGAATCAACAGATAGATCTGGGGGAGGCTTGGGCATCTGCATATTTACCAAGAGTCATAGACTGAAGGCAGTCAGAGGTAACATAACATGGAGCAAAAGCAAGGCATTCAAAGTTCAGCCCACCGATCTCCCCAAGCTGTCACTTCTTTTCTTCTCTTTGCAGATTCAGCCCTTGTCCTCAACTGCACCTTACTTTCAGCCAGTAGTATTATGATGAATAGCAGTGTGACTGAATTCATTCTCCTTGGGCTGACACAGGATCCAGTAAAGCAGAAGGCAGTATTCGGGGTCTTCTTGATCTTTTACCTTGCGACACTGCTGGGGAACTTTCTCATTGTAGTGACTATTAAAACAAGCAAGACCCTTGGGAGTCCCATGTACTTCTTCCTATTCTATCTGTCTTTTGCTGACACCTGCTTCTCTACAACCACAGCCCCCAGATTGATTGTGGATGCCCTTGCTCAGAAGAAGACCATTTCCTACAAAGAGTGCATGATTCAGGTCTTTACACTCCATTTCTTTGGGTGCATGGAAATCTTGGTGCTCATCCTCATGGCTTTTGATCGCTATGTAGCCATTTGTAAGCCCTTGCGATACACTACCATCATGAGCCGGCACGTGTGCAGTGTTTTGGTGATACTAGCCTGGGTGGGATCTTGTATCCACTCTTCAGCACAAATTTTCCTGGCTTTGAGATTGCCTTTCTGTGGCCCCAACGTGATTGACCACTATTTCTGTGACTTGCAGCCCTTGTTGAAACTTGCCTGCGTGGACACTTATGTGATAAATTTGCTAGTTGTTTCCAACAGTGGGGCCATATGCACGGTGAGTTTCATAATCCTGCTTATGTCCTATGTTGTCATCTTGTACTCTCTGCGAAACCACAGTGCTGAAGGAAGGCGAAAAGCCCTTTCCACCTGCACCTCCCACTTTATTGTGGTTGTCTTATTTTTTGGCCCATGCATATTCATATACACACGCCCCCCAGCTACATTTCCAATTGACAAAATAGTGGCTGTGTTTTATACAATTGGGACGCCCCTGCTCAACCCTCTGATCTATACTCTGAGGAATATGGAAGTGAAAAAAGCCATGAAGAAATTATGGTGTAGCAAAGCATGACTTCTCTTGATACAGGATATTCAGGGATTTCAATGTATTTTTCCTTAACAGCTTGGTTTTCCTTCATGGACGGGCAAGATGAAATATTCTCATTGTGGGAAAAATCCACTGGGAAATTTTAATTTCACTAATATTTTATATATTTAATTGAATTATTATGAATAAATACACATATATACACAACTTATTCAGATAAGATGGCATTAGAATAGGATTACCTAGGGGCACCTGGGTGGCGCAGTCGGTTAAGCGTCCGACTTCAACCAGGTCACGATCTCGCGGTCCGGGAGTTCGAGCCCCGCGTCAGGCTCTGGGCTGATGGCTCAGAGCCTGGAGCCTGCTTCCGATTCTGTGTCTCCCTCTCTCTCTGCCCCTCCCCCGTTCATGCTCTGTCTCAAAAATAAATAAATGTTAAAAAAAAAAAGAATTGGATTACTTAAAATCCATAAACATTGTGAACAACCTGGGCTGGCTCTCAGTTGAATTCTTTTGACAGCTGGCTATATTCACATGATAATTTCTCTTCCTGTACGATTTGTCTTCAGAAAAAAATATACTGACCATTGACAGAATGATTGTGTGTGTGTGTGTGTGTGTGTGCACACTAATTCTCTACAGATTTTATTCTAGTTTTTAAGAACTTGGATGTAGAGCTAATCCCTATGGAACCAGAACTTAGAAATGAAGGTCGTGGTCTTGACAACCTGGGAGTTGGAGAAGATGTTCTGAGAAAATTATGTGGTGGAATCTGTGCCTGAGGCTGACTTACTGGGACATGGATGGACCCTCAAACTCCACGAAGAGCTGGAAACCTGAGTGAAAACCTGGACTGTCTCTGGAAAACACTCTCAGTGTTCAGTGAATGGTGGGAGAAGGAGAGTTTTACATTTGGCAGTGATGGGAGGTATCAGCCAGGAACTGCTTTTTGGCAGGGTCCTTCTCTTTCATCGTTACAGATCAGGGACACTGAGAGGGTTTGGCAGCAGGAATATGCAGAAGGTTAAGGGGTAGAAGGGTGCTAGAAAACAATGTACAGTGTAGCGAAAGCAAAGGTGAAAGGAAAGTGGTAACTGTATCCAGGTGAGATAGAAGAAGCTTTGCCTTTTTTATTGGAGAATCACTCATTGGGTATCTCAACATTTGCAGGGAAACAAATGCAGTTCCTGGGTATCTCTATAAAATTGACCTAGATTAGCTTGACTTCCTTGGCTCTTCCATTTATTTGCATATCGGGAAAACCCTTTATTTATTTATTTATTTATTTATTTATGGTTCCCAATGGTGTCTGAAAATTCAAATTTCCTATTCTTTGGGAGATCCCATGATTGAAGTTCCACATTACTGCTTTTTGTTTATGGTCTTCTGGTTTTGTAGAGGAATGTTTAAATATGTATGTTAATTTTTGAAGTTAAACTAATTGATATCTGTAATAAACACCCTACCACCATAACCACCACCACGTCCGCCTCCACTACATCATAATCCCATAATTAAGTACTGTCATGTGATGCTGTTTCAATATCTGAACGTATAGTTACCTTCAAATTTGCACCAAGAAGAATTACTTTAAGTGATACAGGCTAATGAGAAAAGAATCCAATGACCTTCCCAAGTATGAGATCATTTCTAGCAACTGAAGACCAAATGTTATCATGTCTCATCTAAGATACCCAAGACTCCTACATAGAAAGAGGTGGCAAATAAATAGTTAAATCCCAAAGAGAACATATGTCAGAGCTCTCAGTGCCATATTACAAGAGGCAATTATGTTTTATGTTCTAAGTGAAGACTCCTGATCTTCCTAGTTTTGTGTCTTGCAGTTTCATTTCTGAAGCATTTGAATGTGGTCATGTGAAGTTTATATTTAGAATATTTGATTCTTAACTGACCAAGACATAATAAAAATAAATGTTTAATTCTTATCATTTTTTGATTTTTAAAATTTAATATAGTGGGAGAAAGAAAATATTCATTAATATTCAGAAAGCTGTGGGAATTTTCTTCTCATGCTTAGATCATTTAGATCCCAGCTTCCCTTAGATTTTAGATAAAGTCAGTTCATAACGGTGGAAGAAGTGGTCAGGGGACTGAAAAGTCTTACGTGACTGGTACCTTAACAAACTCACTCACCGTGTCTGCTTCTGGCAAATGGTGAAAGATTTTTCTTTGCCTTCCTTTTGGGAGATTTTTGTAGGCTCTCTAATTATAGTATCCTGGGTGTGGGAAGAAGATTTCTGTTTCTTATGATCACTGATGACCCCTTGTTAGCCCTCAGAAAGCCAGTGGTTTCCTTCCAAATTCTGTACCCTTCCCAGTGATCTCTTTTGAGCTAGTCCCTAGAAGTTCTCCTTATGGCTTCTCTGTGGGAGTGTGTGAGGAAACATCCAGGCATATCTGCTCCCAAAGAGTTATATTTATATGGAAAACTTCTAACATAGGCTAACGTCAACCAGTCACCCTCACCTGATACCAACCAGTCTCTCTTCCTTCCTTGACTTTTCTTATCTCATTCTGCTTCCTGTACCCATATGGAGGGTCCCATGCTATGTTCTCAGAGTAGCGCTCCAGCACTCAAACACACACACACACACACACACACACACATGCCCGCGCACGTGCGCGCGCACACACACACACACACACACACACACATGTGAAGTCTGGGGTGAGGGACAGACATATCTCTACAGTGATTTACTTAAGGATTTTTTTCACAAGTCTCTTGGCCACTTTATAACTTGACCACATCTATATCCTTTTTCTAGTAGGATACTTTCCTTCATCTTTTCCTTTGGTTTGGAAATTGGCAAAAGGTGATTTAGACACACAGTTCACATCCATTGTGTCTATACAACATTTCAGTTTTAACACCTTTTTACATAAGAAAGGTTACATTATAATTTGTATGAACACTGGGCCACAACAAGATTTAGTTTCATTTAGAAAGTGATGGTAGACACCACTGGAGGGGCCAAGATGGTGGAGCAGCAGGGAAGTCTTTTTTTTCCCTTTCTCGTCCCTGAAACGCAGCTAGATCAACACAAAACCACCTGCACACCTAGAGAAGAGATTTGAGGATTAACACAACAATCTGCAACTTCAGGCACAGAACTCATCAGGTACATGGTGCAGAGAGGTAAACTGGGGGAGAGAGAAGTTGTGGATAGTAGGGAGCTGTTTTTGCTTGTGGACAGAGGACAGAGACAGGGCGAGAGTACAGGAAATGCACTCCCCCTAAAAGAGGCTAGGGAAGAAGAAAAAAAGTGGAAACACCCACAAGAAAGGGAGGAAGAGAACTTAGAAAAGGGAGGGTTTAATTATATCTCCATAAACAGGGGTGGGCAGAAGCTGAAACTCCACAGCTCAATACCCGGTGAAGCTCTGTTTGGAAAGGTGAATACCCCAGCAGCAGACAGTGAAGTCCGAGGGGGCGCTAGGGGAGAGGCAGTTTCCCTTCCAGGATAACATTTGGTAAACGCTGGGTGGCCTCCCCACAGGCAATGGTCCCAGCAGACCCTGGATAACAGCCACGTTCACTGGGGTTGCGGTGAGGATGTTAAGGGTGAAGCCTGGTGACATATCTGTGTTGTGATTTACCATAATTCATAATCCCTGAATCACTGCTGCTACACGATTGCATGAACTTTTTCTAGCACAGGTTGGCACCAGGCTTCACTCTCTGGGCATCTGGAATGTCACAGTCATGTGAACCTTCCTGGGGGCAGGGAGGCACCGGCCATTGCTCTTGAGACCCTCCCCCAGAGCATCTCAGTGGGTCATAGCTGCAAGGCCCTCAGAAGTGAGGGGTTGGATACACAGTCCCATCTGAGATAAAATGTGGGGGGAAGGTGCTGCCTGGTGGACTGATGTCTTGGTCACAGGCAGTGTAGTTGTGGGGAGTGGACAGAAGCCTGAGACAAAGGAGGAGTGCTTGATTGCTTGTGGGGGAGTTCACAGAGTTCTGATACTAGAGACTGGGTAGCTTGGTGTTTCCATTTTCAGCCCTCCTGAGCATGTGAATACACACCCATGCTTGCCACAACCTTCAACTCTAGCACACTAAGCAGCGCCATCTTGTGGAGGATCGAGCCATTACACCAAGACCCTTCCAAGTGGGCCAATGGTGCTCTAGAGGAATGCCATAAGTGTCTGCCTGCTTAGTTTACAACTATAAAGTGCTGGATAGTTTGACTCCTGGGGGAAACTGGATTTGTTTCAACCATATTTCATTCTGTTCACTGGTCCGTCTATTCAATTTTCTTTTCTTTTCTTTTCTTTTCTCATCCTTGAAAAGACAAAAGAAAAACTTATATTTATTTTCCATTTTTATAAAAAGATTTCTCTTTAGGTTTTCTACTTTACTTTTACTTTTTTGTAAATTTTTAAATCCTATTTCACTTTCATCATTTCATTTTATTCTACCTTATTGTATTTGTTATTTTAAAATTTCAAATGTTTTTCTTTTTGTCCCCCTTTTTTCACTTGTTTTATTTCCTTTGTTCTCTATTCTATCAAGCTTCTTTCAACAACCAGACCAAAACACACCTACAATCCAGCATTCTTTATTTGATATTTTTGTGTTGTTTTAAATTTTGATTTATTTCTTTTACTTTATTAATTCTTTTTCATCCTTCAAAATGATGAGATGAAAGAATTCACCCAAAAAGAAAGAAGAGGAAGAAGTAGCAACCAGAGACTTAACTCAGTTATAAGCAAGATGTCAGAAACAGAATTTAGAATCACAATATTAAGAATACTATTCAGCTTAAAACACACACACACACACACACACACACACACACAATTGCTTTCTGTGGCAATAAAAGAAGTGTCAGAGTAAAATTAAAAAAGTTATAACTGGGGTGCCTGGGTGGCGCAGTCGGTTAAGCGTCCGACTTCAGCCAGGTCACGATCTTGCGGTCTGTGAGTTCGAGCCCCACGTCGGGCTCTGGGCTGATGGCTCAGAGCCTGGAGCCTGTTTCTGATTCTGTGTCTCCCTCTCTCTCTGCCCTTCCCCGGTTCATGCTCTGTCTCTCTCTGTCCCAAAAATAAATAAACGTTGAAAAAAAAAATTAAAAAAAAAAAAGTTATAACTGACATTCAATCTCAAATGGTGCCATAGTGGCAAGGATGGATGAAGCAGAGCAGCAAGTCAATGATATAGAGGACAAAATTATGGAGAATAATAAAATTGAGAAAAACAGGAAAATTAAGGCAAAAGAGCATGATATAAGAATGAGAGAACTCAGCGACTCATTAAAAGGGAATAATATCCAAATCATAGGGGTCTCAGAAGATGAAGAGAGAGAAAAAGGGGTAGAAGGGTCATGTGAGCAAATAATAGTGGAAAAGTAGACATCAAAACCAGGAAGCCCAGAAAACTGCCATTAGAGCCAACAAAAACAGAGCATCAAAGAGGCATATCATATTCCAATTCACAAAACACTCAGGCAAGGAAAGAGTCATGAAAGCAGCAAGGGGAAAAAAAACCTTAAGCTACAAGGGAAGACAGATCATGTTCACAGCACACCTATCCGCAGAAACTTGGCAGGCCAGAAAGGAGTGGCAAGATACGTTCAATATGTTGGATCAGAAAAGTATGCAGCCAAGAATTCATTATCCAGCAAAGTTGTCATTGAAAATAGAAGGAGAGATAAAAAGTTTCCCAAACAAACCTGATGGAGTTAGTGAACACTAACCCAGCCCTGCAAGAAATTTTAAGGGGAACTCCCTGGGAGGAAAAAAGACGAAAAAAAACCCAAAAAAGATCTAAAGCAACAAAGACTAGAAAGGACCAGAGAATACTACTGGAAACTTCAACTCCATAACAACACAATGGCAATAAGCTCATATCTTTTAGGACTCATTCTAAATGTCAATGGACTAAATGCTGCAATCAAAGACATAAGGTAACAGAATGGAAAAGAAAACAAGATCCATCTATATGCTGTTTACAAGGGACTCATTTTAGACATCAAGACACCTTCAGTGTTTATTTATTTTTGAGAATCAGAGAGAGACAGCATGAGCAGGAGAGGGCAGAGAGAGAGAGAGGGAGACCCAAAATATGAAGCAGGCTCCAGGCTCTGAGCTGTCAGCCCAGAGCCCGATGCAGGGCTTGAACCCACAGACCATGAGATCATGACCTGAGCTGAAGTTGGACGCTCAACCAACTGAGCCAACCAGGCACCCCGACATCAAGACACCTTCAGATTGAAAGTAGAGATGGAGAACCACCTAACAGGCTCCCGGTTGCCAAAAGAGAGCTGGAGTAGCCAGTCTTATAACAGACAATGTAGATTTTAAAATAAAGTCTGTCACAAGAGATTAAGAAGGGCATTAGATCATTATTAAGGGGTTTATCTACCTAGGAGGTCTAACAGTTGTAAACATTTATGCCCAATGTGAAATAACCCAAATTTATAAATCAATTAATGACAAATATAAAGGAAATCATTGACAATAATACGATAATAGTAGGGGACTTCAACACCCAAATTACAGCAATGGACAGATCATGTGAGTGGAAAATCAACATAGAAGCAAAGGCTTTGAATGACACACTGGACTGGATGTACTTAACAGATAGATTCAGAACATTTCATCCTAAAGCAGGACAATGCATATTCTTCTCTAGTGCACGTAGAACATTCTCCAGAATAGATCACATACTGGGACAAAAATCAGCCCTTAATAAGTACAAAAGGATTGAGATCATACCTTACATATTTTCAGACCACAACACAGTGAAACACGAAATCTCAAGAAAAAATTTGGACAGGCAACAAATACTTTGAGACTAAAGATGATCCTACTAAAAAATGAATAGGTTAACCAAGAAGTTAAAGTGGTACATAAAAAGTATATGGGCCAATGAAAATGATAATACCACAGATAAAAACCTCTGGGACACAACCAAGGCAGTCATAAGAGGGAAGTGTGTTGTAATTCACAGCTTCCTAAAGAAGGAAGAAAGGTCATAGATACACAACCTAACTTTACACTTAAAAGAGCTGGGAAAAGAAGAGCAAATCAGCAGAAGACAGGAAATAATAAAGATTAGAGCAGAAATAAATTCTGTCAAAATTGGAAAAAAAAAAAGAAACAGTAGAACAGATCAATGAAACCAGGAGTTGGTTCTTTGAAAGAATTAATAAAATTGATAAATCTTTAACAAGTTTGATCAAAAAACAAAAAGGATAGGGCCCAAATAAATCAAATCAAGAATGAAAGAGGGGAAATCATAGCCAATGCTTCTGAAATACAAACAATATTAAGACAATATTATGAACAATTATATGCCAATAAATTGGGCAATCTGGAAGAAATGGACAAATTCCTAGAGACATATAAACTACAAAAACTGAAATAGGAAGAAATAGAAGATCTGAACAGCCCCATAACCAGTAAAGAAATTGAATCCGTAATCAAAAATCTCCCCAAAACCAGAGTCCAGAGCTGGATGACTTTCCAGGGGAATTCTACCAAACACTGAAACAAGAGTTAACACCTATTCTTTTGAAGCTGTTCGAAAAAATAGAAATGGAAGGAAAAGTTCCAAACACATTCTATGAGGCCAGCATTACCTTGATTCCAAAACCAGACAAACACTCCACTAAAAACAACTACAGACCAATTTCCCTGATGAACATGGACATAAAAGGTCTCAACAAGACCCTAGCCAACACTAAAAGAATTATTCACCAGGATCAAGTGGGATTTATACCTGGGATGCAAGACTGACTGAATTTCCATAAACCAATCAATGTGATACATCTTGCTTAGAAAAGAAAGGAGAAGAACCACATGAACCTGTCAATAGATGTGGACAAAGCATTTGACAAAATTCAGCATCCTTTCTTGATAAAACGCCTCAAAGAGTAGTGATAAAAGGATCATACCTCAAGATCATAAAAGCTATATACGAGAGATCCACCACTAATATCATCCTTGGTGGGGAAAAAACTGAGAGCTTTCCCACAAGGTCATGAAAACGACTGGGATATCCACTCTCTCCACTGTTATTCAACATAGTATTGAAAGTCCTAGCCTCAGTAATAACACAACACAAAGGAATAAAATGCATCCAATTGGCAAGGAGGAAGTCAAACTTTCACTCTTTGCAGACGACATGATACACTATATGGAAAACCCAAAGGTTCTGCCAAAAAGCTGCCAGAACTGATCCGTGAATTCAGCAATGTCGCAGGATATAAATTCAATGCACAAAATCGGATGCATTTCTATATACCAATAATGAAGCAACAGAAAGATACATCGAGGAATTGATCCCATTGGCAATTGCACCAAGAACCATAAGACACCTAGGAATAAACCTAAACAAAGAGGTGAGAAATGTATACACGGAAAACAATAGGAAGCTACTGAAAGAAATGGAAGAAGACACACAACAAGATGGAAAAATATGCCCTGGTCATGGATTAGAAGAACAAATATTGCTAAAATGTCAATACTACCCAAGGAAATCTACGTATGTAATGCAATCCCTATGAAAATAAGACCAGCATGCTTCACAGAGCTAGAACAAACAATCCTAAAGTTTGTGTTGAACCAGAAAATACCCTGAAGAGCCAAAGCAATCCTGCAAAAGAAAACCGAAGCTAGAGCATCACATTCTGGACTTCAAGGTGGATTCCAAGGCTGTAATCATCAGGACAGTATGGTACTTCCACAAAAACAGACACTTAGATCAAGGGAACAGAATATAGAGCCCAGAAATGGACCCACAAACATATGGGCAACTAATCTTTCACAAAGCAGGAAAGAAAATCGAATGGAATAAAGACACTCTTCAGCAAATGGTATTGGGAAAACTGGACAGTGACATGCCGAAGAATGAACCTGGAACACTTTCTTACACCAGACACACAAATAAACTCAAATAGATGAAAGACCTAAGTGTAAGGCAGGAAGCTCTCAAAATCCTAGAGGAGGAAACAGGCAAAAACCTCTTTGACTTCGGCTGTAACAACTTCTTGCTCAACATGTCTCTGGATGCAAGGGAAGAAAGCAAAAATGAACTATTGGGACCTCATCAAGATGAAAAGCTTTTGCGTGGTGAAAGAAACAATCAGCAAAAACAAAAGGCAAATGATGGAATGGGAGAAGATGTGTTCAAATTACATATCAGATAAGGGGTTCGTATCCAAAGCCTATAAAGAATTTGTCAAACTCCACACCTGAGAAAGAAATAATCCAGTGAGGAAATGGACAGAAGACCTGAACAGGCACTTTTCAAAAGAAGACATCCAGATGGTTGACACACACATGGAAACATGCTCAACTCACTCATCACCAGGGAAATACAAATCTAAGCCACAGGGAGATACCACCTCACAGCTGTCAGAATGGCACACATTAGCAACTCAAGCAACCATAGATGTTGGTGAGGATGCGGAGGAAGGGGAACCCTTTTGCACTCCTGGTGGCAATGCAAGCTGGTGCAGCCACTCTGGAAGACAGTATGGAGGTTCCTCAAAAAATTAACAATAGAACTACCTTATGAGCCAGCAATTGCACAACTACATATTTATCCAAAGGATACAGGTATGCTGTTTTGAAGGGACACGTGCACTCCATTGTTTATAGCAGCGCTATTGACAAAAGCCAAAGTATGGAAAGAGACCAAACGTCCATTGACAGATGAATGGATAAAGAGGATGTGGTATACACACACACACACACACACACACACACACACACACACACTGGAATATTACTCAGCAATCAAAAAGAAAGAAATCTTGCCATTTGCATCAATGTGGTTGGAACTAGAGTATTCTGCTGAGGGAAATTAGTCAGTCAGAGAAGACAAATATCATATGACTTCACTCATATGTGGAATTTAAGATACAAAACAGATGACCATAGGGCAAAGGAAGCAAAAATAGTGTAAAAACAGGGAAGGGGACAATGCATGAAACTCTTAAATGTAGAGAACAAACTGATGGGTGCTGGAGGGGTTGTGAGTGGGTGGGTGGATAAATGGGCAACGGACATTGAGGAAGACACTTGTTGGGATGAGCCCTGGATGTCAGATGTTGGGGATGAGTCACTGGATTCTACCCCTGAAATTATTAGTGAACTATATGCTCACTAACTTGCATGTAAATTTAAAAAAATGATGTGGTACGTACATGCAGTAACACTTAGCCTTATTATGAATGAAATCTTGCCATTTGCAACAACGTGGATGGACTTAGAGGGCCCATAAGCTAAATAAATCAGACGGAGGAAGTCAAATAACGAATGATTTCACTCATATGTGGAATTTAAGAAATAAGGCAAAAGAGAAAAGAAAGAAGGAAGAGAAAAAACACCCAGACTCTAAAATACAGAGAATAAAATGCTGGTTGCCGAAGGGAGGTGGGCGGCTGGGTGAAATAGTAAAGGAGATCAAGGGAGAGAAGATACTCGAGAGGTAGCCAGTCTGTGACACTTGTGATGAACGCTGAGTAATGTGTAGAATTGCTCAATAACAAAAGTGCATTTCATTGTTAAGTATAACTTGAGTTTATTTAAAAATAAAACTACTTAAAAACATCTTCATTTCCATATTTTTTCTCTTCTCTCTTTACCTGCTGGCTTACTGACTTCAAAATATATAGAAATTGTAGGAATTTTAATGAGTAGTTTCATTGTAATTTTATATTTTATGAGTATCATTAAGATTTATAATATTATATCTAAGAGTGACATTTTCTAGAATGAGAAAGAGGGAGAAGTTTAAAACCTTGCTTAAAGTGACAGACGTATAAATAGTGAAGCTAGAATTCTATTTCATCACATGTGGTTCAAACTCTACATGGACTCCGAGTTTTGTGTGGGGTTAGAAAAGATTTGGCTTAAAGAGCAGAGCATTTGGGAACTTTCAGTAATCTATACCTGCTTGCTTTTTCCATAGGGCAGGGACAGGAGTGGAGCACTTGGTAACTGAAATGAGAGGTGTCCCTTAGGACAGACTGGTAGGGGAGAAGGGCTCTGAGGACAGAATCTGCCCATTGATGGCCTTGTTCAGGAATCCTTGGCACTGAGGTTGCTGTGGTCAAGGATTGACTGAGTTTATCCCTTGGGGTTTGGTGGGAAGGGCAGAGTCCTTGTCCCTCCAAAGTCTCAGCGTTTGTGAACGTGTATGAAATCTCTATAAATATCTGATGGAGGAGGAAGAAATGTTAATTTATGTGTTCTTCCAGGGTTTTTTTTTGGGGGGGGGTTTACAGAGCTGCTTTTAGAGATGTTCCTATCATAGAATAGTGGGGATGTTTCTTTTAATTCTCAAAAGTTCTAAGAATAGAAGTGAGAAATTTTATGCTGATATTACAGCTCTAACTCAGGCCTTCTAGGAAAGACTGGCTATCCGTGGAGTATCTCCTCTCCCCACAGACCCTGCACTGGAAATCTGAGTAAATCTATTGGATGTACGGTTTACATGTTGCACACTTACTGCACATGATTCATCTTCAACGTAAATCCGAATTGCGAGAGCAAATCTAGGAGCTCTCTCTTGGATCTCATCTCCTTTATGAGCAATAAAGTAAGTTTTCAAACCCAAGTAATCTATATTCTTTTCCTTGCCTCCCATGAAGGACTGGGTTTTAGGGCAGTTGCCATGATATAATTCTGTCTCCTGAGACACTTGAAGCTCCGGGAACATATTTGTCTTAGTGATGAGAGGATCTGAATGTGTCAGGGCTCCCAGTTTTCACTGATCTCTGCTTGAGGCAGCACAGTCTCAGGAAAAATTCTTATCGAAAGGGTGGGAGGTATATTTGAAGGGGCAGAGGTATAGTATCCTATACATATGGGTTTCTTTTTCTTTTAATGGTTTAAATAAGCAGCTGATCCTCAGGAAGCAATGGAAAGTGGAAGGTTATCAGACGAAGGTCATTTAGCCACTAGGAAATACTGAAAATGTAGTGAATGATATGGTTGGAACATATTCATGAGGGACAGCAAGTGTCAGGCATGGCTGGAACACACACAAGCAGAAGCCCTGGGAGGAAAGGTGGTAAGCAAGACTATGGCACAGCGTTTGAGGACTTTGAAAGTCATGGTGAGTATTTCAGCCTTCGCACTTGAAAACCACAGTAACCCTTTAATCATAAGTTAAGATTCATCATATTTTTAGAACACCCACTTTTCCTTTTGAAGTTGTAGCTAGGAGGTAAAAAGAGGGAGAGGAGAGAGAGGGAGGAGAAGAGGGAATTTCTGAAATTGGGTCCTTTCTTTCTGTATAGAAACATAGAGGGTCCATTTAAAGAATTGTAGGATTGACCATTTGTAAGACTGAGATTTATGAGATACCAGCCTGATTTTGCAGTATGTATGAGCTAATAATACGGTGAAAACTCACATAGTTATCTCCCTCAATGTGAGTGAGACATTCACAAATTTCACAAAATGGTGTGAGACATTTATTTAGAATTAGTGAGGATTAGACATTGTGTGAAAGGAATTTTTGTCTCATGTTTTGAGAATCTAAACTGATCCTGTTTTTAGATCAGTGAAAATACTCTGCATGATATTACGATGATGGATGTCTGTTACTAATATGTACCGAAACCATAGAATGTACCACACCCAAGAGTGAGCCTTGGGGTAAACGTTGGACTCTGGGTGATGAGGATGTGTCACGGTAGGCTCATCAGTTCTGGGAAATGTACCGTTCTGGTGGGCGATGTTGATAATGGCAGGGGTGATATCTGTGTGGGGGCTAGGGACCTTATGGGGAATCTCTGTACCTGTGTGTTGGTGTTGCTGTGAATGTAGCACTGCTCTAAAAAAATTAAGTCTTAGCAACGCTGACAAACTAAAAAGCAACAACAACCAAAAACTCTTATTAAAGCTGAGAGGAGGTGTGAGATTTTGCTGCCTCCTCCCCGCCCCCCACAGAGACAGCTGAGAGGAAGCCCATCTGCTCCTCCTCTGAGAGTGGAAGGGACAGGTCTGGAGTCACCATTGAATCATACTCGGGATGTCTGCTGGGTCAATCTTCATTCTCTTGGGGCCACAGTGGATCCACCTGTATGCTCTCCATTGAGTTTCCAAGTGCAGGGGATACAAAGATGGATGTCTTCAGGGCAACCCTGACATCTTGAAGGGAGCAGGCACCTCATTCCAGATAAGCCCAAATCCAACAAGACTAAATTTAGAAAAAAACAGATGAAATTTTGATAAACAACTGAATGATTTTGTCCTTCTGTGCTGAATAAATCTTAATAAAATCAGCTCTCATATCTTGTATATCTTCAAATTTCATACCTGACTGCAAAAATATGTTCAGATTTCATAACCTGGCTTCCATGGCCTTTGGCAGAGACGAAACCTTACTTTTCCAAGTTTTTCTACTGTGACACTAGAATCCGTCTAAACCAGCGGTTTCATATTGATCCTCTCTATTTGTCCCATGATCCCTATTAAAACGTTGGTTGGTTTCTTTCATGTCAATGCTCTCACCCCTCTGATTTTCATATCTTTGCATCACAAACTCTTTACAACCAAGGGCCTATTTTATTTCTACTTTCCTCTCCTCATATACAGAACCTGTTATGTACTTTGTATTTTAGTATTTATTTATTTATGTATTTATTCATTTAATATTTATTCATAATTGAAAGACAGAGAGAGACAGAGTGCTAATGGGAAGGTGCAGAGAGAGAGGGAGACACAGAATTTGAAACAGGTTCTAGGCTCTAAGCTGTCAGCCCAAAGCCCCATGCAGGGCTCTGACTCACGGACTGCAAGATCATGACCTGAGCCAAGCCATCTGCTCAACCGACTGAGCCACCCTGGCGCCACTGTTTTTTAGTATTTATGAACGATATTTGGAGTTGCCATTCCCAGCTCCTGATCACCATGAGCAAATTAGCAGGAACCACAGTGCTGAGATGTTTTCAGTTACTCGGGGAAGGAAATATGTGTGAAAAACAGTTGTGCAGATGTATTATGGGTAAATTAACAGGTAGATTAATATCCTGGTAATTTTAATAATCATAATGGAATGTTGATACTAGTAATCATAATGAAAGAGCCATTCCAATCGCAGTTACTAAATACTTGCATCTCTTCTGCATCATACGTACTGTATTTAGCCTTCACAGAAACCCTAAAAAGTAGATTATTTTAATCTTCATGTTTACAGAGGAAGAATAAGTAGCACAGTTATGTAGGGACTTGTGAAATTTGGCATCATACTGCGCAGTGGGTGGGGTATGAATCCTGGCGGTGTGGCTTCAGCCTGGATGCTCCGTCATTGTGCTAACCTACCTCTCTGCTCTGCTTTAGGGGATTTGCATCTTAGGGAACCTGGTTTAGAACTGGAATTTCTTCAATCAAATCTATAGTTCATCTCTTAACATAACCCTGAGTTTTTCACTGACCCATCTATCCTTTAGGAATTTTTACTCTTCTCTTTGCAGATGGTTTCTATTCTTCTCATACCAATCACATAGTCCCTTACATAATTAATGCTTTCATCTATGCATATCTTAAAACGCAAAAATCATTAAGAACAGGTGAGTATTTTGCCCAATCTTCGCAATAAGTCCAGATAATTGTGATTTGATATTTAAAATCAAAGATAATTATGGAATTCTGAGAGAAGGGAACAGGCAGTAGAATTTTAAAAGGTTTTGAAACAAACACTAAATTAGAATGGGGAAATGGACAGCTTGTAATAAAAGAAAAGGAAAAAAAGTCATAGAAAAGGGAAAAAGTAAAATCATAATAGGGAAAGTAGCAGAGGCGGGGACTTACATAGTTCTCTCTTATTATAAGCTGGATCTTTTTCTCATTTTATCTACAGCGTAACCATGGTTATGTGTAAAGTAGCTTTCCCCAGCTAGTAAAGAGTGGAGCTGGGATTTGACCCCAAGACATCTGACTACAGCAACTGTGTTCTTGACCAAGAAATGTAGTTAGTTATTTTCTTGATGAATAGCCATCCCAGATAAAATATCAACATTGCAAAATATGAACTGACCAAAGATAAAAAATTTCATAAAAGCAATATTTTCATTAAAAATGTAGTAACAATGCAAAATGTGGTTGGTGATAAAAATGTACGTGCATATAACAAAATACAATTGTTTTCTACTAACCAAATGAGAGAATAAGATCATGTCATAAAATAACCTTTCTTGTTTGTTTGCATGTTCATCAGCTTTTCTGCAAAATCATCAACCTTGAAATATTGACCATATATGTATCTAGTAAAAGGATGTAGAGATACACACATATGTAAATATACTTAGAGAATGTTTCCTAAAAGACATTTCGAAAAGAAAACCAAAAGTAGTTATTTCTGGAGAGTAGGAGTATAAATTCAATAGTTTGGAGACAGCTTTAAATTTTATTTTATTCTTCTGTGTCTTTTGAATAACTAATGATAAACATGAATTATTTCATCATAAAATATAGTTAATAAATGGATGTAAAATGTTGAGAAACATTTTTAATAATTATCAACAGCAATGATAATCTCTAGCATTTGGGACAACAACATCATACTTTGGAAATTGAGTTGTTATCTATGTGACTCAAAATTGGAAACTATATAAATAACTCAAAGGACACATGGTCAAAGAGATGCCACTTATGAAACTTCATACAATGTCACATAATTAAATTAACAGTTAAACTAATGCTAAGTATAATAACATGGGAAGAAGTGTTATAATAATTCAAGTCAAAATCAGGACACAAAATGATATAATATGATGATTTCAGTGACAAACTCAACAAGTTATGAACAAAAACTTGAAATAGAACAATCATAACATAGTATGTTGGAATTATGGGATATGTTTCAAGATGAAATTTTTAGAAGTATCCTAGTGACTTCAGGGTAAAATGAACATAACTGAGTAACAATACTATTTAGAATATAGGCATCATTAGGAATTTTATAGCATGTTCAATTCATAGGCAGAGATGCCCAATAGTCTTAGTCCCACAGTAGAGTCAAGAGGGTAAACAGTTTTCCTCAATTATGTCAACTTCAAAGGTGTCCTGATATTTGTTATGTAATAGCGTCAGTGAAACTGACATTGGACAACGGAGGTTAAGTAAAAGATTGTCAAAACATATTTTGTAAAGTATATTTCATCCAACATACTGATGGAGTCAGAGATAAAGGGGTCAGGGACCCAAAAATGAATAAACTGAACTGCGAATACTTTCTTCCAGAGGGATTCTCCAACAAGTTAATTATAGTGGAATAGTGTTTTCCAGATGTCAAAGCACATAGACAAAATGCATAACACATGAGATATATGTGTGTATCTGTGTGCCTAAACAATCTTTTAATTCTTAGGGAAAATCAGGATCAGGTAAGGCAAATATTTGCACTCCATTTTTCATATGAAAGCTAAATTTTGAGACAGTTAAGTCACTTGCTGAAGGAGAATTGAAGTTCTGATGCTTTCAATCTTAGTAGGAATCATGATTTTTAAAGGACATTTAATTTTTACTCCCCAAATGCAAAGGCTTTGATCCAAGGGAGTTAGTTTCTAAATCAACAGATAGATCTGGAGAGGGTTGGGCATCTGCAGATTGACCAAGAGTCATAGAAGTTTCAAGGCAGTCAGAGGTAACATAACATGGAGCAAAAGCAAGGCATTCAGAGTTCAGCCCAGTGATCTTCCCGAGCTGTCACTTCTTTTCTTCTCTTTGCAGATTCAGCCCTTGTCTTCAACTGCACCTTACTTTCAGCCAGTAGAATTGCGATGAATAGTAGTGTGACTGAATTCATTCTCCTTGGGTTGACTCGGGATGCAGGAAAGCAGAAGGCAGTATTTGGTGTCTTCTTGATTCTTTACCTTTCGACACTGTCGGGGAACTTTCTCATTGTAGTGACTATTAAAATAAGCAAGACCCTTGGGAGTCCTATGTACTTCTTCCTGTTCTATTTGTCTTTTGCTGACGCCTGCTTCTCTACAACCACAGCCCCCAGATTGATTGTGGATGCCCTTGCTCAGAAGAAGACCATTTCCTACAAAGAGTGCATGACTCAGGTCTTTGCAGCCCATTTCTTTGGGTGCATGGAAATCTTGGTGCTCATCCTCATGGCTTTTGATCGCTATGTAGCCATTTGTAAGCCCTTGCGATACACTACCATCATGAGCCGGCACGTGTGCAGTGTTTTGGTGATTCTAGCCTGGGTGGGATCTTGTATCCACTCTTCGGCACAAATTTTCCTGGCTTTGAGATTGCCTTTCTGTGGCCCCAACGTGATTGACCACTATTTCTGTGACTTGCAGCCCTTGTTGAAACTTGCCTGCATGGACACTTATGTGATAAATTTGCTAGTTGTTTCCAACAGTGGGGCCATATGCACGGTGAGTTTCATAATCCTGCTTATCTCCTATGTTGTCATCTTGTACTCTCTGCGTAACCACAGTGCTGAAGGAAGGCGAAAAGCCCTTTCCACCTGCACCTCCCACTTTATTGTGGTTGTCTTATTTTTTGGTCCATGCATATTCATGTATACACGCCCCCCAACCACATTTCCAATAGACAAGACAGTGGCTGTGTTTTATACAATTGGGACGCCCCTGCTCAACCCTCTGATCTATACCCTGAGGAATGTTGAAGTGAAAAATGCCATGAAAAAGTTATGGTGTAGCAAAGCATGACTTCTTTTGATACAGGGTATTCAGGGATTCTAATGTATTTTTCCTTAACAGCTGGTTTCTTTCATGTGCAGGAAAGATGAAATATTCTCATTGTGGGAAAAATCCATTAAAATTTTTAATTTCACTAATATTTTATATATTTAATTGACTTATTATGAATAAGTATGAATAAATCCACATCCCTTTTTCAGAGAGGATGACATTAGAATAGGATTACTTGAAATCCATAAACATTGTGAACCACCTGTGCTAACTCTCAGTTGAATTCTTTTGACAGCTGGCCATATTCATATGATAATTTATCTTACTGTACAATTTGTCTTCAGAAAATAATATACTCACTATTGACAGAATGATTGTGTGTGTGTGTGTATGTGTGTGCACACACTAATCCTTTACAGATTTTATTCTAGTCCTTAAGAACTTGGATGTAGAGGTAATCCCTATGGAACCAGAGCTTAGAAATGAAGGTTGTGGTCTCGAGTTGGAGATGTTCTGAGAAAATTCTGTGGTGGAATCTGTGCCTCAGCTTGACTCACTGGGACATGAATGGACCCTCAAACTCCATGAAAAGCTGGAAACCTCAGTGAAAACCTGGACTGTCACAGGAAAACACTGTCAATGTTTGGTGAATGGTGGGAGAAGGAGAGTTTTACACTTGGCAGTGATGGGCGGTGTCAGCCAGTGAACTGCTTTTTGGCAGGGTCCTTCTCTTTCATCTTCACAGATCAGGGCCAGTGAGGCAGCAGGAATGGCAGAAGGTTTGGCAGCAGGAATATGCAGAAGATTAAGGGGTAGAATCATGGCTACAAAACAATGTACAGTGTAGAGAAAGCAAAGGTGAAAGGAAAGTGGTAACTGTATCCAGGTGGGATAGAAGAAGCTTTGCCTTTTTATATTGGGGAATACTCATTGGGTATCTGAACGTTTGCAGGGAAAGAAAATGCAGTTCCTGGGTATCTCTATAAAATTGACCTGGATTAGCTTGACTTCCTTGGCTCTTCCATTTATTTGCATATCGGGAAAACCCTTTATTTATTTATTTATTTATTTATTTAGGTTCCTAATACTATCTGAAAATTCAAATTTCCTATTCCTCGGGAGAACCCAGGATTAAAGGTGCTTTTCAATTTTGGGCTTCTGGTTTTGTAGGAGAATGTTTAAATACATATTTTGATTTTTGAAGTTAACCTAATTGATATGTGTAGTAAACACCCTACCGCCATAACCACCACCACGCCCGCTACCACCACATCATAATCTCATAATTAAGTACCGTCATGTGATGCTGTTTCAGTGTCTGAACTTATAATTCCCACCAAATTGGCACCAAGAAGAATTACTTTAAGTGATACAGGCTAATGAGAAAAGAATCCAATGAACTTCCCAATTATGAGAACATTTCTACCAACTGAAGACCAAATGTTATCATGTCCCATCTAAGATGCCCAAGACTCCTACATACAAATAGGTGGCAGAATAAATAGTTAAGTCCTAAGGAAGACATTTCTCCAAGCTCTCAGTGCCTTATTTACAAGAGGAAATTATGTTTTATGTTCTAAGTGAAGACTCCCGATCTTCCTAGTTTTGTGCCTTGCAGTTTCATTTCTGAAGCATTTGAATCTGGTCGTGTGAAGGTTATATTTAGAATAATTGCAGAAATTTTCTTGTCATGCTTAGTTCATTTGGATGCCATATTCTCTTAGATGTTAAATAAAGTCTCAGTTGGAAGGGGTGGGAGAACTTGCAGGGAACTGAAAGATCTTACTTGACCTGGTACCTTAACAAACTGCCTCACTGTCTCTTCTCTAGTAAATGGTGAAAGCTTTTTATTTGCCTTCCTTGGGGGGGCTTTTGGTAGGCTCTCGAATTTTAGCGTCCTTGATGTGGAAAGATTTCTATTTCTTATCATCACTGATAATCCCTTGTTAGCCCTTAGAAAGCCAGTGGTTACCTTCCAAATTCTGTATGCTTCCTGGTGAACTCCTTTGGGTTGGTCCCTAAAAGATCTCTTTATGGCTTCTCTGTGGCAGTTTGTGGGGAAATGTCCAGGCATCTCCGTTCTCAAAGTGTTCTATTAATGAAGAAACATTTCTAACATAGACTGATGTCAACCAGTCACCCTCGTCTGATACCAACCAGTCTCTCTTCCTTGCTTGACTTTTCTTATCTAAGTCTGCTGAGTGCACCCATATAGAGGGTCCCATGGTAGGTTCTCAGAGTAACGCTCCTGCATGCACACACACACACACACACACACACACACACACCCCTGGCGTGAGGGACAGACATACCTCTACAGTGAATTCTCTAAAGCTGTTTTCACAAATTACTCAGCCACCTTATAACCTGACCACGTTTATATCCTTTATCTAGTTGTAGGATACTTCTGTTGATCATTTCCTTGGTTTGGAAGTAGGCATAAGATGATTTAGGCACAAGTTCACATCCATTGTGTCTATTCAACATTTCAGTTTTAACACCTTGCTACATAAGAAAGGTTACATTATAAACAATTTGTATGACCACTGGACCTGAAGAGAATGTATTTTCATTTGGAAAGTGATGGTAGACAGCACTGGAGGGGAGAAGATGGTGGAGCAGCCGGGTAGTTTTTCTTTTCTCTGTCTCTTCCCTGAAATACAGTTAGATCATCACCAAACCATCTTGCACACCTAGGAAACAGATTTGAGGATTAACACAACAATTTGCAACTTGAGCCACAGAATTCAGCAGGTACATGATGCAGAGAGGTGAACTGGGTGAGAGAGAAGCTGTGGATAGTAGGGAGCTGTTTTTGCTTGTGGACAGAGGACAGAGACAGGGCGAGAGTACAGGAAATGCACTCCCCCTAAAAGCAGCTGATGAGGAAGACAAAGAGTGGAAACACCCACAAGGACTGATCAAGAAAGGGAGAAAGAGAACTTAGAAAGAAAGGGTTTAATTACCATTTACAAACTGGGGTTTTATCAAGAAAGGATGCTGAACTTTGTCAAATGGTTTCTCCATATCTATTGACAGGATCACATGGTTCTTCTCCTTTCTCTTACTAATGTGATGTATCACATTGATGATTTGTTGAAATTGAGTCATCCTTGCATCCCAGCTATAAATCCCACTTGATCGTGGTGAATAGTTCTTTTAGTGTATTGTTGGATCAGGTTGGGTAGGATCTTGTTGAGAGGTTTTGCATCCATGTTCATCAGGGAAATTGGTCTGTAGTTCTCCTTTTTAGTTCTCCATTTAGTTCTCCATTTCAAGGTAAATGCTGGCCTCATAGAATGCGTTTGGAACTTTTCCATCCATTTCTACTTTTTGGAACAGCTTCAAAAGGATAGGCGTTAACTCTACTTTCAGTGTTTGGTAGAATTCTCCAGGAAAGCCATCCAGCCCTGGACTCTGGTTTTGGGGAGATTTTTGATTACAGATTCAGTTTCTTTACTGGTTATGGGGCTGTTCAAATCTTCTCTTTCTTCCTATTTCAGTTTTTGTAGTTTATATGTCTCTAGGAATTTGTCCATTACTTCCAGATTGCCCAATTTATTGGCATATAATTGCTCATAATACTGTCTTAATATTGTTTGTATTTCTGTAGTGTTGGTTGTGATCTCTCCTCTTTCATTCTCCATTTGATTTATTTAGGTCCTTTCCTTTTCTTCTTGATCAAACTTGTTAGAGGTTTATCAATTTTATTAATTCTTTCGAAGAACCAACTGGTTCTTGGTTTCATTGATCTGTTCTACTTTTTTTTTTCATTTTGATACAATTGATTTCCACTCTAACATTTATTATTTCCTAATGCTGATTTGGGGTTTTATTTGCTGTTCTTTTCCCAACTCTTTTAAATATAATGCTAGGTTGTTTTTCTGGGACTTTTCTTCTTTTTTAGGAAGGAATGCATTGCTACACAGTACCCTCTTATGACTGCCTTGGCTCTGAGCAGATTTTTTGCTGTGGTGTTATCATTTTCTTTGGCCCATATATTTTTTATGTACCTCTTTAACTTCTTGGTTCACCTATTCATTCTCTAGTAGGTGCTCTTTAGTATCCATGTATTTGTTGTCTTTCCAAACTTTTCCTTGTGGTTGAATTTGAGTTTCACAGTGTTGTGGTCTGAAAATATACAAGGTATGATCTCAATCTTTTTCTACTTATTCAGGGCTGATCTGTGTCCCAGTATGCGATATTTTCTGGAGAATGTTCCACGTGCACTGGAGAAGAATATGTATTGTGCTGCCTTAGAATAGATTGTTCTGAATATATCTGTTAAGTACATCCAGTCCAGTATGTCATTCAAAGGCTTTGTTTCTTTGTTGATTTTCCACTCAAATGATCTGTTGTTTCTTGTAATTTGGGTGTTGAAGTCCCCTACTATTATCGTATTATTGCCAATGAGTTCCTTTATATTTGTGACTAATTGATTTGTAAATTTGTGGTATCAAAACTTGGGGACATAAATGTTTACAATTGTTAAATCTCCTTGGCAGATAGACACCTTATTTATGATCTAATGCCCCTCTTCATCTCTTGTTACACTCTTTATTTTAAAATCTAGATTTTCTGATATAAGACTGGCTACTCCAGCTTTCCTTTGGCAACCATTAGCATGATAGTTCTCTATTCCTAACTTTCAATCTGAAGGTGTCTTAAGTCTAAAATTAATATCTTGTAATCAGCATATAGATGGATCTTGTTTTTTTTATCCATTCTTTTACCCTATGTCTTTGATTGCAGCATTTAGACCATTGACATCTAGAGTGAGTACTGAACGATATGAACTTATTGCCATTTTGTTGTCTGTGGAGTTGGAGTTTCTGGTGGTATTGTCTGGTCCTTTCTAGTCTTTGTTGCTTTTGATATTTTTTGTTTTGTTTTTTCTTTTCTCCTCTCAGAGAGTTCCCTTAAAATTTCTTGCAGGGCTGGTTTAGTGTTCACTAACTCCATCAGTTTTGTTGGTCTGGGAAACTTTTTATCTCTCCTTCTGTTTTCAATGGCAACCTTGCTGGGTAACGAATTCTTGGCTGAATATTTTCTGCACATTGAACGTATTTTGCCACTCTTTTCTTGCCTGCCAAGTTTCTGCGGATAGGTGTGCTGCAAACCTGATCTCTCTTCCCTTGTAGGTTAAGGACTTTTTTTTTCCCCTCACTGCTTTCATGGTTCTTTCCTTGCGTGAGTATTTTGTGAACTTGACTATGATATGTCTTTTTGATGCCCGGTTTTTGTTGAATCTAATGGGAGTTTTCTGGGATTCATGGATTTTGAGGTCTACTTTTCCACTATTATTTGCTCCCATGACCCTTCTACCCCTTTTCCCTCTCTTTGTCTTCTGGGACCCATATGATTTGGATGTTATTCCTTTTTAATGAGTCACTGAGTTCTCTCATTCTTATGTCGTGCTCTTTTGCCTTAGTTTTCCTCTTTTTTCCTGCTTCATTATTCTCTATAATTTTGTCCTCTGTATCATGAATTTGCTGCTCTGCTTCATCCATCCTTGCCACCATAGCACCATTCGAGATTGAATGTCAGTAATAGCATTTTTATTTTTATTTTTATTTTTTTTTAATTTTTTTTCAACGTTTATTTATTTTTGGGACAGAGAGAGACAGAGCATGAACGGGGAGGGTCAGAGAAAGAAGGAGACACAGAATCGGAAACAGGCTCCAGGCTCCGAGCCATCAGCCCAGAGCCTGACGCGGGGCTCGAACTCACGGACCGCGAGATAGTGACCTGGCTGAAGTCGGACGCTCAACCGACTGTGCCACCCAGGCGCCCCAGTAATAGCATTTTTAATTTCACCTTGACTGGAGTTTACTTCTTTTATTGCCACAAACGGGATTCTTCATGTTTTTTGTTTTTTATTTTACCCTGGGTAGTATTCTTACAATTGTGATTCTAAATTCGTGTTCTGGCATCTTGCTTGTAACTGTGTTGATTAAGTCCCTGGTTGCCATGTCTTCCTTTTCTTTCTTTTGGGGTGAATTCCTTCATTTAATCATTTTGAAGGAAGAAAAAGAATTAACAAAATAAAGTAAATAAATAAAAATTAAAGAATTAAAATCAACACAAAAAGAATCAAAGGAAGGATGCTAGTCACAGGTGTGTTCTGGATGTTTGTTGAAAGGAGTTTCATAGAATAGAGAAAAAAAGGAAAGAAAAATAGTGAAAAAAAGGTAAACAGTTGAAAATTTAAAATAATGAATACAATAACATAGAATAAAAAGAAATGAGGAAAGTGAAATAGATGTAAAAGTTTACAAAAACGTGAAAAATACAGTAGAAAAACTGAAGAAAAATCTTTTCATAAAAATCGGAATAAGTATCATTTTTTTTTCTTTCTGTCTTCACAAAAAAGAAAATAAAATTAAATTAAATACAGAGAACAAACAGATGGGAGCTGGAGGGGTTGTGAGTTGGTGGATGAATAAATGGCAAAGGACCTTGAGGAAGACACTTGTTGGGATGAACACTGGATGCAAGATGTAGGGGATGAATCACTGGGTTCTACTCCTGAAATTATTAGTGAACTATATGCTGACTAACTTGCATGTAGATTAAAAAATATAATGTGGTACATACAATTCAGTCATAGCATTAAAATGAATGAAATCTTACCATTTGCAACAACATGGATGGACTTAGAGTGTCCATAAGCTAAATAACTCAGACAGAAGAAGTCAAATAGCACATGATTTCACTCATATGTAGAATTTAAGAAATAAGGCAACTGAACAAAGAAAGAAAAAAGAAACACCCCAGACTCTACAATACAGAGTAGAAAATGCTGGTTGCCAAAAGGAGGTGGGTAGCTGGGTGAACTAGTAAAGGAGATCAAGAGGAGAGAAGATACTCCAGAGGTAGCCAGTCTGTGACACTTGTGATGAGCACTGAGTAATGTGTAGAATTGCTCAATAACAAAAGTGCATTTCATTGTTAAGTATAACTTGAATTGATTTAAAAATTTAAAAATATTTAAAAATGTCTTAATTTCCATATTTTTTCTCTTCTCTCTTTACCTACTGACTCAACTGACTTCAAAATATTTAGAATTTTTAATGAGTAGGTTTCATTGTAATTTTATATTTTATGAGTCTCATTAAGATTTATTGTATTGTATCTAAGAGTGCCATTTTCTAGAATGAGAAAGAGGGGTAAGTTTAGAAACTTGCTTAAAGTGACAGAGACACACATAGTGAAGCTAGAATTCAATTATATCACATGTAGTTTAACCTGTACATGGGCTCTGAGTTTTGTGGGGTTAGAAAAGATTTGGCTTAAAGAGCAGAACATTTGGGAACTTTCAGTGATCTATACCTGCTTGCTTTTTCTGTAGGGCAGGGACAGGACTGGAGCACTCGGTAACTAAAGTGAGAGGTGTCCCTTAGGACAGACTGGAGGGGGAGAAGTGCTCTGAGGACATAATATGCCCACTGACAGTCTTGTTCAGAATCCTTGGCACTGTGGTTTGCTGTGGTCAAGGATTGACTGAGTTTATCCCTTGGGGTTGGGTGGGAAGGGCAGAGTCCTTGTCCCTTCAAAGGCTCAGCATTTGTGAATGTCTATGAAATCTCTATAAATATCAGATGGAGGAGGAAGAAATGTTAATTCATGTGCTCTTCCAGGAGTTTTTTTTTGGGGGGCGGTTACAGAGCTGCTTTTAGAGATGTTCCTATCATAGAATAGTTGGGATGTTTCCTTTTTATTCTAGTAAGTTTTAAGAATAGAAGTGAGAAATTTTATGCTGATATTACAGCCCTAACTCAGGCCTTCTAGGAAAGACTGGCTATCCGTGGAGTAATTCCTCTCCCCACAGACCTTGCACTGGAAAGCTAAGTAAATCTATTGGATGTACGGTTTACATGTTGCACACTTACTGCACATGATTCATCTTCAAAGTAAATCTGAATTGCGAGAGCAAATCGAGGAGCTCTCTCTTGGATCTCATCTCCTTTTCAAGCGAAAGTAAGTTTTCAAACCCAAGTAAACTATATTCTTTTCCTTGCATCCTATGCAGGACTGGGTTTTAGGGCAGTTGCCATGATATAATTCTGTCTCCTGAGACACTTGAAGCTCCGGGAACATATTTGTCTTAGTGATGAGAGGATATGAATGTGTCAGGGCTCCCAGATTTCGCTGGTCTCTGCTTGATGTGTCACAGTCTCTGGAGCAAATTTTTAAGAATATAATTTGTTGTCAAATAAAAATATGGAATGCTTCACGAATTTGCATGTGATCCTTGCGCAGGGGCATGCTATCTTTTCTGTGCGTTCCAATTTTAGGAATTGTGCTCTGAAAGTGAGAACATTTGGGACCAATTCCTTGGAAAGGGGTGGTTATATTCGAGGGGGCAGAGGTATAGTACCGTATATATGTGGGTTTCTTTTTTTTTAATTGATTAAATAAGCATCTGACCCTCAATTTATTTATTTACTTATTTACGTATTTAATTTAAATTTTTGTTTATTTTTTTTGAGAGAGAGAGGAGAGAGAGAGAAAGAGATAATGAGTGAGGGAGAGAGGGAGAGAGACAGAATCCTAAGCAGGCTGTCAGTGCAGAGCCCAATGCTGGGCTTGATCCCATAAACCCCAAGATCATGACCTGAGCTTAAACCAAGAGTCTGACACAAAACTGACTAAGCCACCCAGGCACCCCCTATACTTTTGAATTTCTTATGTATAAGGCTTAATGTTAGGAAAAAGGATTGGATTGTATACTGACCGTACACCGTCATTATGCATTGGCACTGTTGATAACATGATTCTATTATATACTGATGTTCTGCCAGTCGTGATACTAAAGTTGTCTGTCCAGACCCACTGTCACCCCTGCTCACAGCTAAGAATTATATTCTCTTTCTGCTGTTGGGGTAAGGGGTATATATGG
Source organism: Prionailurus viverrinus (assembly GCF_022837055.1). Taxonomy (NCBI): domain Eukaryota; kingdom Metazoa; phylum Chordata; class Mammalia; order Carnivora; family Felidae; genus Prionailurus; species Prionailurus viverrinus. The sequence goes on from NC_062570.1 coordinate 100,897,822, forward strand.
AGTGGAGGAATGAGAAGCAAACTCTCTCGTGAAATCCGAGACAAGTAGTCTTTATCCCTAACAAGATTCTTTGTTCAACCTTACACCGTGGGCTTAAATGATAAATGTGAACATAAATAAATATAAATGAACATAAACATAAATATAAATATAAATTCTGCTCTCTTTTTTAATCCGTCTTCAATTTGCATCCATTTGAGAATCAGGGTACGTACTGGGCATGGCAGTGCTTTTCTTCTCTACTGGTTCATGGTTTCTGGCTTTATGCCGGCTCCACCCAAATGAAAGGAGTCTGATGCTTTGCTTGGCAGGGCTGGTGAGGTGTGGACTGTTTGAGAAGGAGAGATTTCCATGGAGCACAAAGGTTTGAGTTCGGGTACTGGTTTCTTTTTGACTGCTCTCTGCTAAGCTGCTTCCCAGCTTAGTCTGAAGTGCACCGAATAGAACAATGTGAAATTCCCTTATGAGATTTAAAAATCAAATGAACAAAGAAATTAGAGGAAGAAAAAAGAAAGAAGGCTATAGTCAAGGGTTGCATGATCCAATAAATACACACACACACACATACACACACACACACACACACACACACATTTTAACAGTTGAAGGCCATTAGCGAGAAAGTTGTTTGGGAAAACCTGGAAGGCTCTGGTGAGGAGATGAACAGGGTACTCTGGACACAGGAAGCAATGGAAAGTGGAAGTTTATCAGACGAAGGTCATTTAGCTACTAAGAGATGTTGAAAATGTAGGGACTGAGATATTAAGGACATATTCAGGAGGGACAGCAAGTGTCAGGCATGGCTGGAACACACATGAGCAGAAACCCTGGGAGGAAAGGTGGTAAGCAAGACTATGGCACACTGTTTGAGGACTTTGAAAGTCATGGTGAGTATTTCAGCCTTTGCACTTGAAAACCACAGCAACCCTTTAATCATAAGTTATGATTCATCATATTTTTAGAACGCCCACTTTTCAAGTGTAGCTAGGAAGTAAAAAGAGGGAGAGGATAGAGAGTGAGGAGAAGAGGGAATTTCTGAAATTGTGTCCTTTCTTTCTGTTTAGAAACATAGAGGATCCACTTAAAGAACTGTAGGATTGACCATTTGTAAGACTGACGTTCATGAGATACCAGCCCGATTTTGTACTATGTATGAGCTAATAATGCTCACAGTGAAAACTCACGTAGTTATCTCCCGTGACATGTTATTTTTCTTCAAAAAATGGTGTGAGACATTTTATTTAGAATTTGATGAGTATTAGACACTTTGTGAAAGGAGTTTTTATGTCCCATGTTTTGAGAATCTAAACTGATCCTGTTTTTAGATCAGTGAAAATACTCTGCATGATATTACGATGATGGATGTCTGTTACTAATATGTACCGAAACCATAGAATGTACCACACCCAAGAGTGAGCCTTGGGGTAAACGTTGGACTCTGGGTGATGAGGATGTGTCACGGTAGGCTCATCAGTTCTGGGAAATGTACCGTTCTGGTGGGCGATGTTGGTAATGGCAGGGGTGATATTTGGGTGGGGGCTAGGGACCATATGGGGAATCTCTGTACCTGTGTCTTGGTGTTGCTGTGAATGTAGCACTGCTCTAAAAAAATTAAGTCTTAGCAACGTGAACAAACTAAAAAGCAACAAGGACCAAAAAATCTTATTAAAGCTGAGAGGAGGCATGTGATTTTGCTGCCTCCTCCCTGCCCCCCACAGAGACAGCTGAGAGGGAGCCATCTGCTCCTCCTCTGAGAGTGGAAGGGACAGGTCTGGAGTCACCATTGAATCATACTCGGGATGCCTGCTGGGTCAATCTTCATTCTGTTGGGGCCACAGTGGATCCACCTGTATGTTCTCCATTGAGTTTCCAAGTGCAGGGGATACAAAGATGGATGTCTTCAGTGCAACCCTGACATCTTGAAAGGAGCAGGCACCTCATTACAGGTAAGCCCAAATACAACTGGACTATGTTTAGAAAACTAGATGACTAAATTTTGATAAACAGCTGAATGAGTTTGTCCTTCTGTGCTGAATAAATCTTAATAAAATCAGCTCTCATATCTTGTATATCTCCAAATCTCATACGTGACTGCAAAAATATGTTCAAATTTCATAACGTGGCTTCCATGGCCTTTGGCAGAGACGAAACCTTACTTTTCCAAGTTTTTCTACTGTGACACTAGAATCCGTCTAAACCAGCGGTTTCATATTAATCTTCTCTCTTTGTCCCATCACCCCCATTAAAACGTTGGTTGGTTTCTCTCATGTCAAATGCTCTCACCCCTCTGATTTTTGTATCTTTGGATCTCAAACTCTTTACAACCAAGGTTATATTTTATTTTCACTCTCATGTCATCATGGTTCACATATAGGGAAGCTGTTTGCATTTTGTATTTGTTTTTTACTGTTTTTATTTATTTATTTTTAACATTTATTCATTTTTGACAGACAAAGAGAGACAGAGTGTGAATGGGGAAGAGGCAGAGAGAGAAAGAGACACAGAATTTGAGGCAGGCTCTATCTACGCTCCAAGCTGTCAGCACAGAGCCGGATGCGGGGCTGGAACTCACGGACTGCAAGATCATGACCTGAGCCAAAGTCAGTTGCTCAACCGACTGAGTCACCCAGGCGCCCCTGTTTTTTAGTATTTGTTAAGGATATTTGGAGTTGCCATTCCCAGCTTCTGATCACCATGAACAAATTAGCAGGAACCACAGTGACAAGATGATTTCAGCTACTCGGGGAAGGAAATATGTGTGAAAAACAGTTGTGCAGATGTATAATGGGTAAATGAACAGGTAGATTAATATCTTGGTAATTTTAATAATCATAATGGAATGTTGATACTAGTAATCATAATGAAAGAGCCATTCCAATCGCAGTTACTAAATACTTGCATCTCTTCTGCATCATACGTACTGTATTTAGCCTTCACAGAAACCCTAAAAAGTAGATTATTTTAATCTTCATGTTTACAGAGGAAGAATAAGTAGCACAGTTATGTAGGGACTTGTGAAATTTGGCATCATACTGCGCAGTGGGTGGGGTATGAATCCTGGCGGTGTGGCTTCAGCCTGGATGCTCCGTCATTGTGCTAACCTACCTCTCTGCTCTGCTTTAGGGGATTTGCATCTTAGGGAACCTGGTTTAGAACTGGAATCTCTTCAATCAAATCTATAGTTCATCTCTTAACATAACCCTGAGTTTTTCACTGACCCATCTATCCTTTAGGAATTTTTACTCTTCTCTTTGCAGATGGTTTCTATTCTTCTCATACCAATCACATAGTCCCTTACATAATTAATGCTTTCATCTATGCATATCTTAAAACGCAAAAATCATTAAGAACAGGTGAGTATTTTGCCCAATCTTCGCAATAAGTCCAGATAATTGTGATTTGATATTTAAAATCAAAGATAATTATGGAATTCTGAGAGAAGGGAACAGGCAGTAGAATTTTAAAAGGTTTTGAAACAAACACTAAATTAGAATGGGGAAATGGACAGCTTGTAATAAAAGAAAAGGAAAAAAAGTCATAGAAAAAGAGAAAAAGTAAAATCATAATAGGGAAAGTAGCAGAGGCGGGGACTTACATAGTTCTCTCTTATTATAAGCTGGATCTTTTTCTCATTTTATCTACAGCATAACCATGGTTATGTGTAAAGTAGCTTTCCCCAGCTAGTAAAGAGTGGAGCTGGGATTTGACCCCAAGACATCTGACTACAGCAACTGTGTTCTTGACCAAGAAATGTAGTTATTTTCTTGATGAATAGCCATCACAGATAAAATATCAAGATTGCAAAATATGAACTGACCAAAGATAAAAAACTTCTCATAAAAGCAATATTTTCATTAAAAATGTAGTAACAATGTAAAATGTGGTTGGTGATAAAAATGTACGTGCATATAACAAAATACAATTGTTTTCTACTAACCAAATGAGAGAATAAGATCATGTCATAAAATAACCTTTCTCGGGGCGCCTGGGTGGCACAGTCGGTTAAGCGTCCGACTTCAGCCAGGTCACGATCTCGCGGTCCGTGAGTTCGAGCCTCGCGTCAAGCTCTGGGCTGATGGCTCAGAGCCTGGAGCCTGTTTCCGATTCTGTGTCTTCCTCTCTCTCTGCCCCTCCCCCATTCATGCTCTGTCTCTCTCTGTCCCAAAAATAAATAAACGTTGAAAAAAAAAATTAAAAAAAAAATAACCTTTCTTGTTTGTTTGCATGTTCATCAGCTTTTCTGCAAAATCATCAACCTTGAAATATTGACCATATATGTATCTAGTAAAAGGATGTAGAGATACACACATATGTAAATATACTTAGAGAATGTTTCCTAAAAGACATTTCTTTTTTTTTTTTAATTTTTTTTTCAACGTTTATTTATTTTTGGGACAGAGAGAGACAGAGCATGAACGGGGGAGGGTCAGAGAGAGAGGGAGACACAGAATCGGAAACAGGCTCCAGGCTCTGAGCCATCAGCCCAGAGCCCGACGCGGGGCTCGAACTCACCGACCGCGAGATCGTGACCTGGCTGAAGTCCAACGCTTAACCGACTGCGCCACCCAGGCGCCCCTAGAAGACATTTCTAAAAGAAAACCAAAAGTAGTTATTTCTGGTGAGCAGGAGTATAAATTCAATAGTTTGGAGACAGTTTTAAATATTCTTTTATTCTTCTGTGTCTTTTGAATAACGAATGATAGACATGAATTATTTCATCATAAAATATAGTTAATAATGGACACAAAATGTTGAGAAACATTTTTAATAATTATCAACAGCATGCTGATCTCTTGCATTTGGGACAACATCATACTTGGGAAATTACTTTAAGTTGTTATCTATGTGACTCAAAATTGGAAACTATATAAATAACTCAAAGGACACATGGTCAAAGAGATGCCACTTACAAAACTTTATACAATGTCACGTAATTAAATTAACAGTTAAACTAATGATAAGTATAATGACATGGGAGGAAGTGTTATAATAATTCAAGTCAAAATCAGGACACAAAATGATATTATATGGTGATTTCAGTGACAAACTCAACATGTTATGAACAAAAACTTGAAATAGAACAATCATAACATAGTATGTTGGAATTATGGGATATGTTTCAAGATGAAATTTTTAGAAGTATCCTGGTGACTTCAGGGTAAAATGAACATAACTGAGTAACAATACTATTTAGAATATAGGCATCATTAGGAATTTTATAGCATGTTCAATTCATAGGCAGAGATGCTCAATATTCTGAGTTTAGTCCCACAGTAGAGTCAAGAGGGTAAACAGTTTTCCTCAATTATGTCAACTTCAAAGGTGTCCCGACATTTGTTATATAATGGCGCCAGTAAAAGTGACATTGAACAAGGGAGGTTAAGTAAAAGATTGTCAAAACAGATTTTTATAAAGCATATTTCATCCAACATACTGATGGAGTCAGAGATAAAGGGGTTAGGGGCCCAAAAATCAGTGAACTGAACAGAGAACACTTTCTTCCAGAGGGATTTTCCAACAAGTTAATTATAGTGGAATAGTGTTTTCCAGATTTCAAAGCACATAGATCAAAAAATGCATAACACATGAGATATGTGTGTGTATCTGTGTGCATATACAATCTTTTAATTCTTAAGGAAACTCAGGATCAGCTAAGGCAAATATTTGCACTCCATTTTTCATATGAAAGCTAAATTATGAGACAGTTAAATCACTTGCCCAAGAACAGTTCAAGTTCTGCAGTTTTCAGTCTTGGTAGGAATCATAATTTTTAAAGGACATTTAATTTTTACTCCCCAAATGCAAAGGCTTTGTTGACCCAAGGCAGTTAGCTTCTGAATCAACAGATAGCTCTGGGAGAGGCTTGGGCATCTGCAGATTTACCAAGAGTCAAAGAGGATTGAAGGCAGTCAGAGGTAACATAACATGGAGCAAAAGCAAGGCATTCAGAGTTCAGCCCACTGATCTTCCCAAGCTGTCACTTCTTTTCTTCTCTTTGCAGATTCAGCCCTTGTCCTCAACTGCACCTTACTTTCAGCCAGTAGAATTATGATGAATAGCAGTGTGACTGAATTCATTCTCCTTGGGTTGACTCGGGATGCAGGAGAGCAGAAGGCAGTTTTTGGTGTCTTCTTGATTCTTTACCTTTCGACACTGTCGGGGAACTTTCTCATTGTAGTGACTATTAAAACAAGCAGGACCCTTGCGAGTCCCGTGTACTTCTTCCTGTTCTATCTGTCTTTTGCTGATGCCTGCTTCTCTACAACCACAGCCCCCAGATTGATTGTGGATGCCCTTGCTCAGAAGAAGACCATTTCTTACAAAGAGTGCATGACTCAGGTCTTTGCAGCCCATTTCTTTGGGTGCATGGAAATCTTGGTGCTCATCCTCATGGCTTTTGATCGCTATGTAGCCATTTGTAAGCCCTTGCGATACACCACCATCATGAGCCGGCACATGTGCAGCGTTTTGGTGATTCTAGCCTGGGTGGGATCTTGTATCCACTCTTCGGCACAAATTTTCCTGGCTTTGAGATTGCCTTTCTGTGGCCCCAACGTGATTGACCACTATTTCTGTGACTTGCAGCCTTTGTTGAAACTTGCCTGCATGGACACTTACGTGACAAATTTGCTAGTTGTTTCCAACAGTGGGGCCATATGCACGGTGAGTTTCATAATCCTGCTTACTTCCTATGTTGTCATCTTGTACTCTCTGCGTAACCACAGTGCTGAAGGAAGGCGAAAAGCCCTTTCCACCTGCACCTCCCACTTTATTGTGGTTGTCTTATTTTTTGGCCCATGCATATTCATATACACACGCCCACCAACCACATTTCCAATAGACAAGACAGTGGCTGTGTTTTATACAATTGGGACCCCCTTGCTCAACCCTCTGATCTATACACTGAGGAATATGGAAGTGAAAAAAGCCATGAAGAAATTATGGTGTAGCAAAGTATGACTTCTCTTGATACAGGATATTTAGGGATTCTAATGTATATTTCCTCTTTTTTTTCTAATGTATATTTCCTTAAGAGATTGGTTTTCCTTCATGGACAGGAAAGATGAAATATTCTCATTGGGGGAAAATCCATTAAGTAACTTTAATATCACTAATATTTTATATATTTAATTGAATTATCATAAATAAGTACAAGTGAATATACATCCTTAATTCTGAAAGGATTGCATTAGAATAGGATAACTTAAAGTCTGTAACCATTTTGAACCACCTTGCTGGCCCTTAGTTGAATTCTATTCACCTATGGCCATATTTACATGATAATTTCACCTCCTGTGCAATTTTTCTTCAGAAAGAAATGCACTGACTAGTGACAGAATGATTGTGTACTGTGTGTATGTGTGTGCACACACTAATTCTTTACAGATTTTATTCTCGTCCTTAAGAACTTGGACATAGAGCTAATCCATATGGAACTGGAACTTAGAAATGAAGGTAGTGGTCTTGACTACCTGGGACTTAGCGATGATGTTCTGAGAAATTCTGTGGTGGAATCTGTGCCTGAGCCTGACTCACTGGGGCATCTACATGGATGGACCCTCAAACTCCCAGAAAAGCTGGAAACCTCAGTGAAAACCTGGACTGTCACTGGAGAAAACTCTCAACGTTTGGTGAATGGTGGGAGAAGGAGAGTTTACACTTGGCAGTGATGGGCGGTATCTGCCAGTCAGCTGCTTTATTGGCAGGGTCCTTCCCCTTCATGTTCACAGAGAAGGGGCAATGCGGGTGTCTGGCAGCAGGACTATGCAGAAGGATGAGGGGTAGAAGGAGGGCTGGAGAGCTATGTACACTGTAGAGACAGAAAAGGTGAATGGAAAGTGGTAAGGTTAAGAAAATATGTTTATTAGTGCTCAGAAAGCTGTGGGAATTCTCTTCTCATGCTTAGATCATAGAGATCCCAGATTCCCTTAGATTTTAGATAAGGTCTCAGTTGGGAGGGGTGGGAGAAGTGGTCAGGGGACAGAAAGGTCTTACTTGAACTGGTACCTTAACAAACTGGCTCACTGTCTTCGCTTCTGAAAAATCTTGAAATCCTTTTATTTGCCTTCCTTTTGGGGGCTTTTTGTAGGCTGTCTAATTTTAGTATCCTTGATGTGGGAAGAAGGTTTCTATTTCTTATGATAACTGATGACTCGTTAGCCCTCAGAAAGCCAGTGGTTACCTTCCAAATTCTGTACTCTTCCCAATGAACTCTTTTCGGCTGGTCCCTAGAAGATCTCCTTACAGCTTCTCTGTGGCATCTATCTAGTTGTAGGATACTTCTGTTGACCATTTCCTTTGGTGTGGAAATAGGCATAAGGTGATTTAGACACAGAGTTCACATCCATTGTGTCTACTCAACATTTCAATTTTAACTCCTTGCTACATGAGAAAGGTTACATTATAAATAATTTCTGTGAACACTGGACCCCAAGATAATTTATTTTCATTTAGAAAGTGATTGTACATTACTCTAAAATGAGAAATATTTACTTCTTCTCACATAAAAGCTAAAATTTTAAGAATAAAAATTTGTATAATATAACCTTATCTGTAAATGAGAAAGACTTCAAGTGAACTGGGTGGAGATTGACCTTGGGAAGGAGTAATGAGGAAAGGCGAAAGGGAGTCACTCCAAGTATAGGACCAAGAGAAAGGAAAGGAAGACGGAAAATAAGTCTTTTCATTGGTCATAAGGAAAAATGACTTCATCAAAGTTTCAAGATGCCTCTTATAAAATCCTCCTGTGATTTCAGTGATGAGGGGAGCTGTGTCTGTTCTCTCCTCTCTACATTTAGGTTGGAATCCTTCTGTGCAAACAAAAAGACCTCAGCATCCGGGACAGAATCATCACTAGGGTTCAACAGACAATGGGCATAGTTAGTATTGAGGTAATTATAGCATCAGCCACTTCAAATAGCTGGACAACTGAGGAGGGTCTGTAGGAATCTAACAAGTGATAGGTAGTTACAGAGTTCTGTAGGGTATCATAGAGATCTGTCACCCTCGTCCTTTCTTCACCCCATGAATCAGAAGGGGTGGATCAGGTTAGAAGCTAGAATGATAGGGTTTGAACAGTAAAACACAGTTAAGGAATAATGGCAGTGTTTTAGGTCCCCTGAGCTTCTAAGCTGACCTGCAGTACCTAAAAAATTAAAATAAAAATTTCCAGAAGAAAGACAGGATTTTTTAGCTGGGAATTCCAGCAAAAGTGCTGAGATTGCATATCCTATGGGTCAGACACCTCTCCCTGAAACAATCACTGTGGTAAAACAACAAAAAGTTCTCTGTGTTCAGATCCAGGTGAATGGGTGGCTCTATGATCTTCTCTGGGACCTCTCAGGTGTTTGGGTTCGATTAGCTATAGTCTGATCCGATATGATCTTGAATGGGACAGTGGTGCTGTTCCCTGGTGGCCTGTCGTCCAGCATGCTAATCCGGGGTTGTTCTCATGGTAGAAGTGTCTCAGAGAGCAAATGAAAGTGCACAAACCTCTTGAGGCAGAGGCTCAGAACGGGCGTTCTGTTGGGGTGTCTACCACGTTCTATTGGTCAAAGTGAGTCACAAGGACTTCCCAGACTCAGAAAGGGAAGGTCTGCAAAGTTACAAGGAAACCAGTGTAGATACAGGGAGGCTAATAACTGTGGGCACAGTGTAATAAATCTGGCCCAAATGCTTACCACGTGCCAGGGAGTTTTCAACGTGTTTTGTAGAATTTAATTGATTTCATCCTTAGCAGTGCCTATACTATACTCTATGTCTTTGTTCATGCTGGTCCCATTACCTGGAATGTCCTTTACTTTGGCTAACTTGGAAACACCTTACTCACGTTTTCAGGCTCAACTTCAATGTCATCTCTTCCAGTAAGCTTTTCGTGGCTCAGCCAAAGGCTCTTTATTTACACTCCGTTAGTACTTGGGTAAATTACTTCTCAACATATTCATCACATTATGTTGAATTTAATTAATTTGTGTACCTTTCCATGGCTTTTACATTTCCTATCTCCAGGGAATTGGCATAGAGGAATTTAGAAGCGTGGGGTTAAACTGGGCTTTAAACTAGGCTTAGAAATTTATCTGGAACAATTCACCTGATCTCTTTGTATCTCAGGTAGCTCATCTGCCAAATGGGAGCACAACAGTAGTGAATGTGATTTGTGGCAAAGATGAGATGAGTTAACATTGATAAAGTGCTTAGGGAAGTGCCCGCGATATGATAAATGCACAATACCCTTCATTATTATTGCTTATATTTGCATGATCACAATACACATAATCAGTAATGTTTCAATAAACTGAAATATTTTTAAAACTCTTCAAGGAACTTAAAAAGCAGATGTCATCTTTCCGAAACAATCAAAATGATGTTCTGAAAAATATTGCTTAGAGAAATTAGTTGAAAGGGTTCAACATGGGACTGAGCAGGATATATATTTAGTGCTTCACTGACAAGTTACACCAGGGAAAGTTAAGTCACTCACAGGAAAAGTTTCCTTTCTTCTCTCATTTCCCAGCTTCCTTTCAGTTGGGCACAAGTGATTTTATCTGCCTGGCCCCTGTGGATTACTACAGCTTTGTGATATATTTGCTCTTGGTTCTTCTCCCCCTTCCCCCCCCCCCCCGTCCCCCCAAATCTTTGACCATTCTCACATATATATTCAACCGCATGGAGTTTAGAATCAGTTTGTCAGTTTCCATGAATATCATCTCCAGAGATTTTGATTAGGAGCTCACTCAATGTGTCAATTAATTGGGAAAAGTTAACAACTTTCAAATGTGAGTTTCTCCTATCATGAATCATAGAACTCACCTTACTCAGTTGTCATATGTCTTTTTGTGAAGACGTTTAGTCTGCTTTTTGTAATTTTTGTTACATCTCTTAGTTTGATGATGAAGACCATTTATTTTATTTTTTAAACTTGTTTATTATGCTTACATTTGGAAGTAATATTGTGCTTATTTTTGACCAAGATTTTTAATAAACACTATAATATGTCTGTTGATTGTGTTGGTTTTGCTAAGTAGATGAACACATCACCCAGCAATGAATTCTGTTGCTTCATTTTTGGTTCTGATTGCCTTATTTCCTTTTTACTGTTACTTCATTGGCTGACACAGAATTTCTAAAGTGACAGCCAATGGACTGGAATTCACCTGAAAGTTTGTAAATTTGTTTGATCCCAAATTGTTGTTTAGAATAAGATTTTACCAACCTTTAAAAAAATCAGCCATCAACATATTCAAATCATTAAAAGTTATATGAAATATGGATGCCTGGGGCGCCTGGGTGGCTCAGTCGGTTAAGCATCCGACTTCAGCTCAGGTCATGATCTCGCGGTCCGTGAGTTCAAGCCCCACGTCGGGCTCTGGGCTGACAGCTCAGAGCCTGGAGCCTGTTTCCGATTCTGTGTCTCCCTCTCTCTCTGACCCTCCCCCGTTCATGCTCTGTCTCTCCCTGTCTCAAAAATAAATAAACATTAAAAAAAAAAGAAATATGGATGCCTGATTTGTCTTAAAAATCTGAGTGTGGGGCAAATTTGGATATATGCTCCCCATAGGGTGACAACAGAGCAGAGCTTAGTCTGGGCAGACTCTAATAGGGGACAGGATTTGCTCCCTTTTGGTAGGGAACAAATGTTTTACATTTCTTCTTAAACATCTTTGCACAATTTGACTTTACTCAATTTTTAAAATCTTCCTGGTGTCTGTAGGTATATGAGGTTGAGAACTTGGCATTAAGACTCTTAGTAAAATATATAATAATAGCAGTTATAGAAGATGGCATTATTTCTGAATTTAATGGATTACTCTTCTAATTAACCGGGACATTTTCTTTAGGCTTCTGGAACACACCCTTTCATCAAGTTAAAGAGATTCATTTTCCTTTTAGTTGGTTGTGCTTCAATTATAATTCAGTTTAAAAATTGACATCTCAGAAATAGCCCCTTTTGCTTTTAACTTTATTATTAGAGTTATATAAATATAACTTTATTATTAGAATATCCTGGTACCAGAAATCAGTAAACTAAAGATTGTATCGGAAACCAGAATATGTAAAAAATTTCCAGACCTTATGTGCTAAAATGTATTTAATGAGAAATAGAGGCATGCTGTGACCTGAGAACTTATTTAATCACCTTTAAAAAAGATGTGAACAAACTGGCAGGTAACCCTAAATTATAAGTTGGCACAGTCACAAAAAGCTCTCAACAATAGAATAAGAAACATGAAACTAAAGCTAGCATCGCACTGTTTCTTTGATTGACGTTTATCAAGGTATCAAATCTCACACATCACAAAATATGAAGTCTTGGACCTCATTCCGAGGACGTTCCTAGTGTTTATATTATGCGACTCTAATAAAATAAAGATTATCCTAAGCTTTTTCAAAGACCCAAGCCATCACATTGTTGTGGATTTTTCTTCTGTATTGATACATGGAAAAAAATGAAAAACTATAAAACTAGGAGGAGTACTTTACTGTGAAATAAAGATATTTCTAAATGTTTATTTTGAGAGAGAGAGACAGAGAGAGAGCAAGCAGGGGAGGGGCAGAGGGAGAGAGAGAGAGAGAGAGAGAGAGAGAGAGAGAGAGAATTCCAAGCAGGCTCCACACTGCCATCATGGAGCTGGAGGTGGGACTCAAACCCACGAACCATGAGATCATGAGCTGAGCTGAAATCAAGAGTCAGATGCTTAACCGACTGAGCTACCAGCGCCCCTACTATGAAGTATTTTTAAATGGTACTGTAAAATTCCTTCTACAATCAAAACTGAAAGAACAAATAGAAACTAGCTGCAAAAGCTTTTTACACTTTGCCTCCAACTCCCCTATAGCACAAAAGTTAAAGTCATTCAGCCTTCCTGGAGAATTTCTGGCTCGAGGTTATTTCTAAGAAACCAAAACAACATTCGTGCTCTTTGCGGTTATAGGGAGCGTTAAGCTGTCTCCACACGACATAATCTGACCCCTGTGTACATTTGTCACCTTGCTTCTTGCCACTCTACGTGGACCACTATGTTCCTTGAAAATACCATGGTAGGGGCGCCTGGGTGGTGCAGTCGGTTGAGCGTCCGACTTCAGCCAGGTCACGATCTCACGGATCTCGCGGTCCGTGAGTTCGAGCCCCGCGTCAGGCTCTGGGCTGATGGCTCAGAGCCTGGAGCCTGTTTCTGATTCTGTGTCTCCCTCTCTCTCTGCCCCTCCCCCGTTCATGCTCTGTCTCTCTCTGTTCCAAAAATAAATAAATGTTGAAAAAAAAAAAAAAAAGAAAATACCATGGTAGTCCTGTTTTAGAGTCTCCCTTTCTAGAATCTTCATCGCACTCATCCTCACGTGCCGTTTCCTTCTGATCATTGCTGTTCTCATCATTTATTTATTTCTCATCATTTATTTATTGGTGTTCTCATCATTAAAAGTATTAAAGTTATTAAAAGTATTAATATATTTCATCACTTTTCCTCAACAATCAGCTGAAATGCTATGGGCTAATAGAATCCTTCTCTTCCCACCTAATATGAAGGACCCTCCACAAAATAACCAGAGCCTTCCATTTCCACAGACTCTGTTCTAATGATCACTCCCTGCCTTTTGTTTGTTTGTTTTTAATTACTTATTGATTATCTCCTTGTTCCCCCCAACTGTCTGAACTTGGCTGTTTGGGCAGGGGAGTGGGGAAAGCTCTTCCATTCTATAATCATTCAACAGACATTTATTGAAAACCTAACAGATGCCAGGCATAAATAAAACAAAAGTCCTTCCCACAAGATGTCCAGTACAGAGAAAGCTGGCAAGTAGCCAAAGTCAAATGACGTTTATGTAAAAGCAATGATACTGTTGATCATTTTTACTAAGAAAATAAGGAAGATGTCAGCATAGGGATTACGGTAGGAGTGGAGGAATCTTTAACAGAGGTGTGAAGGGGGAGGCTCTATGAGGTGATAGTGCTTCATCTCTCAGTTTGAAGCTGTAAATTAGGGGGAAACAGCCACCTGAAGAGGAGGAGGGCTTGCTCTCAGAGAGAAGCAAAAACTTGAAGAGCTGTGGGGGCAGGTGAAAAAGTCCCACAACTGCTGATGGACAGTGAAGGAGGAGGTGAGGCGCTCCAGATGTGGACTTAGAGGCAGTAGAAAGATTAAGTGGAGAGTTTTACTACAAGGCAGGATGCTTCTAAAGGCAATGGGAAGCCAAGGAGGGTCGAAATCAGTAGCAGATCATAATCCTTTAACAAATCCATGGTCCTTAAATCCTAAATCATAAAGAACTTTATATTGTTAAGAAATCCCTCTGGCCGCTAGTGGAGAATGGACAGTTTATTTCTCACACGTGTCTGAAAGAATTCCTCTTTATGGGAGACATGATGCTCTTAGCATGACACGCACCTGCCAACAAAAGCCCCCCCTTTCCCCCACAGTTTCCCCATGGCATTTTTCACCTCTGCGTTCCTCAGGGTGTAGATCAGGGGGTTTAACATGGGCGTGATGATGGAATCAGACACGGCCATTGCCTTGTCTATGGGGTAAGTGGCCACAGGCCGCACGTACAGGAAAATGCAGGGCACGAAGAACAAGACGACCACAGTGAGGTGGGAGCCACAGGTCGACAGGGCTTTGCGCCGCCCCGCAGAGCTGCAAGACTTCAGGGAGCAGAGGATGACCACATAGGAGGCCACGAGGATAAGGAAGATGGTCACACACATCACCCCACTGTTGAGGATGACTAAGAGACCCAGGGCGTGGGTGTCCATGCAGGCGAGTTTCAGCAATGGGAACAAATCACATATGAAGTGATCGATGACATTGGGACCACAGAAGGGTATTTGATACATGAAGAGAAGCTGTATTGCTGCGTGGATAAACCCCCCGACACAGGCGCCTCCCAGCAGCAGGCGGCACACCCGAGGGTTCATGATGCTCGGGTAGTGCAGGGGCTTACAGATGGCCATGTAGCGGTCATAGGCCATCACGACGAGAAGGATGACCCCCACACCACCAAAGAAATGCTCCGCAAAGAGTTGGGCCATGCAGCCTTCAAAGGAGATGGTAGTTCTCTCGGAGAAGGAGTCCACGATCATCTTGGGGGCAATGACAGAACAGTAGGTGGCGTCCATGAGGGACAAGGAAGTGAGAAAAAAATACATAGGTGATCTCAGGCTCTGACTTGTGATCACGGTTACCACCATGAGTAGGTTCCCCAAAACCGTGGACACGTACAGGATTAGAAATACAGCAGAGAGCATTTTCCGCAGCTCTGGGTTCTCTGTGATGCCCAAAAGAATGAATTCAGTCGCATTGTTTGGATTCTCCATTTATTGGGTGCTTATATGAGCTCCAGCTGGGAGCTGGAAAACCTAAAAATGCAACATATGATTTATAATTAGTGATTGTTGGCCTCATGTCTTTCCAGGACCTCAGGGACCTTATTATTTGTTTGTATTCATTTATTCACTATCCAAGCATTTGGATCTTAACAACATGCTAAATGAAGAGTTGAAAAGATAGATACTTCATTCATGCCAGCCTCTCCCATGACATTTCTCCTCTTTCTTTATTTCAATGGTTCTTCCATGTGATATAGTTTTCCTCTTCCTTTTCCTCCCTTTCTTCTTATTAATAGCCACATTTTTTGAGTGCTTATCTTACTCCAGGTACTAGAATAACCCTATGATTTTTTTTTTTGTTTTTTTTGTTTTCTGTTTTTTGTTTTTTTGTTTTTTGTTTTTTGTTTTTTGTGTTTTTTTTTTTTTTTTTTTTTTTTTTACAGATGATGGAGCAGACCCTCAGAGTTTAGGAGACTTAGCCAAGGTTGCACAGCTCATAAGTGGTGAAGCCAGAACATGGGCCATACTTTCTGACTCCAATATCAGTGCCCTCAAATATCAATATTGCTTCCTTAGTAATTATTCTGTGAGTTTATCATTTGCTAATCAGTGTGCTAATTACAGTGCAATATATTATCCTGTTTTATCTTCAAAACAATCTGAAGTGGGATATGCTTCCAATGCTCTTTTCCAGATATTGTGACAGTTCCATTGTAATTCTGTAATTTACCCATAAGTATTAAATGCTCAAAATATACCTAAAAGTTGTGGTTGTATAATACCTGGGTAATATACCTAAATTGAGTAAGATTATACACAGTGATAGTTGATGGGGGGTGGGAGGGAGGGGAGGGTGGGTGATGGGTATTGAGGAGGGCACCTTTTGGGATGAGCACTGGGTGTTGTATGGAAGCCAATTTGACAATAAATTTCATATTAAAAAAAATAAACAGTGATGGTCCAGCAGATCCAGGTCACAACAGACTGACTCAATCCTGAACCAGCCCTAAGTCATTCCTTTTGGTTTCCTCTGTTCCCAAAATGGAGCAAAGTTTCCCGGGAACATAAATGGCAACAATTAGGCAATTCTGCTCTCCTTTTAAAGAAATGTAACACATCTTGGGAAGTTAAATCTCTTACAAGAGATAAATCTCTTACTGCAATTTTGATGGCACAGCTCAAGTTGCTAACTTCTATGTTCCACCACTTCCTAAGAGAACAGATGATACCGTGTTTCAAGAAAGTTACTGTTGCAACCCAGAAGAAAAGCTGCAGTGAAGACGTGCCTTGTATACTACTGGGAACTACTTTTTAAAAAAAATTCCTTTACTTTGAGAAAGAAAGAGAGAGAGAATGGGCATGAGAGGAGGAGAGGCAGAGAGAGAGAGAGAGAAGAGAGAGAGAATCCCAAGCAGGCTCCACACGGGGCTAGATCTCACAATGGTGAGATCATGACCTGAAGCGAAATTCAGAGTTGGATGTTTAACCCACTGAGCCATCCAGGCGCCCCACTCCTGGGACTTTTTAAGCAGAGGATGGCTGCTATACCTTAGGAATTTTCGAGAGTATAGCTTCAACTGATGCGTGGAGTATACCACTGTGTGAACGCTGAGAAGTTCCTCACACAGTTCAGCAACCCCACCCCACCCCACCCCATGCACAAAATGCAGAGCGCCCACAGGTGACCGCCATTTATTCACATTGCTTAACCTCCTCCTCTGCCTCCTGACCCAGGAACTGAGATCTTTCTTGTAAGGATGCTTGTGAATTACAAGGAACACTGACTCCAGAGTCAGGGAATGAGACGTGAGTTTTACTCCATGTTGTGTCACTAATGTGGTCTGCCATTTGGGCATGTTGCTGGCATCTCCCAGCCTCAGTGTCCTCACTTGCAATATAAGGATGGCTCACTAGATGAGTAACAACAAAGGACTCTGTTGCCTTCTCACAAAAGCGCTCATCTCTTAATTGATTGTATTGATTGTTTAAGCCCCTGGGTACGTTTTCTTAGAGAGGCGATTTTTTTCACGTTAAAAAAAAATTGAGGGGAACCTGGGTGGTTCAGTTGATTGTCAGCCTCTTGATTTCAGCTCAGGCCATGGTCTCGGGGTTCGTGAGTTCGAGCCCCACATCTGGCTCTGTGCTGGTAGCAGAACCTGCCTGAGATTCTCTCTGTCCCTCCCCCCACTCATATTTCTCTCTCTCTCTCTCTCTCTCTCTCTATATATATATATATATGTATATATCTCCCTCTCTCAAAATAAATAAATAAACTCTAAAAAATTGGAAAGCCACCACTCTAAGTAATATCTAATGTTCCATTTGTCTTATGGCTTGGGGCTTGAGTGACTTCATATCCATACAGTACAGAATTGAATTTTTCTTTGTAACATTCAGCCCAACACCAGCACCTTCCCCCTTAACTTATTCAGCTTCATTTATCCGTTCTCCTCATTTTGTTTATTTCACTGTCATCCCATCCACTTCCTGCCAGACTCCTAGCATTTCTTTCCACAGCTGCCTTTCTGTTTGCAGGGAATGTCACTGGATCCAGACCCAGCAGACCTGCCACAAAGTCACAGCCAGAGCACTTACTGGCTTAGTGATCTCAGCCTCTGTAAGCCTCAGTTTCTGCAGTAGCACAATCACTAAAACAGAAAGACATACATAACTCACAGAATAATGGACATAAACTCACAGGATGAGAGAGGGGCCAGAGAGAAAGACCTCAGAGGGAAGGAGAAAGGGAAAGAGAGGGAGGGAGAGAGAGGAGAGAGGAGGAAGCTGAATTGGAAAAAAGCCATCAGAGAATCTCTTAGTAATTCTTTCCAGAATGCCTATGAGCAGTTTTTAGAAAACTACACATTTTATTTTCCAGTTTTCATTTCTAAATAAACATTCATTCATTTAATGTTGAAAAATTTTCTCAAAAGGAAACCAAAGTAGATCAAGCAAAATAACTTAATCTGATTCAGGTGTGCACTCAAGTTCATAATCAGGGTTCCTTATTCAGAGAATAAGTATTGCTTACCGATAAAGCAAACAAACAGGTATCGGGTGCGAATTACTGACATACTTTAAGAGTAATAGACATGTATGTACGTATTCAATGTAATTAATTCAATTAATGTTATATTCGAAAATAATTTCTAGGCTATAATTCTATGCGATAATTGAAACCTACATATGAAATGCTTACACCAAATAATGGAGATGATTCTTAGAGCTTAGATTTTACAGTTGGTCAACAATGGAGAGTGGCATAACTAAAGATTCTAAGGTCACTTAACCTAAGATCTTACCAAACTCAGGATTCTGTCACATGAAGTAAGTTCAGAGAGTCCAAGAACCAGGTGCAATTTTTCTCACTTGGTTTTTCTAACCGTGGAGGCAAAGTCTCTAGGACATAAACAAGGGAAAAGCCATCCACTTATTATATCTTGGCCAAATTTGTAGAACTGGGATTTGTATTGCTTTCAAAGAGAGAGTTAAACAGGAGACTTAAGTAGTTATGATCTTAAGGAAGAAATAACCTTTCTCCAAGGGATTACCAAGGGGTTTACATTCTCTCCAATTAAGGACAACTGCTAAAAGATATCCAAGTACAGTGCTTACCAAATCATTCAGGTTTCTTTTTGAACCCTAGTTGATTGTATTCTTAGGTCAACGTAGACACGGCTCTTGTTCAACTTCTTAGAAGATACATTATGAAATTAATGTTCTCCTTTTGGCAAAGAGGATCTGTTTGGGCAGCTGTGACATACCACAGACTACATCATTCTAGTTTCATCCCCTGAGGCCGATTCTCCACTGATGAAGGTGCTAACCCCCGAGCCAGTGAATTCTCATCCATCTGCTATAACAATGTGGTATTCCCTGGGGACAGGATCATTGCTGGGGTCAGACTGAGCCGCTTCACAGCAGAAGTCAAGGTCAGTCTCAACAAGTGAGTCATTTGTTCCTGCACTGTGACCTGTAGGGTAGTTATAGGGGAGCCACATGTGTTAGCATCCAACAGAGCCATGGGTTTTGTAACAGGATTTTTTTCCCTCCCTTTGGAATAATCTTTGTAAATCTTAAGAAGTTATTCAATGGCAGTTGTTACTCTTGAGCAGTTCCACAACATAAGTGGAAGGCCGAACTTTGGTTCTATAAAAGAATTCCTAACCTATCAAGATTCTCTACTCTGAGACAGTCAAACTGACTTACATTATCTCCTAGGGTCCTACTTTTTCCTGATTTTCTGTTGACAATTTTTAATTTTTGTGTCTCATTCGTAATTATTTTGGCACCCTTCCCCCACTGAGTTCGTGGTGACTCCCATTCATTGGTTTCGATAAAACATAAATACTATACCCTGGGTTAAATGGTATTTTTTTAGTACTTTTCGAGTGCTGAATGTTGAACTGTTCTTACTTGTATTCCAGCCTCCCAGGCAGGATATGACTATCAAATGGCAGAAAGAGGCCAGGAATTTTATTATTATTATTATTATTATTATTAATTATTTTAAGTAGACTTCATGTTCAACACAGAACTTAGCATGGGGCTTGAATTCACGACCTTGAGATCAAGACCTGAGCTGATATCCAGAGTCAGATGCTTAAATAACTGAGTCACCCAGGTGCCCAGGAATATTTTATTCTTTTTTTTTAATGGTTATTTACTTACTTTGAGAGAAAGAGAGAGAAAGCACATGCAAGCTGGGGAGGGGCAGAGAGAGAGAGAGAGAGAGAGAGAGAGAGAGGGAGAAGGAAAGGGAGAGAGAGAATCCCAAGCTGGTTCCAAGTTGTCAGAACAGAGCCTGATGTGGGGCTTGATCTCACAAACCCTGAGACCATGACCTGAGCTGAAATCAAGTGTCAGATGCTAAACCAACTGAGCCACCCAGGTGCCCATGTATTAGTTTATTCTTACTCCAGTTTCTGCTGCCTCTAATTTGCAGCAACAATTGCAACTTTTGTCTTTTTTTAGTAGTTATGTATTGCATGTAATATATTACAAGAATAAGACTTTTTCGAGGCAAATATAATTGCCCAAAATGGAATAAACAAAGTGATCCTTAATACCCAGATTCCCAGCAGTGGGGATGTCACTTTCTAGCAGATTCAGCAGATCTGAACAGATCTTCAGCAGATTCAAAGGGTAAGAGGGGGTTGAGAGACACAAGACGCTTTTGAGAAAGGTATTTTGAGAATTGAACATAAAAGATAACATTCAGAGAATCTTTACACGTTACTCTGTCACGTATGTATTTTACATTTTCATGGAGGGACATTACTGCTGAAAGTTACAGGTGATGAAGTGTGACAATTTTGTCATGATTTTCCAAACAGTAAGTCAAATTATTTTTTAATGACCGAAGGTATAATTAAAGTTGAATTAACAAAAATTATCTATGGGAACTTATGCCTCAAATAATGCTATAGTTTAGGGGCGCCTGGGTGGCTCAGTCGGTTGAGCGTCCGACTTCAGCTCAGGTCACGATCTCAAGGTTCGTGAGTTCGAGCCCTGCGTCGGGCTCTGGGCTGATGGCTTGGAGCCTGGAGCCTGCTTCCCATCCTGTGTCTCCCTCTCTCTCTGCCCCTCCCCCATTCATGCTCTGTCTCTCTCTGTCTCAAAAATAAATAAACATTAAAAAAAATAATGCTATAGTTTAGTGCACAGAATATTAAATTGAAGTTTAAACATGAATTGCAATACTTCATGTGCTACTGATCAGCCGTAGGTCCTTGGGCGTAAAGCAATTATTAATCTTCTCTAAGTCTTATTTGCTCATCTGTTGCTAAGAGCTGAAAGGGATGGTCTCTGAAGTCTCACCTTCCAAATCCCTCAGGAGTATAAGCGATGTGAAGAACCCAGTTTCCATGGAGACACCAAGATGTAGGGAGTGTGCAAAACGTGGCTTTTAGCATTCCACCGTATCTTCTAAAGTGTAGGTGGGTGGAAGACAGGTCAAGGGAGCCCATGCAAGGTGCTAAATATAAGCTTAAAATATGCTCTATAGCTGGTCACAAGAAAAAAATCAATTTGCTTTCCAGGTAGGAAGATCTTTAAAGGCTTTATTAATGTGGTAAAGGAAAGAAGAGGCAGAATGGGAATTCCTTGGTAACTGGAATGACGTCCATCCAGGAATAGAGTGACCATTTTATCTGATACTCAATTTTCCAAATTTATTAAGTAACAGAAATTTTAATATGTTTTAAAATATTCACATGGTTTATAGTAATTTATACATAATGAGATGTTTTGAAGAGATGTCTGAAGTTCTGTGTCTTGGTGACATGTTGAAATCTAGTCTAGATCTGTTCAATTTTAGTTCAATTTGTTTTCACTACATGTGACCAAAGATCTGAATCTACCGAGGTTTTTTATATTTTATTTCTAGGGGCGCCCGAGTGGCTCAGTTGGTTAAGCGACCCACTTCGGCTCAGGTCATGATCTCGCGGTTTGTGAGTTCAAGCCCCGTGTCCGGCTCTGTGCTGACAGCTCAGAGCCTGGAGCCTGCTTCAGATTCTGGGTCTCCCTCTCTGCCCCTCCCCTGCTTACGTTCTGTCTCTGTCTCTCAATAACAAATAAACGTTAAAAAAAAGTCTTATATTTTGGTTCCACACATGTTAGAAATCTATTCTTTCCAAAAATATTTATGGAGTAACTACTATGTGCCAGATCTATTTTAGGTGCTCGAGATAAAACAGTGAACAGAACAAAGATTCCTGACCTCATGCGCTTAGATTCTAGTGAGGGAAAGAGAAAAATCAACAATAAACACACGAGCAGATGGTTTGTTTCGTTACAAGTTTACACGTACTGTGGAAAAATACGAAGGGGAGGGTGGTAAGGATCATCAGGGCTGGGGCGGGGGGCAGCCTGCAATGGTGCTGTGTTGTGTAGTATTGTATTTTATAGTGTTTATTTTTATTGAAGTATAATTGGCATACAATATCCTAGTGGTTTCAGGTGCATGTTATAGTGATTTGATATTTTTATACATTATGAAAATGATCCTCATGGTAAGTGTAGTTTCATTCTATCACCTACAAAGTTATTACAACATTACCGACTCTATTTCCTGTGCTATACATTATATCTCCATGGCTTACAGTCTGCAACTTTAATAGATGGTCAGAGTAATCTTCAAGGAGGACATCCCATTTGAATAAATACTGGAAGAGAGTGAGGGTATACACTGAAGAAATAGGTTGGAACATTTGAGGCCAGTGAGATTGGAGCCCAGAGAGTACCAGATGAGATCAGATGGGGAGTGGTGGGTTCGGATCACATAGTTCACATTAAGTGACTTTAGTGTTGTTTTTTTTTTTAACATTTATTTATGTATTTCGAGAGGGGACGGGGACACAGAGAAAGAGGGAGACAGAGAATCCCAAGCAGGTTCCGCACTGTCAGTACAGAGCCCAATGTGGGCTTGATCCCAGGAACCGTGGGCTCATGACCTGAGCAGAAATCAAGTCATACCCTCCACCAACCGAGCCAGCCAGGTGTCCCAGATGACTTTGTTTTTTTTACGAGAGTGACGAAGAGCACTGCTGGAGAGGTTTAATCAGAGGAGAGACAAGACCTGACTCTCGGGTGACACGGTCACTTTAGCTGCTTAGATAGGATGTGACTGGGGTTACATGAAGGTAAGGCAGTAACTACAGGAGCAGGGGTATCCCTGTGGATTTCAGTGACCTCGGTTGGCAATCCACATGACTATAACTCATTCTTAATAGTGAAGATGGTGAGAAACATCAGGTCCTGCATATGTTTTGAAGGTAGAACTAACAGAATTCAGTGTCAGATTGGAATGCGCAGTGTGAAGAGAGAAGCAAAGAGTGACTTAAAGATCTTGACCTGAGAAATTGCTAGGATGGACTTGCCAACCGCTGAGAAGACAAAGCTCTGAGAGAGGAGTGTGGTGGTGGGGGGTGGGGGGGTGCGATGTGTGGCAGTGGAGCCAGGGGTTCATCCTTGTGACATTCTGAATTTGAGATTTTATTAGACAACGGAGGGGAGATTTGGCCAGGCGGTTAGACATACAAGTGTGGCATTAGGGAGCACTGTCTGGGACGCAGATACAAACTTGTGAGTGTCAGGCAGTTAGATAACGTTTGAAGCTAAGGGATTGGATGCATTTACTGAAGCTGTGTATTGACGGAGGAAAAGGGCACCTGGGACCCGCAACCTTAGGAGTCAGAGAGAAAAGGCAGAATCAACAGGAGAAGGAAGAGAGGGACCAGTAAAGTAGAAGGAAAATCGAGAAGCCAAGGTAAATAGGAAGCCAGTGGACAAAGTATATCAAGGAAATAAAAATGGTAACCATCTCTAATACTGTAGGTAGATTAGTAAATCGATGGCTGAGAGCTGGCCATTGGATGTAGCACTGTGGAGGTCATTTGCAACATCGACAGGAAGTGGGGTAAGGTGGAGTGCTGGGGCACCTGCCCGGTATTGGACTGAGAGGGACCAGACACAGAAGGTACCAAACTCTCCCAACATATGTTATGAGGAAGGCGGAGAAGTTAATGCAGAAAGCAGCTGGTGAGGAATAAGCTTGAGAGAAGGGGCTTTTTAAGATAGAGGAAAGGATGGGATGGTTCCATGATGATAGGGAATGATCCAGCAGAGATCAAAAGGTTCTAAGGAAAGATGGGGAATTATCAGACCGCTGCTCTCCTGTAGACAGGAGCAACACAAATGGAGGCGCTGGCTTTAGATGGTACAACAGACGATTAATAGGGAGCAGAATTCCAATGTAACAGGCAGGGGGGCTGGTTACGTGGGTACAGATGCTGAGGTGAGGAGATGGGGTGTTCGTACAAATTCTTTTCTGATTCTTTCATAGTTTCTGAATGAATTAGAAAATAAAATCATCAGTTGAGACTGGGAAAAAAAGACGTTATCAGGGGTTTACAAATAGAAGGGAATTGGGGCACCTGGGTGGCTCAGTCAGTTAAGTGACCAGCTCTTGATTTAGTCTCAGGTCACGATCTCAGGGTCTTGGGATCAAGCCCTGCTTCGTGCTCGGTGCTGAGAAACAAACCTGCTTGAGATTCTCTATTTCCCTCTCTCCCCTTTTCCCCTGCTTTCTCTCTCTCTGTGTCTCTCTAAAATATATTTAAACAATGTAAAGTACAAGAGAAGATAAACAGTCCTTTAGGACACACCGTCATCCACCAATAGTGCTACCAGTGAAAGGACAAAGATGCCCTTTAGGACAACAGAGAATAAATGGACTGTGGACCTGTGGTGTGCTACCCCAGCAGCATCAATGGCTCACTTGAGATCCAAGTGGTGAATGTAGGGTGAAATCGGCTAGCGTGATCCCTCCATACCACTCACAGGATGAAGTACAACGTGGTTAAAACTTCACACAACCCACGGGCATTTTCTGGACCCGCAAAGATACAAATCCTCCAGTCCTAGGTGAAACCTGGAGCTGGAACTTGCACCACCACCTCACTCGATCGCCACCTTGTGGCAAGATTGCAGAAGAGCCAAATCAACCCAAGGGTTGTAGAAGCTGTTAGAGAAATCACCATTGACCAGGTTGCCCTCATCTGAACAGGAGGAGGATAGGCGGCTTTGTCCTTTACTTGTCTAGGAAATCATCCTGGAAATTGGTGTTTAACCAAGCTATATCATAACTTTGGCTTAGCTCGTCTGTTCACAGCTGAGACCAATCCCCCAATTAAAAATGTATCGTTAATTCTTTTCAGTGTAAGCGTTTCCTTCTTCCTCAAGGTTTAGAATCTTGTCTCTTTATTTTTTTGGAAAGGTCTGAAAGGTGCTGTGCTTTAGTTAAGAGTTCTGTAAATGGTCTATTTGGCACCTGAAGTCTGGCAGCAAGGCCGACTTAAGCCTGTTGTTCCCACCCAGCAGCAGCCTGGGCAGCATCATCTATTGTTGATTGGAACCTAAATAGGTGTTGCTAACTCTTCCTGTAATTAGCAAGATCTTTCCACTTCGTCATACCTATCAGTGTAAATGTTTTTCAAATCAGTTTTCATGGGATCGATTGTTAAAATCACTTTACTTACATGGTCTCATTTCCCACCTAGAGCATGTTACAATGCCAGGACCTTAGGGCTGGCCCATGTAGCTTCTGCTCTTTGGTTGACTGTTTCCAATCTCAGGGGGAAAGAGGTTATCTCAGTTGAGAGATAGCTGTCAAGGCAGAATTATTATAGAGTCATGCCTTAAAATCTACTGATTCTTTAAGATGAGAACATTTTTCATACATTTTTGATATTTCTAAGATAAGTCAACAAGGCTTTAAAAATTACAACACACTTCAAGATCATAAAAGCCATATATGAAAGACCCACAACTAATATCATCCTTAATGGGGAAAAACTGAGAGCTTTTCCCCTAAGGCCAGGAACACGACAGAGGTGTCCACTCACCAATGGTGTTCAACATAGTAGTGGAAGTCCTAGACTCAGCAATCAGAAATCAAAATGAAATTAAAGGCATCCAAATTGGCAAAGAGGAAGTCAAACTTTCACTTTTTGCAGATTATATGATACTCGACATGGAAAACCCAAAAGACTCCACCAAAAAGCTGCTAGGACTGACACATGAATTCAGCAAAGTTGCTGGATATAAAATCAATGTCCAGAAATCAGTTGCATTTCTATGCACCAATAATGAAGCAACAGAAAGAGAAATCAAGAAATCAATCTGATTTACAATAGCACCAAGAACCATAAAATACCTAGGAATAAACCTCACCACAGAGGTAAAAGATCCGTATGCTGAAAACTATAGAAAGCTTATGAAAGAAATGGAAAAACACTCCATGCTCGTTGACTGGAAGGACAAATATTGTTAAAATGTCAATCCTACACAAAGTCATCTACTTTTTTGATGCGACAGACTTGCAACTCACACCCACTGACATTCTGTGTCTCCTACTCCTCCACCTCTGCTGAATTTGTCTCCGTAGCACATCCTTCTCTGACTCCTTAGCACATCTTTCTCTGATGTGTCACACTGCTATTTATTTACTTGTTTGTTTTTCTTTGTTTAGCATACACACCAGACTGCAATTTATATGAGGGAAGGGATTTGTGTCTTTAAGAAACGTGCTGTTAAATGACCAGTGTCCAGAAGAGCACCAGGCACATAGTAAGTGGTCAATAAATATTTGCTGAGTTAATTTAAAAATAATAATAAAATCCATAAATGGTCTTTTGCTTCTGGGTGTGATTCGATAACTTGTGGCCAAAAGTGCTCTTGTCGTGAGCGACTAGAAAAGGCAGATACAGCAGGGGAACCATCTTGTGAGGAACTGGAAGGGATGAACTGCAGAGACAAGAGCTTCGATAAATAAATTCTGTGGCTGCCTTTTTAAATTTAAATTCAAGTTTTTTTTTTACAGTGTAGGACTGGTTTCAGGAGTAGAACCCAGTGGTTCACCTCTTACCTATGACGCCCAGTGCTCATCCCAACAAATGTCCTTCTTAAAGCCCATCACCCATTTAGCCCATCCGTCTACCCACCTCCCTTCTCACAACCACTAGCTTGCCCTCTGTATTTAAGAGCCTCTTATGGTTTGCCTCCCTTGAGCGTAAAGAATGAAATCCTGCCATTTGCAACAACATGGAGAGAACTAGAAGGCATGTGCTAAGTCAGCATCATGAAATAAGCATCATGACTGAAATAAGTCAGGCAGAGAAAGACAAATATCGTATGATTTCACTCATATGTGGAATTTAAGAACACAGCAGATGAACGTAGGGGAAGGAAAGGAAAAATAAGATCTGTGGTGGCTTCTGTCCCAAGAACATTTGGTGATTCTGGGCACAGACAGGAGGCTGAGAACTGGTGGAGGGTCACTTGCAGGGCTGGGGTGAGGACAGAGACAGCAGCAGTGCTTTGGGAGGAAATTTTGGAGAGCCTCAATCATGCTGTGATTTCCCCCTCAGGATGTTTCCCCAATTCTAGAGGCTGTATAGGGTTTGTTATGGGTTGAATTGTAAACCTTCAAAAGATGTTGAAGTCCTGCCTCCCAGTGGTTGTGAATATGAATTTATTTGGAAATAGGGTCTTTGCAGATGATCAAGTTAAGATGAGGCCGTCATAGTGGACTTTATAAGGATCACTGCCCTTATAAAGAGGGGGAGATTTGGACATGGAGGCAGACATGCACACAAGCAGGGAGAACACCAGGGAAGATGAAGGCAGAGATGGGGTGATGCATCTATAAGCCGTGAAACTCCAAAGATTGCCAGCAAACCACCAGAAGCTAGGGGGGGGATGCATGAAACAGATTGTCCTTCATAGCCTCAGAAGGCACCATAGGACACAACCAAATAATAAAGAGCAGAAGGCAAAGAAGTAG
This sequence comes from Prionailurus viverrinus, assembly GCF_022837055.1. Taxonomy (NCBI): domain Eukaryota; kingdom Metazoa; phylum Chordata; class Mammalia; order Carnivora; family Felidae; genus Prionailurus; species Prionailurus viverrinus. Next base: position 100,925,487 of record NC_062570.1, read on the forward strand.
AACATAAATATGAGGAGAACACACACGAAGCCAAAATCTGTTTCTTTGAATAGAAGAATAAAGTTGACAAACTCCTACCATGGGATGGTAGTTACAGGAATGTATGCATTTATCAAAAGTCATCTACTGCATGTTTAAAAATGGTGCGTTTTGTCATTATGTAGTGTCCTTCTTTGCATCTTGTTACAGTCTTTGTTTGAAGGTCTATTTTGTCTAATATAAGTATTGCTATCCCAGCTTTCTTTCTGCTTCTATTTTCATGGTAAATGCTTTTCCATCTCTTCACTTTCAATGTGCATGTGTCTTTAGGTCTGGATAAGTCCAACAATCTGACAAGAGGATGTAACAAGTCTAAATACCTATGCACTGAACATGGGTGCACCTAAATAAAGCAACTATTAACAGACATAAAGGAAGAAATTGACAGTAATACAGTAATCATAGGGACCCTTAACACCCAACTTACATAATGAGCGGATCATCCAGACAGAAAAGTCAATGATGAAATAGTGGCTTTGAATGACACATTCGACCAAATGGACCTAACAGACATATTCAGAATATTATATAAACAGCAGCATACACATTCTTTTCAGGTACACATGAAAAGTTCTCCAGAATGGATGACATGTTAGGCTACAAAACAAGTGTTAAAAAATTTGAAAAGATTGCAATCGTATTATACATATTTTTTTGGCCATAATGGTATGAAAGTAGCATTACTCATGAGAAGAAATCTAGAAAGAACACAAATACATGGAGGCTAAAGAAGTTCCTAGTAAACAATGAATGGGTCAACCAAAAAATCAAACAGGAAATCAAAAATTACATGGAGACAGATGAAAATGATTAAGGGTTAATATCCAGACGATACCAAGAACTCATACAATTCACCACCACAATGAGAAGAGATCTGATTACAAAATGGGCAGAGGACCTGAATAGACATTTTTCCAAAGAAGACATACGAATGACCAGTAAACACATTAGAAGATGTTCAACGCCGCTAATAATCAGGGAAATGCAAATCAAAACTACGGTGAGGGGTGCCTGGGTGGCTCAGCTGGTGAAGCATCTGACTGCGGCTCAGGTCATGGTCCCGTGGTTCGTGCGTTCGAGCACCGTGTTGGAATCTCTGCTGTCAGCACAGAGCCTGGTTCAGATCCTCTGTTCCTCTCTCGCTCTGTTCCTCACCCGTGTGCACCCTCTCTCTTTTCCTTCCTCAAAAATAAATAAATGGTACCAAAAAAACTGCAGTGAAATGTCACCTCCTACCTATCAGAATGGCTAAAATAATAAAGACAAGAAATCACAAGTGCTGACGAGGATGCTGGAGATGTGGAGAAAAAAGAACCCCTGTGCTCTGTTGGTGGGGATGCAACTTGGTGCAGCCACTGTGAGAAACAGCATGTTGTTTCCTCAAAAAATTAAAAATAGAACTACCATCTGATCCAGTAACTCCACTACTGGGTATTTATCCAAAGGAAAAAAACACTAATGGGAAAAGACATATGCACCCCTTTGTCTACTGCAGCATTATATACAATAGCCAAAGTATGGAAGCCACCCAGTGTCCACTGATAGGTGAATGGATAAAGAAGATACGGTACATACAGTGGACTGTTACTCAGGTTTAACAAGAAGGAAACCTTGCCATTTGCAACAACATGGATGGACTTAGAGTGTATAATGCTAAGCTAAATAAGTCAGACAGAGGAAGACAAATACCATATGATTTCACCCATACGTGGAATTCAAGAAACGAGACAAATGATCACACAAAGGAAAGAGAGAAAATACAAAACCCAGACTCTTAAATCCAGAAAATACACTGGTGGTTGCCAGAGGGGAGGTGGGCAGATGGGTGAATCAGATTAGGGGGTTAAGGGTACACTTGTGGTGAGCACTGAGTAATGTATAGAATTGTTCAATATAAAAAGTGCATTTCATTGCTTAACTATAACTTAACTTGACTTAAAGATTTAAAAAACGTGTAAAACATCTTTATTTCCATTTTCTTTCTCTTCTCTCTTTACCTGCTGACTTACCGATTTCAAAATATTTAGAAATTGTGGAGATTGCAAACAGTAGTTTCCATTGTAATTTAATATTTTAAGAGTATCATTAAGATTTATAATATTATACGTAACAGTAACATTTTCTAAAATAAACTGGGAGATGTTAAGAAACTTGCCTAAAGTCACAGAGACGTAAATCGTGAAGCTAGAATTCAATTACATCACCTGGGTTTGAACCTGTACATGGGCTCAGAGCTTTATGTGCTGTTAGAAAGATTTGACTGAAAGAGTAGAGCATTTGGGAACTTTCAGTAATCTATACCTGCTTGCTTTTTCCGTAGGGCAGGGACATGAGTGGAGCACTTGGTAGCTGAGATGAGAGGTGTCCCTTAGGACAGACTCTGGACGGGGAGAAGGGCTCTGAGGACAGAATCTGCCTGTTGACAGCCTAGTTTGGGATTACTTGGCACCATGGTTTGCTGTGATCCAGGATTGACTGAGCTTTGCCTTTGGGGTTGGGTGGGAAGGGCAGAGTCCTTGTCCCTCCAAAAGCTTGGCATTTGTGGACTTCTATGAAATCTCTATAAATATCGGAGGGAGGAGGAAGAAATATACGATTCATCTGCTCTGCCAGGGAGTTGTTTTGGGCTTACAGAGCTGTCTTTAGAGATGTTTGTATCACAGAATAGTGAGGATATTTCCTCTTTATTCTTGAAAGTTCTAAGAATAGAAGTGAGAAATTTTCTGCTGATATTACAGCCCTAACTCAGGCCTTCTAGGAAAGACTGGCTACCTGTGGAGTATCTCCTCTCCCCGTAGACCCTGCAGTGGAAAGCTGAGTAGATCAATTGGATGTACGGTTCACATGTTGCACACTTACTGCACATGATTCATCTTCAAAGTAAATCCGAATTGCGAGAGCAAATCTAGGAGCTCTCTATTGGATCCCATCTCCTTCTTTATAAGAAATAAGGTAAGTTTTCAAACCCAAGTAAACTATGTTCTTTTCCTTGCCTCCCATGCAGGACTGGGTTTTAGGGCAGTTGCCATGATTTAATTCTGTCTCCTGAGAAGCTTGAAGCTCCAGGAACATATTTACTCTGTGATGAGAGGATCTGAATGTGTCAGGGCTCCCAGCTTTCACTGGCCTCTGCTTGAGGCAGCACATTCTCACGACCAATTTTTATTGAAAGGGAGGTACATTCAAGGGGGCAGAGGTATAGAACCCTAAACTTGTGGGTTTCTTTAGTTTTTAAATTAATTAAATAAGCAGTTGACCCTTTATTTATTTATTTATTTATTTATTTTAATATATTTACTAATTTATTTTTATTTTTTTTTAAAAAAATTTTTTTCAACGTTTATTTATTTTTGGGACAGAGAGAGACAGAGCATGAACGGGGGAGGGGCACAGAGAGAGGGAGACACAGAATCGGAAACAGGCTCCAGGCTCCGAGCCATCAGCCCAGAGCCCGAGGCAGGGCTCGATCTCACGGACCGCGAGATCGTGACCTGGCTGAAGTCGGACGCTTAACCAACTGCGCCACCCAGGCGCCCCATTACTAATTTATTTTGAGAAAGAGAGAGCATGAGCAGTCATGAGCGGGGAGGTACAGAGAGAGAGGGAGAGAGAGAATCCCAAGCAGGCTGTCAGCACAGGGCCCAATGTGGGGCTTGATCCCACGCACCGTGAGATCATGACATGAACTGAAACCAAGATTCTGATGCTTAATCACGTGAACCACCCAGGCACCCCAAATTAGGTGTTTTAAAAGAAAAGCTGATAAGATGAAGGCTGCCTCTAGCTGCAGAGGGAGAGGTTGCCATGAGAAAAAAAGGCTTGCATCCTGGTACTGGTTTCTTTCTGACTGCTCTCTCCTAACCTGCCTCCCAGACTGGCCAGAAGTGCACAAAATAGACATGTGAACCTGCCTCATGAGATATAAAATCCAATGAACAAAAATATTAAAGGGAAAAGGAATGATGGCTCTAATCAAGGGTTGCACGATTCACGAAACACACGCACACACACACCCACCCACCCACACACACACACACACACAGATTTTAACACTGGAAGGTTGTTTGGGAAAACCTGGAAAGCTTTGCTGAGAGGGTGAATTGGGTACTCTAGACACAGGTAGCAACGGAGAGTGGAAGTTGTTTCAGAGGAAGGTCATTTAGCCACTAAGAAACATTGAAAATGTAGGGAATGAGATGGTCGGGACATATTCATGAGGGACAGCAAGTGTCAGGCATGGCTGGAACACACACGAGCAGAAGCACCGGAGGAAAGGTGGTAAGCAAGACTATGGCACAGAGTTTGAGCCTTTGCACTTGAAAACCACAGTAACCATTGAATTAGAATTTATGATTCACCATATTTTTCGAATGCCCGCTTTTCCTTTTCAAGTTGGAGCAAGGAGGTAAAAAGAGGGAGAGGACGGAGAGTGAGGGTAAGAGGGAAGATCTGAAATTGTGTCCTTTCTTTCCGTTTAGAAACATAGTGGGCCCACTTAATGAATGCCAGGACAGGCCATTTGTAATACTGACTGGTTTATGAGATACCAGTCCAATTTCATGCTATGTATGAGCTAATAATACTCACAATGAAAACTCGCATAGATATAGCCCTCAACGTGTTAGTTTTCTCCAACAAAATGGTGTGAGCCATTTTATTTAGAACTTAATGAGTATTAGACACTGTGTGAAAGGAATTTTTATATCGCGTTTTGAGAATCTAAACTGATCCTGTTTTTAGATCAGTGAAAATATTCTGTATGATATTACGATGATGGATGTCTGTGATTAATGTTTATCCAAACCATAGAATGTACCACACCAAGAGTGAACCTTGGGGTAAACTGTGGACTCTGGGTGGTAAGGGTGTGTCACAGTAGACTCCTCAGTTCCGAGAAATGTGCCATTCTGGAGGGAGATGTTGATAATGGCAGGGGTGATATTTGTGTGGGGGCTAGGGACCATATGGGGAATCTCTGTACCTGTGTGTTGGTGTTGCTGTGAATCTAACACTGCTCTACAAAGCTAAAGTCTTAACAACAAGAACAAAGTCAAAAGCAACAACAAAATGATCCTATTAAAGCTGAGAGGAGGTGTGTGATTTTGCTGCCTCTTCCCCGCCCCCCACAGAGACAGCTGAGAGGGAGCCCATCTGCTCCTTCTCTGAGAGGGGAAGGGACAGGTCTGGAGTCACCATTGAATCATACTCGGGATGCCTGGTGGGCCAGTCTTCTTTCTGTTGGGGCCACAGTGGATCCACCGGTATACTGCCCATTGAGTTTCTAAGTGCAGGGAATTCAAAGATGGATGTCTTCAGCGCAACCCTGACATCTTGAAGGGAGAAGACACCTCATTCCAGATAAGCCCAAATACAACTAGACTAAACTTAGAAAAACCAGATGATTAAATTTTGATAAACAGCTGAATGATTCTGTTCTTAGGTGCTGAATAAATCTTAATAAAATCAGCTCTCATATCTTGTATATCCTCAAATCTCATACTTGACTGCAAAACCATGTTCAAAGTTCATAATGTGGCTTCCATGGCCTTTGGCAGAAAGGAAACCTTACTTTTCCAAGTTTTTCTGCTGTGACACTAGAATCAGTCTAAACCAGAGGTTTCACATCGTTCTTCTCTATTTGTCCCATGATCCCCATTAAAACTTTGGTTGGTTTCTTTCATGTCAAATGCTCTCACCCCTCTGATTTTCATATCTTTGGATCACAAACTCTTTACAACCAAGGGTATATTTTATTTCTACTCTCATGTCATCATGGGTCACATATAGGGAAACTGTTTGCACTTTGTATTTGGTTTTTAGTATTTATTTATTTATTTATTTATTTTAACATTTATTCATTTTTGAAAGACAGAGAGAGACAGAGTGCTAATGGGAGGGGCAGAGAGAGAGGGAGACACAGAATTTGAAGCAGGCTCTAAGCTCTAAGCTGTCAGCACAGAGCCGGATGCGGGGCTTGAACTCACGAACCGTGAGATCATGACTTGAGCCAAAGTCGGGTGCTCAACCAACTGAGCCACCCAGGCGCCCCTGTTTTTTAGTATTTATGAACGATGTGTGGTGTTGCCATTCCCAGCTTCTGATCACCATGAGCAAATTAGCAGGAACCACAGTGCCGAGATGATTTCAGCCACTGGGGAAAGGAAACTAGTGTGAAAAACTGTTGTACAGATGTAGTATTGCATCTACATGTGTCTTTAAACTCAAAAGTCATTAAGAACAAGTATTCTGCCCATTCTTTACAATAAAAGAATCCAGATAATTGGGATTCAATATTTCAAATGAAAGATAACTATGGAATTATGAGAGAAGTGCATAGATAGTGTAATTTTAAAATGTTGGGAAAAAGGCTAAATGAAAATGGGGAAATTGGTAGCTTGTAATAAGAAAAGGAAAAAAAAGTCACAGAAAAGGGAAAAAATGAAATCAGAATAGGGAAAGTAGCAGAGGCTGGGACTTACACAATTCTCACTCATTATATGCTGGGTCTTTTTTCTCATTTCATCTGCAGAGTAACCCTGGTTATGTTTAAAGTGGCTTTCCCAAGGTAGTAAATAGTGGAGCTGGGATTTGAACACAAGACATCTGACTGTACCAACTGTGTCATTGAATAAAAAACGTAGTTATTTTTCTAGATGAATAGCCATCCCAGATAAAATATCATGATTGCAAAATATGAACTGAACAAAGATAAAGCATTCTCAAAAGAACACTATTTTCATGAAAATTGTGGCAACAGTGTAAAATGTGGTTGGGGTCAAAAATGTATATGCATATTTTAATACAATTTTTTCTGTTAACCAAATGAGAGAATCAGATCCTGTCAAAACAAAACCTTTTTGTTTGTCATCATGTTCATCAGCTTTTCTGCAAAATCATCAACTTTGAAATATTGACCATATTTTTACATAGTAAAAAGATGTAGAAATACACACATATGTAAATATACTGATAGGATCTTTCTTAAATGACATAGAAGAAACCAAAAGTAGTTATTTCTGGAGAGTAGGATTATAGATTCAATAAACTGGAGACAAATTTTAATTTTCTTCTCTCATTTTCCTGTGTAATTTGGATAATTAATGTTAATCATGAATTATTCTATAATAAAATATAGCTAACAAATAGACACAAAATACTGAAAAACGTTTTTAATGATTATAAATAGCAATGATAATCTCTAGCTTTGGGATGGCAATATCATACTTGGGATATTACTCTGAGTTGTTATCTATGTGAGTGAAAATTGGAAGCAATATAAATATCTCAAAGGACAAATAGTCAAAAAGATGCCACTTATAAAAATTTATACAGTGTCACATAATTAAATTAACAATGAAACTAATGAAAAGTATAATAACATGGGAAGAAGTGTTATAATAATTCCAAGTCAAAATCAGGACACAAAATGTTATTATATGATGATTTCAATGACAAACTATACGTGCTAGGAACAAGAACTTGAAATAGAACAATCATAACATAGAATGTTGGAATTATGGAATAATATTCAGATGATATTTTTAGAAGTATCCTAACGAATTCAGAGTAAAAAGGAACAACTCGGAGTAAAAACACAATTTAGATTATAGGCATCATTAGGAATTTTATAGCATGTTGAATTCATAGGCCGAGATGCACAATATTATAATGAGTTAAGTTCAACAGTACAGCCAAGACGGTAAACGATTTTCCTCAATTATGCCAACCTCAAAGTTGTCCTGACATTTGTCATATAATGCATCAGGGAAGTTGACATTGAACACGAGAGGTGTAAGTAAAAGACTGTGAAAATAGATTTTTGTAAATCATATTTCATCCAAGATATTGACGGGGTCAGAGATGAAGGGGTCAGAGACCCAAAAATGAGTGAACTGAACTGAGAATATTTTCATCAAGAGGGATTCCTCAACAGTATGAGTGCTTAATTATAGTGGAATAGTGTTTTTCAGAATTCAAAGCATGTAGATAAAATGCATAACACGTGAAATATATGTGTCTATATGTGTGCATAAAAATATGTTTAATTCTTAGGGAAACTCAGGATCAGGTAAGGCAAATATTTGCACTGTATTTTTCATATGAAGGCTAAATTTCCAGCGAGATAAGTCACTTGCCCAAGGAAAGTTCAAGTGCTGCAGTTTTCTATCTTGGTAGGAATTGAATTTTTAAAGGACATTTAATTTTACCTCCCCAAATGCAAAGGCTTTGATCCAAGGAAGTTAGCTTCTGAATCGACAGATAGATCTGGGAGAGGCTTGGGCATCTGCACATTTACCAAGAGTCATAGAGGATTGAAGGCAGTCAGAGGTAACATAACATGGAGCAAAAGCAAGGCATTCAGAGTTCAGCCCAGTGATCTTCCCAAGCTGTCACTTCTTTTCTTCTCTTTGCAGATTCAGCCCTTGTCCTCAACTGCACCTTACTTTCAGCCAGTAGAATTGCGATGAATAGCAGTGTGACTGAATTCATTCTCTTTGGGTTGACACAGGATGCAGGAAAGCAGAAGGCAGTATTTGGGGTCTTCTTGATTCTTTACCTTGCGACACTGTTGGGGAACTTTCTCATTTTGGTGACTATTAAAACAAGCAAGACCCTTGGGAGTCCCATGTACTTCTTCCTATTCTATCTGTCGTTTTCTGATGCTTGCCTCTCTACAACCATAGCTCCCAGATTGATTGTGGGTGCCATTACTCAGAAGAATGCCATTTCGTACAATGAGTGTATGACTCAGGTCTTTGCAGCTCATTTCTTTGGGTGCCTGGAAATCTTGGTGCTCATCCTCATGGCTTTTGATCGCTACATAGCTATTTGTAAGCCCTTGCGATACACAACCATCATGAGCCAGCATGTCTGCAGTGTGCTGATGATTTTGAGCTGGGTGGGATCCTGTATCCACTCTTCAGCACAAATTCTCCTGGCTTTGAGATTGCCTTTCTGTGGCCCCAACGTGATTGACCACTATTTCTGTGACTTTCAGCCCTTGTTGAAACTTGCCTGTATGGACACTTACGTGATAAATTTGCTACTTGTTTCTAACAGTGGGGCCATATGCACGGTGAGTTTCATAATCCTGCTTACCTCCTATGTTGTCATCTTGTACTCTCTGCGTAACCACAGTGCTGAAGGAAGGCGAAAAGCCCTTTCCACCTGCACCTCCCACTTTATTGTGGTTGTCCTATTTTTTGGTCCATGTATATTCATATACACACGCCCACCAACCACATTTACAATAGACAAGATGGTGGCTGTGTTTTATACAATTGGGACGCCCTTGCTCAACCCTCTGATCTATACCCTGAGGAATGTTGAAGTGAAAAATGCCATGAAAAAGTTATGGTGTAGCAAAGTATGACTTCTGTTGATACAGGATATTCAGGGATTCTAATGTATATTTCCTTAAGAGCTTGATTTTCCTTCATGGACAGGAAAAGTAAAATTTTCTCATTGGGGGAAAAACAATTGAGAAATTTTAATTGTACTCATTTTGCATATATTTATTTGTATTAATAGTGATAAATACAAATAAGTACATATCCCTTTTTCTGAAAGGAGTGCATTAGAATAGGATCACTTGAAGTTCGTAACCATTTTGAACAACTTAAGCTGGTCCTTAGTTGACATCTGGCCATGTTTTCATGATAATCTCACTTCCTGTACAAATTTGTATTTGTATTTAGAAAGAAATGTACGGACTAGTGGCAGCATGATTGTGTAGTGTGTGTATGTGTGTGCACACACCAATTCTTTTTCTAGATTTTATTCTGGTCCTCAAGAACTTGGACATGGAGCTAATCCATATGGAACTGGAACCGAGAAATGGAGGTAGCGGTCTTGACAACCTGGGACTTGCAGAAGATGTTCTGAGAAAATTCTATGGTGGAATCTGTTCCTGAGCCTGACTCACTGGGGCACCTACATGGATGGACCCTCAAACTCCACGAAAAGCTGGAAACCTCACTGAAAACCTGGACTGTCCCTGGAAAACACTCTCAAAGTTCTGTGAATGGTGGGAGAAGGAGAGTTTTACACTTGGCAGTGATGGGCGGTATCTGCTTTTTGTCAGGCTGTCTGTCCCCATGATCTTCACAGAGAAGAGGCAGTGAGGTGGTTGGCAGCAGGAATATGTGAAGGGATATAGGATAGAAGAGGGGTTAGAGAACAATGCACAATGAACAATGAAGAGAAAGAAAAGGTGAGGAGAGAAGAAGCTTTGCTCTTTTTATATTTGGAGAACCACTTTTTGGGTATCTGAACGTTTGGAGGGAAAAAAATGCAATTTCAGGGTATCTCTATAACATTGACCTAGCTTGGCTTAGCTTTCCTGGCTGTCATGTGCATTTGGGCATCATGAAAACAGTTTCTTTTTTGGCTCTGAATAGTGTCTGAAAAATCCAGTTTCAGATTCCCTGGAAGAATCGAGGATGGGAAAGACTGCCTCAGTGCTTTTCAATTTTGGTCTTTTGGTTTTGTAGGAGGATGTTTTAAAATACGTATTTGCATTTTTGAAGATGACGTAATTGAGGCGTGTGATGCATACAGCACCACACCGCATCACAATCTCATAATTAAGTACTGTCATGTGATTCTATTTCAGTATCTGAGTTTATAATTCCCATCAAGTTGGCACCAAGAAGTATTACTTTAAGTGATATAGGCTAATGAGAAAAGAATCCAATGAACGTCATGAGTATGTGAAACATTTCTACCAACTGAAGACCAACTGTTATCATGTCCCATCAAAGATGCCCAGGATTCTTACATAGAAAAAGGTGGCAGAATAAATAGTTAAGTCCCAAAGAGGACCTTTGTCAGAGCTCTCAGGGCCATATTTACAAGAGGCAATTATGTTTCATATTCTAAGTGAACACTCCTGATTTCCCTAATTTTGTGTCTTGCAGTTTCAGTTTTGAAACCTTTGAATCTGGTCATTTGATTATTATATTTAGTATTATTGGCTCTTAAGTAACCAAGACATAATAAAACTTTTTTTTTTAATTCTTATCTCTTGTTGCTCCTTAAAATGTTATATATAGAGAGAAAAGATATGTTTGTGTGTGCTTGGAAAGCTTCATGAATTTTCTTCTCATTCGTAGATCATATAGAGTCTAGATTCCCCCAGATTTTAGATAAGGACTCAGTTGGGAGGGGTGGGAGAAGTGGTCAGGGGACAGAAAGGTCTTACTTGACTTGGTAACTTAACAAATTGGCTGACTCTGCTTCTGGCAAATGTTGAAAGCTTTTTATTTGCCTTCCCTTTGGAGGATTTTTGTAAGCTTTCTAATTTTAGTATCCTTGATGTGGGAAGAATATTTCTCTTTCTTATGATCACTGATGACCCCTTGTTAGCACTTAGAAAGCCAGTAGTAACCTTCAAAAGTCTCCCTCTTTTCCTCCCTCCCTTCTGTCTTTCCTTCCCCCCAGTGCTCCCTCCTCCTCTTTTCCTCCCTCCTTCTCATCCATTCTTCCTTCCTTCTTTCTCTTCTTTCAACACATTGTGTACTAAATGCATACTAGGTTCCATGACTGATGGATACAAAGTTGAATGAGAGAGTCACAACCCCAATCCTCATGGAACCTAAGTCTAAAGACATTCCTTAAAATGTTTCAAACATTTAGGTGTTTTTTTCCTTAGGTCCAGCCATAAGTTTTGTTATTTTAAATTGTTCTTATAGTTTAAAATTGGAAAGGAAGGCATGGGATTTAAAGATTTTTTTTTTCTCAAGTCATCTTTTCCCAGAAAAATCCCACTTTCTTTCCATGGTAATTCTATTCCTTGACTTCCATCATGTCATGGTATCATGATTATTTTGGTACTTCTCTAATCTTAACTTCCTGGTCCACTTTCTGCTGCTATAATTTCCTGTCTTCTAAAAGCCCTTGTGGGGCGCCTGGGTGGCGCAGTCGGTTAAGCGTCCGACTTCAGCCAGGTCACGATCTTGCGGTCCGTGAGTTCGAGCCCCGCATCAGGCTCTGGGCTGATGGCTCAGAGCCTGGAGCCTGTTTCTGATTCTGTGTCTCCCTCTCTCTCTGCCCTTCCCCTGTTCATCCTCTGTCTCTCTCTGTCCCAAAAATAAATAAACGTTGAAAAAAAAAATTAAAAAAAAAATAAAAGCCCTTGTAAACCTAGGTTCTACCCTTGGCTCATTCTTCTCATCACATACATTACTTGGGTACTGTTATCTACTATCTTAGTTTCAACTAACACTGATACATCAATGTTCACCATATTCGATCTCCAACCTGGCTTTCTTCTGATTTGAATTTTGTTTCTCTGTCTTATTTGATATCTTTCATTACATCTTCTGGGGTTTTCAACAGATTGCTTATGGTATTCAGTCTGAGTTCCTTAACACACCGTAGTTGCCAGTATGTACCTCTCCAACACTATTTTCTGTATCTTTCTGACTAAAACTATATGTCCTGTACATCCTGAATTTCTTCAGACCAACAATAATGATAGCTATTATTATTCAATCCCATATCTGTTAGCTCTTGCTGTGAAACAACCATGCAATCTCAGTAACATAAAACTATATATATATATATATATATATATATATGTGTGTGTGTGTGTGTGTGTTTTAATTGTTAGTTTATGGATCAGCTGGGGTGTACTTCTACTTTTAGTTGAGCTCATTTAAACATCTGCAGTCAGCTTCAGGTGGATGGGTGGCTCTATGATCTTCTCTGGGACCTCTCAGGTGTTTGGGTTCGATTAGCTATAGTCTGATCCGATATGATCTTGAATGGGACAGTGGTGCTCTTTCCCTGGTGGCCTGTCGTCCAGCATGCTAATCCGGGGTGTTCTCATGGTAGAAGTGTCTCAGAGAGCAAATGAAAGTGCACAAACCTCTTGAGGCAGAGGCTCAGAACGGGCGTTCGGTCGGGGTGTCTACCACGTTCTATCGGCCAAAGTGAGTCACAGGGACTTCCCAGACTCAGAAAGGGAAGGGTCTGCAAAGTTACAAGGAAACTAGTGTAGATACAGGGAGGCTAATAACTGTGGGCACAGTGTAATAAATCTGGCCCAAATACTTACCACGTGCCAGGGAGTTTTCAACGTGTTTTGTAGAATTTAATTGATTTCATCCTTAGCAGTGCCTATAGTATACTCTATGTCTTTGTTCATGCTGGTCCCATTACCTGGAATGTCCTTTACTTTGGCTAACTTGGAAACATCTTACTCATGTTTTCAGACTCAACTTCAATTTCATCTCTTCTAGGAAGCTTTTTGTTGGCCCAAATGGCTCAGCCAAAGGCTCTTTATTTATACTCTGTTAGTACTTGTAAATTACATCTCAACATATTCATCACATTTTGTTGAATTTAATTAATTTGTGTACCTTTCCATGGCTTTTACATTTCCTATCTCCAGGGAATTGGCATAGAGGAATTTCGAAGCATAGGGTTAAACTGGGCTTTAAACTAGGCTTAGAAATTTATCTGGAACAATTCACTTAATCTCTTTGTATCTCAGGTAGCTCATCTGCCAAATGGGAGCACAACAATAGTGAATGCATAGATTTGTGGCAAAGATGAGATGAGTTAACATTGATAAAGTGCTCAGGGAAGTGCCTGTGATATGATAAATGCACAATAGATACCCTTCATTATTATTGCTTATATTTGCACGATCACAATACACATAATCAGTAATGTTTAAATAAACTGAAATATTTTTAAACTCTTCGAAGAACTTAAAAAGCAAGTGTCATCTCTCTGAAACAACCAAGATGATGTTCTGAAAAACACTGCTTAGAGAAATTAGTTAAAAGGGTTCAAACATGGGACTGAGCAGGATATATATTTAGTGCTTCACTGACAAGTTACACCAGGGAGAGTTAAGTCACTCACAGGAAAAGTTCCCTTTTTCCTCTCATTTCCCAGCTGCCTTTCAGTTACATGCAGGTGTCTTAGAATTTATCTACCTGGCCCCCGTGGATGTTGAAGGTATAGCTTACATTTTGAGGCCCAAGGAATGTGAGTGGAGGCTTTGTGCACCAGTCTGAGGCTAAAGCATTAAGAAAACCAGCTCACATTGCCAGTGTCTGGGGTCTTCTGCCGAGCATGGCCACTGAAGGGACTACCCTTTCAGTTACAAGCTGATGGAATTAGTCTGCCTGTTCTCGACCTACTATGTGAAGCAGAGACCCCAGTTGCAAGGAATGTGTAGGGTGACTGAGAAAATGTCTTTTTCTGTTCATTACTCTGTCTTCTGTGGTTTCATTCCACATACATAATTTAATATTCTCAGTATTGAGCAAAACTTCGATGGCAAAGGACCTTTCAGAAACTTCTGGAACCTCCCCCCCCGATGCAGCCTCTTCAGGTGCCTTGAGCCCTGTGCTCTGAATCCTTGTCTCAGGGACAACTTCAGCATCAGACTGCCTTCCTGCACTGTGGTCTGATGTGTTCCTGCAAATCCTGGGTCTGACCCAGTGCTCGACTGATCTGTTTCCTTTCTCTAAAGGATCCCTTCCCTGTGTTGCCAGTTGTCCAATAATGAAAACAGTGTTTCATATATTTTGTCCAGCTCCACAACATAAGTGGAAGGCAGAACTTTGCTTCCATAAAAGAATTCCTAACCCATCAAGATTCTCTACTCTGAGATAGACAAACTGACTTACATTATCTCCTAGGATCCTATTTTTTTCCTGATTTGCTGTTGCCAATTTTTAATTTTTGTGTCTCATTCATAATTATTTTAGCAAGTGCACAACTGATCTCTTGGTGACTCCCATCCATTACTTAAATATTGTATCCTGGATTAAATGGTATTTCTTTAGTGTTTTTCCAGCGCTGACCCTCAACTTGTCCTTGTTTGTATTCCAGCCTCCCAGGAATAATACGACGATCAGAAGACAGAAAGAAGCCAAGAATGTTTTATTCTCTCTCTCTCTCTCTCTCTTTTTTTTAAGTAGGCTTTATGACCAGTGCAGAACCCAATGGAGGGCTTGAACTCATGACACTGCGATCAAGCCCTGAACTGAGATCAAGAATTGGATGCTTAATTGACTGAGGAACCCAGGTGCCCCAGGAAACTTTTATTATTTTTGTTAAAGTTTATTTAATTTGATAGAGGGTTAGAGAGAGTGTGTGCAAGCTCAGGAGGGGCAGAGAGAAGGAGGAGGAGGAGGAGGAGGAGGAGGAGAGAATCCTAAGCAAACTCCACGCTGTCAGCTTGTTGCAGGGCTGACAGAAATAAAGAATCAGACCCTCAACCAACTGAGTCATTCAGGTACCCTTAAAGCTTCTAACAAGAAAAAAAAGACTCATATAGGAAGATCTTTAAAGTCTTTATAACGTGGGAAAGGAAAGAAGAAGCAGAATGGGAATTCCTTGGTAACTGGAATAATGTCCATCCAGGAATAAACTGATCATTTTGTCTGATATCAATTTTCAAAATTTATTAAGTAGCTCGTATGTTAATATGTTTTTAAATATGCATATAGTAATAGTAATTTATACACGATGAGATGTTTTGAAGAGACGTTTGAAGTTCTGTGTTTTGGTGACACATTGACACCTTGTAGGTCAGATTAAGTGACGGGTGGTTTTTTATGTTTATTTATTTATTTTGAGGAAGTGGGAGACACAGAGAGAAGAAGAGAGAGAATCCCAAGCAGGTTCCGCACTGGCACCGTCAGCATGGCATCCGATGCGGGGCTTGATCCCATGAACCATGAGATCATGACCTGAGCAGAAATCAATGCAGAAAGTAGCTGGCAAGGAATGAGGTTGAGAGAAGGGCCTTTTTCAGATAGAGGAAACAACTGGATGGTTCCACGATGATGGGAGTGATCCTGAAGGGATGAAAAGGTGCTGAGGAAAGAGGGATGATTATCAGACCACGGGTCTCACATAGACAGAAGGGAATAGGATCCAGTACGTAGTGGAACATTGGCTTCAGATGGTAGAACAGACGGTTTCTAAGGAGCCAAATTCCATGATAACAGGCAGGGGGCTGCTTATGTGGGTACAGATGCTGAGGTGGGGCAGATGGGGTGATGTGCTTATACGAATTCTTTTCAGATTGCTTCAAGTTTCTCAACGAATTAGAAAGTAAAATCATTGGTTGAGACTGAGAAAAGAGAATTATCTGGGGTTTAAAGACAGAAGGGAATCGGAGTGTCTGGGTGGCTCAGTTGGTTAAGTGACCGACTCTTGATTTCCGCTCCGGTCAAGGTCTCAGGGTCTTGGGATCAAGCTCTGTGTCGAACTCTGTGCTGAAAAAGGAACCTGCTTAAGATCCTCTCTCTCCTTCTGCTCCTCTCCTCTGCTTGTTCTCTCTCTCTCTCTAAAATAATTTTTAAAAATTTAACGATACAGGAAAAGATAATTCTTTAGGATACACTGTTGTCACCAATACTGCTGACGCTAACAAGTGCTACCAGTGAAATGACAGTCCCTTTAGGACAACAGAGAGTAAATGGACTGTGGACAGTATAATACCCCAGCAGCATCAATGGCTCACTTGAGATCCAAGTGGTGAATGTAGGGTGAAATCGGCTAGCGTGGTCCCTCCATACCACTCACAGGATGAAGTACAAAGTGGTTAAAACTTCACACAACCCACGAGCATTTTCTGGACCCGCAAAGATACAAATCCTCCAGTCCTAGGTGAAACCTGGAGCTGGAACTTGTACTACTACCTCACTCGATCGCCACCTTGTGGCAAGATCGCAGAAGAGCCAAATCAACCCAAGGGTTGTAGAAGCTGTTAGAGAAATCACCATTGACCAGGTTGCCCTCATCTGAACAGGAGGAGGATGGGCGGCTTTGTCCTTTACCTGTCTAGGAAATCATCCTGGAAATTGGTGTTTAACCAAGCTATATCATAACTTTGGCTTAGCTCATCTGTCCACAGCTGTGACCAATCCCCCAATTAAAAAATGTATTGTTCATTCTTTTCAGTGTAAGCGTTTCCTTCTTCCTCAAGGTTTAGAATCTTGTCTCTTTATTTTTCTGGAAAGGTCTGAAAGGTGCTGTGCTTTAGTTAAGAGTTCTGTAAATGGTCTATTTGGCACCTGAAGTCTGGCAGCAAGGCCGACTTAAGCCTGTTGTTCCCACCCAGCAGCAGCCTGGGCAGCATCATCTATTGTTGATTGGAACCTAAATAGGTGTTGCTAACTCTTCCTGTAATTAGCAAGATCCTTCCACTTCGTCATACCTATCAGTGTAAATGTTTTTCAAATCAGTTTTCATGGGATCGATTGTTAAAATCACTTTACTTACATGGTGTCATTTCCCACCTAGAGCATGTTACAGTGCCAGGACCCTAGGGCTGGCCAATGTAGCTTCTGCTCTTTGGTTGACTGTTTCCAATCTCAGGGGGCAGGAGGTTATCTCAGTTGAGAGATATCTCTCAAAGCAGAATTATTATAGAGTCAATCCTTAAAATATACTGATTCTTTCTTTAAGATGAGAACATTTTTCATACATTTTTGGTATTTCTAACATAAATCAACAAGGCTTTAAAAATTACAACACATTTTGGGGACGTGTTAAGACAGCAGAGACGTAGGGGGACCCTGGGCTTTTCTTGTCCCTTCAGCACATTTGCATCGAGGGCAGATCACTTGGAATACCCAGGAAATTGATCTTCAGGGTGGCAGAAGGACCACCACAGTTGGAGGGGGACAGCCTGGTAGGTGTGAGGGTTACTTCAACAAACAAATCGAACCACACCCACTTAAAGGTGCAAACACTCCCCACTGCAAGCAAGGAGTAGCTCTGCAGGGGACTGACGGGTGGGAAAGAGCAGCCAAAAAACTCAACAACTGAGCATACACAGCTTACACGAGAAACACTTTCTGAAGTGCCAGGCCCTGGACAGTGTATGACCCCTTTGTAATATGGCAGTACTCTCAGGTGCAGGAAACATACCAAGATTTAAAAGTACCCCAAAGACAGAAACTTAGCCAAAAATGAGAAGATGTTGGGATTCTCCCCAATAGAAAGGTCAAGAAGAAATCACAGCCAAAGGCTTGCTCAAAACAGATATAAGTAATATATCCAAATAAGAATTTAGGGCAACAGTCATAAGACTATAAGCTGGGCTTGAAAAAAAGCATAGAAGACACCAGAGAAATCCTTGCTGCAGAGACCAAAGACCTAAGAACTAGTCAGGATGAATGAAAAAAGGCTATAGCTGAGACGTAAAACAAACTGGATACAGTGAGAGTGAAGATTGAAGTAACAGGGGAGAATAGAGGAGATCAAAGGTGAAATTATGGAAAATAATGAAGCTGGATATAAGAGGGAAAGAAAATTACTAAGTCATGAGGGGAGACTTAGAGAACTAAGTGATTCCATGAAATGAAACAACAGCCATATTGTAGGATTTCCAAAAGAAGAAGAGTAGGAAAAAGAAGCAGAAGGTTTATGCAAACAAAGTATAGCTGAGAACGTCCTTAATCCAGGGAAGGAAATTAGCAATCAGGTCCAAGAGGCAGAGAGAACTCCCCTCAAAATCAACAAAATAGGTCAACACCAAGACATATTATAGTGAAACTTGCAAAATACAAAGATAAAGAGAGAATTCTGAAAGCAGCCAGAGACAAAAGGTCCTTGACCTAAGAGGGTAGACACATAAGGTTAGTAACAGACTTGTCCATTGAAGCTTGGCTGGCCAGAAGGGAGTGGCAGAAAATGTTCAATGTACTAAATGGGAAAATAAATAAAAGGAGAAATAAGGAGTTTACCAGATGAGCAAAAATTAAAGGAGGTCATGACCACTAACCCAGCCCTGTAAGAAATGTTATTTATTTTTATTTTCTTTTAAAAGTTTTTATTCATTTATTTTGAGAGAGAGAGAGAGAAGGAAGAGAGAGAGAGAAAGAGACACACACAGAGAGAGACACACACACAGAGGCAGAGAGAGAGAGAATTCCAAGCAGGCTCTGCACTGTCAGCGTGGAGCCCAACGTGGGGCTTGAAAACATGAACCTTGAGATCATGACCTGAGCTGAAATCAAGAGTCGGTTGCTTAACCAACTGAGCAACCCAGGTGCCTCACCCTGTAAGAAATTTTAAGGGGGGCTCTCTGAGTGGAGATAAAAGAAAAGAAAAGAGAAGCAATAAAGACTACAAGGGACAAGAGAACATCCCCAGAAATATCAACTCTATAGGTAACACAATGGCACTAAGTTCATGTCTTTCAGTAATCACTCTGAATATAAATGGACTAAATTCTCCAACCAAAAGACATAGGGTATCAGAATGGGTCAGAAAACAAGATCCATCTATACGCTGCCTAAAAGAGGCTCATTTTAGACCTAAAGACACCTGCAGATTGAAAGTGAGGGGATGGAGGTCAAAAGAAAGCCAGAGTTGCCATACTTATATCAGACAAACTAGATTTAAATTTTTTTAATGTTTATTTATTTTTGATAGGGATACAGAGACAGAGACAAAGACAGAGTGTGAGCAGGGGAGGAGCAGAGAAAGAGAGAGAGAGACACACACATAGAATCCAAAGCAGGCTCCAGGCTCCAAGTTGCCAGCACAGAGTCCGACGACGTGCTCAAACCCACCTACCGCGAAATCATGACCTGAGCTGAAGTCGGATGCTTAACTGACTGAGCCACCCAGGCACCCCATCAGACAGGTTAGATTTAAAAACAAAGGCTGTAACAAGAGATGAAGAAGTGCATTACATCATAACTAAGGGACCTATCCACCAAGAAGATCTAACAATTATAAATATTTATGCTCACAACTTGGAAGCAAATATGTAAATCAGTTAATCACAAACATAAAGAAACTCATTGATAATAATGACATAATAGTAGGGGACTTTAATACCCCACTTAGGGCAATGAACAGATAATCTAAACAGAAAATCAAAAAGGAAACAATGGCTTTGTAAGGCACACTGGCCCAGATGGACTTATTAGATGAATTCAGGACATTTCATCTTAAAGCAGCAGAATACACATTTTTCTCAAAGACACATGGGACATTCCCCAGAATAGATCACATACTGGGTCACAAGTCAGCCCTGAACAGATACAAAAAGATTGAGATCATACCATGCATATTTTCAGATCATAGCACTATGAAACTTGAAATCAAACAAGAAAAGAATTTGAAAAGCCCTCAAATAGGTGGAGGTTAAAGAGCATCCTACTAAACAATGAATGGGTTAACCAGGAAATTAAAGAGGAAATAAAAAATACATGGGAGAAAATGAAAATGAAAACATGACAAACCAAACCCTTTGGTATGCAGCAGAGGCAGTCCTAAGAGGGAAGTATATTGCAATTCAGGTCTACTTCAAGAAGCAAGAAAGTTCCCAAGCACACAACCTAAACTTCCTCCTCAAGGTGCCAGAAAAGGGGCAACCAATAAAGTCTAAGCCAGCAGAAGAAGGAAAATAACAAAGATGAGAACAGAAATGAACAATATAGAAACAAAAAAATCCAGTAGAACAGATCAATAAAACTAAAAGCTGGTGTTTTGAAAGAATAAGAAAAAATTGATAAGTCGCTAGCCAGACTTATCAAAAAGAAAAGAGAAAGGACCCAAATTCATAAAATTTAGAACTGAAAGAGGAAGGATCACAACTAACGCCACAGAAGCACAAACAATTAGAAGAGAATACTATGAAAAATTATATGCCAAAAAACTGGACAATCTGGAAGAAATTGACAGATTCCTAGAAAATCACACACTACCAGACTTAAGCAGGAATAAATCGAAAATTTGAACAGGCCCATAACCAGTAAAGAAATGAAATCTTGTGATACCTTGGTGGCTCAGTCGGCTAAACATTTGACTCTTGACTTCGACTCAGGTCATGATCTCAGTTTGTGAGACCAGGCACCGTATCTGGCCCTGCACTGACAGTGAAGAGCCTGCTTGGGATTCTCTGTGTCCCTGTCTCTCTGCCTCTCCTCCATGCCTGCTGTCTCTCTTAAAATAAATAAGCATTTTTTTAAAAGAATGAAATCTTGCCATTTGCAAGATGTGGATGGAACTCGAGTATATTATGCTACGTGAAATAAGTCAGGGAAATACAAGTATCATATAATTTCAATCATATGTGAAACTTAAGAAACACCACAGATGAACATAAGGGAAGGGAAGGAAAAATAAGATAAAAATGGAGAGGGAGGCGAACCATAAGAGACTCTTAAAAACAGAGAACAACCTGGAGTGTTGCTGGATGGGAGGTGTGTGGGAGAACGGGCTAAATGAGCGAGGGGCATTAAGGAGGACACTTGTTGGGATGAGCAGTGGGTGTTATATGGAAGTGATGCATCACTGGGTTCGACTCCTGAAACCGATACTACGCTGTGTGTTAACTAACTTGAATTTAAATAAATAAATTAGAAAAAATACAACACATTCAGCTTTTAGCCTGGTTCGTGGCTGTCGTCTGGGGGCCAGCACACAACTCTCAGGGGATTTAGGAGGTAGGTGGCGGCTGTATCAAGAGGACATTTAAGTTTAGGTCTTTAATATTTGGTACCTGGATGGAAAAGTATTAAAATAAAATTCTCCTATTTATGACAAAGTCCACCATCTACAGTAAAAACGAACAAACAAACAAACAAAACAAAACAAAACAGAAAAAAGTTAATGTGGGTTTTTGCTGCTGTAGAAATCATATTATTTGTTTTGCACATATATTTACCCCTTATTTATTTATTTATTTATTTGAGAGACAGAGAATGAGTAGGGGAGGTGCAGAACGAGAGATAGAGAGAGAATCTTAAGCAGGCTCTGTGACATCAGCTTGGAGCCTCTCACAAGGATGAGATCAGAAGTCAAGAGCAGAATCAAGAGTTGGAATCAAAGCTGGAAGTGAAAGGCTTTCATAACAAGATTAAGCAGATGGGAAAGTTAAGGATTGAGGAGAAGTAAGAAGGAACAAAAGGACAGTAAAAGTGTTAATTTTCTTGAAATTACAGGAAGTAGAAGGTTTTGTGGTTTATATTTTGGGAACTTCTCCTAGTCTTATGAGTATTTGTGGAAAAACTTGAATGATTAAGAAAGGCCAGCCTCATGTTCTCAGAAGGGATCAGCTTACCATGATCCAAGGTGTTTGAGATTTATCTGTTCATTATACCTTGTATGCTTCAGGTTTATCAAAACATGCAAGAATAGAACTCATGGAAATTGTTAATTACTTAGTCTTATGTTAGTAGTTGGGAACCACAGTTCCGTTTTTGTTGTAGCATGCCCTTCTGGGAAGCAATCTAGACAGAAATCTTTGTGGGTGCCAGAAGTGGTACATAGAACATTTAGAATCCCCGTGTGGTTTTGTATTTTCCTTTCCTTCAAAGACAGTGTTTCTAACTTGATCCAGTATGTTACATCTTAACTTTTCTTTCTTCTCTTTCTCCTCTCTACCCTACCTTGGAAATTTTCTTCTTTGTCCCATTGGAGGGAAATTTTCTTCTTTGTCCCATCAAGACTCTTCATTGTTCATCATTCTCTACAAACGTCCAAACCAAACAAAAAGAAAAAATGATTTTAAAAGATAAATTTTATACTTTAATAGATTTAAAGATTTCAGAATTAAATATTAAAATTTAAATATTACAGGACTGTGCTCGTCCCATTAGATAATTTTGCTAATGAGTTTGAGGCAAGAAGAAAAAAATGGAATTCCTTTCTCTATCCATGACGGATTAAGTCAAGAAAACAGAACAAAAAATAGTGCAATTTTGTTTGCATTGTGATCACAGGAAGATGTTCTGTGTAAAGGCAGGGAGTTGGCATCAGGTCATGGATGGGAAGAAAGGAAGGAGGCCTCAGCTGCAGTTCATGACTGGGCAGGGCACTGGAGACAGAGATACCATTCAAGGTGGCTGATGTAATGTCTTCAGAGAATCTCTTATTATGTTGGGGGAATTGGCGCCTGCTAGAAGGAGCCCTTTCCAGTAGCTCCATAGTAGTATTCAGCTCCAAAGCTTCTTGCCAAGAATCCATTGGCTGCTAGAAGAAGTTGTCACTGGGGAGCTGATAAACAAAAGTGCGTGCCTGTTAGTGTGGAAGTGGTTTTGGCACCAAGAATTCTGAATAATTAAAGCATTGCATCAGCCTTGGAGCCCAAGAGACCACGTTGGAAGGAGATATTGACCACAGTTGGCTGCGTGCCTCAGGGAATGCCCTTTTTCCTTCCCTGTGTCATAAGACAAAGGCAGGGCTAGCCACAGCATCTGTAAGTAAGGCTGACCTAAAGAATACATTGTTGTCATAGCCTTAGTATAGCACTTGACCCCCCAGATTATACCTTGGTTAAAATCATGGCATATATGTATCTATATATCAGCTAGTAAATCATTTTAGTAAAGACTTTATTTTTTTAGAGTACTTTTAAGTTCATGGCAAAACTTAAAGGAAAGCACAGAAATTTCCCCTATATTAGCTGCCCCCCACCCCATGCATAGCGTCCTCATTATCAACATCCCCTATAAGAGTTGTATGTTTGTTGCACTTGAACTGACACTGACACATCATAATCACCCCAAATTTCTAGTTTGCCTTAAGGTTCACTCTTAGTGTTGCACATTCTGTGGGTTTGGACAGATGTATAATGACATACATCCATCATTAGAGTGTCGTACAGACTTTTTTTTAATGCCCTAAGGATCCTCTGTGCTTTACCTATTCGTCTATCCCCATTACCTGTTCAGATTGGGTTTTTAAATTATGAAATAGGATGAAGATAAATCTATTTTAATTAAGCTGTCTGAGTTTTTCACTTTTACAAAATTTTGTGTATAGTCTAAAGTATCCACAGGCAGTCTAGTAGAAGGTATCAGTTCCACGTAGGACTCAACGTTCTGGAAGTTCATCTATTTAAAGAACTCTGTAACCTATCAATAAGAGAGTAAAGATGATGCATCTCATTTTAATTTTCCAAACAGAAGATCTTATTCTACTCAACTAGACTTTAGAACCCAGGCTGTATTCTAGGGAACAAAGAACTTTATGGTATCATGTTGTTCTCAAATTCATTACCATGCTTCTCCTAACCCCTGCAAGTTATCTTTAATTAATATAGCTACGTAGGAGTAGATGGAAATATTTTTATACTTATGTTTCTTGTTAATGAAGTGCAATCATATACCTCAAATCTAACTTTCTAGATCACATCTTTTAAAAGTGTTTAATGAATAAACATTCTGCCTCATAGAAAGTCTCTTCTCTTCACAGGACATCAGTCTATTTTAGTGCTCACAAATTTTATCCTAAATATGAAAGGATAATGTGTCTAATAATTGACATTTTTTTATTTGAGCGTAGTTGACACACAATGTTGCATTAATATCAGTTGTACAACTTTTATTTGAGAAGTTTATACTTTTTACTACTTTCGCCATGAGTATAGCTACCATCTGTCCCATTATATTGCTAACAATTGACATTTAAAACTTTTTTTAGTGTTTATTTATTTTTGAGACAGAGAGACAGAGCACGAGTGGAGGAGGGGAAGAGAGAGAGGGAAACACAGAATCCGAGGAAGGCTCCAGGCTCTGAGTTGTCAGCACAGATCCGGATGTGGGGCTCGAACTCATGAACCATGAGATCATGACCTGAGCCGAAGTCGGATGCTCAACTGAATGAGCCACCCAGGCACTCCCACCAGCTGACATTTCAAAACTGACAGTGAAAAATATAGACCCGGATTTTTACGGATGACAAATGTATCCATGTTTTTAATTAAAACAAAAACAGCAAAATATAACTTTTTTTTTTCTTAATTCTTTGCTTAACAAGTGGAGGTATTAGATCTGTTCACAAATATTCCAATCTCTCTCTCTCTCTCTCTCTCTCTCTCTCTCTTTGGTACATAGTTCGATTGCATTTCCTGGACCCCTTGTGGAAATGTATGACATTATCTTGTAAAGCTGAATATTGCCATATCTTACAAGCTACCAATTACACTCATAAGACACATGTTTGTAAATGTTCGTAGTTATTGTTCATAGTAGTCAAATATTCACTGACAGGTTAATGGGTAAGCACATTGGAAATAACCACAGAATAGAGTATGTTATGACAATAAAAATGAATCGACAACTGCATTCAAAAGCCAACACAAAACTTGGTAGCATACATCATGTTGAATAAAAAATAAAACAATTTCTAGAAGTCTGCATATAGTCTAAAATTCAAAACCAGGAAAAACTGACAAACATATATATATACATATGATAAAGATATTTTCTTTTTAAGAAGCAAGATCATTTATATTAAGTAAAGCAGACTACTGGTTTACTTAGGGTGAAGCAGGGGACAAGATAAGGAATGAGCCAAAAATGGATTTAATTATTGGTAATAGTTTTGATCTTGGGGTAGATTTAAATTTGTAAATATTCATTACATCATTTAAATAAATGTAAATAGGCAATAATATAAAATGAATAAAATAAAAGATGGTAAAATAGTTTGGAAATGGGTAAATTCTAGTTGAAATTTTATGATAGGGATGGGTTTCTTCTGCTTATCTGTTGACTTTGCTTGCTTATGTGTTGGATCCATTTTCCATCAGGCTCTTTCCACTTATGACAAGATCATAGGCAAGAACTCTGGGTCTCTACTCCAGAAACTATTAGGAAAAAAAATGACTTTTCTCAATAGTCTGAACAAAATTTTTGAGTCCTCTCATTTGCTAATAGATCCCTGTCCCAGTTATTACAACAGGGGGAAATGCTTTCTCATTGACCACATAGGAGCCATATTCCTTACCTTGGGGAATAACACTATTCGTAACTCTTATACTGAGTGGGTCCTCAGAGGAAAATCAAGGTTCATTCAAAGAAGGAAAATGGAGTTTTGTCAGGAAGAATCCATCAGGACCCACTAAGACAGTTTTTATAGCACATCTTTATGAGGCAGGCAAGGTGTATCTGCAGAAGTGTTACATATATTTCAGCAAAGCAGCAGATGTCCACCAAAGTTCTATCTTATTGATGCTACACTCCATATCCCATCATGATAAGTGTCACACTCCATTATGAGGACAACCTGATGCTTTCAAAGTCCCATTTCATGCTTAGTGGGGTTCAATGTCTCAGTGCTCTTGATTCTAAGTGCTACTGAGGCACATCAGTGGAGGGACTCCTAGGGAAGTATTTGTTGTGTCTCAAGACCTGACCTCACTTCTATCTGCTGTCCTTCCAAATTAGTAGTTTTATGGTAGTTCAGAAAGAATCTCTTCAACTTATTTCACCTACCACCATATAGGTAATTTTTCAGAAGAAGTAATTATAACATTCATTTATTTTTGAGAGACAGAGCATGAGCGGGGGAGAGGCAGAGAGAGAGGGAGACACAGGATCTGAGGCAGGCTCCAGGCTCTGAGCTGTCAGCACAGGCCCTGATGCGGGGCTCGAACTCACGAACCATGAGATCATGACCTGAACCGAAGTCAGATGCTTAACCAAGTAAGCCATCCAGGAACCCCCAGAAGAAGTAATTATAAATTATCACCCAAATTCTTTTTTCAATTTGGTTTATTTGTTTCATTCATTCATTCATTCATTCATTCATTAGTATTTAAAGCCTACTATGAACTTCTCTTTATAAATGTTTATTAGTAGATTTGGTGGAGAACAAGATAGTTGTAATCCCCACCCTCAATGAGTATATACTTTATGGAATTTGGGTGTTTGGCTGGCGCAGTTGGTAGAACATCCAACTCATGATCTCAGGGTCATGAGTTCAAGCCCCATGTTGGGTGTAGAGCCTACTTTAAGAAAACAATTACAAAAATAAAGTTTATGGAACTTGTGAAGAATTTGAGGAATAAAATAGGAATTCTTTCTTGGTTTCTAGTTCTCATGCAAAATTTTCCGATTTTTAATTTCTCAGTAACTGATCATTTCAATCAGAATTTTCAGGTATTCTTTTAAGTGTTGATATAACCCTTCATTTTGTAGCTGGCTCACTTCTCCAAAGCATCTACCTGTTTTTTTTGTTTGTTTGTTTTTGTTTTTGCACGGTGGGGTAGGGGGAGGGTGTGACCTCATCCAATCTCTTGATTTAAATTATCATTTAATGGTAATAACACCAAAATCTATTTCTACAGTCCTAACTTGAAATTCATACTTAAAAAAAATATCCAAGTGCCTACTGAGCATTTTCATTTGTATATCGTATGGCCACCTGTATATCAAGCTATTCCCGTTATTTTATTATTAATTCTAAATGCCTCAACCTGAGATATCATTGTTAGCCACTAGAAATTTCCCTTATCATCGCTTTCTAATACTTCCTGGTTTTCGATTTGGCTGGTGTCAGGAAAATGTGTGGAATGAGGAAAACTATGACAAAAGAGAGTCATTAAAAGAGATCTCTACCTTGAATTACTAAATTTGTAACCTGACAAACTGCTTAACTTCCATGAGTTTTAGTTTTGTTTTGTTTTTCCATACAAAATGTCATTGTTAATACCTACTTAGTTGGGTAAATGAAAAGATACAACTTATGTAAAGTCACAAAAAAATAGTGTATAAAAGACCTTCAATATATATTTGGTGAAGTAAAATTATTCGAATAAAATGAACTAACTTTATAAGTGTCTTTTTACTAACAATTGGTTAGCAAAACCAATGTAAATGAATTTGAAAAACATGAGATATCTATTCAGTATACATACTAATCTTCAGATCATTTGCTACAAATCTGTGGTTCTTTGTTGGGGGATGGCTATAACACACAGAACAGAACCTTTGGTTTCAGGACACCATATTTCCTTCCCTGGATTGTACTTGCAAATAAATTGCAAGGGCTAGAAAAGCTTGTCTCCTAAAGCACAGAAAGGTAAGTAAGAGCACTGAGTGGGATTAGAGTAGTTTCTTGGAGACCCACATTCTCTTTTGCTAAGGACACTGTTTTCTCTTCTTCCTATTGTTTAGCACCATTAATTTGTATTTTCCTATTTTTTTCTCTATATCTTTGGTTAGCCCGAGGCATCTGATACCACCAAATCCTTGTCTGTATTTGGTTCCTGAGTCTGGGGAGGGTTAACTTATTCTTCTATGGACTAAATGGATGAACCAAAAGTTAAATGTATTACAACATCTGGGATGTTTCTGATTAACAAAGAAAGGAAAACTTTAGGGAATAGTATTCTCTAGGGTGCTAATATTTTATATCTTTATGTCTTAAAATATTCCTTCTGGGATGCAGAAAGGGCATCTTTTTTCAATGTTCTATGGGAAGGCTGTTTTCAAATAGGGATGGAAATATTTGACACTAATAATTTTCAGTGTTCTGACAGATAAGGGACAGATTACTTATATATTTATACTCAAAGAAGCATAGTTATAGAATAATCCAACATGTTTAAAAAATATATTTCCATACATCTTGTGGCTATTGCTCCCACTTCCTCCAAAAAAGGAACATGAAAAAAAAAAGATTTTTTTTCAAAACTTACTCTTAATATAGCAAATAAATAAAAATAAAAAGAAGCTTTGGAATAAAACCATCTTTGACACTCAACAAATATTTTATGAGTACCAGGTATGTGAAAACCTATGTGTGGCTTTTCATTTCTGTGTAGGGATAGAAGGATTAATTTCATGTCTTAAGAGTTTCTTGAGATGGCAGAATGTAGAAAAGTTCACAAGTGCTTTTCACGTAAGGTAGCTGAGTAGGATAAGTCCTCGGGATGGATTTTAAAGTGTGAAGAGCTTATGTACGCCTGGTGAGAAACTAGAGGAAAGGTCAGTAGCGACAGTGACCCTGACAGCTTCTGGAGAATGCTGCTTTCCCATCTCCAGGTGACGGTTTTCAATAGACACTCGTACATCACAGTATAGAATGATTACTCTGTGTGTGTTTCCAAAATGAGATGGTAAGAGTTTAACTTGCTACACGCAAAATGGTATGATGAAAGGTGCACCATATATGTGGGAGGGTTTCATTCTATCCTTCTTCAGTTTGGGAACTTAAAGGATAAAGAATATGGGGACAACCTGTTAACCTTCCCACAGAAAATGGTGGATTTTGCATAGAAAGGAGTGTAAAGATTCTCCCAAAGATAGAAGTCTAGTGTAATCCAATCAGGGAGGGTTGGGTAGTTGAAGAAAGACCTCAAGGAAAGCAATGGTTCTCACCATGGATGCTGCAGTAAAACAGATTTTTAGTGTAGAATGATCCACCTGACGGTCCATATTCCACTCTCCTTTCTTCTCCATTTTTTTTTCTGTGTGCCTTTCAGCTCTCCTCTGTCATCTCCAAATCCAAGATGTAGTTTGTTCGTTACTGTTCTGACAAATGTAGCCATTCTAAAGTTGGCTACACTTGTTTGAAAAATTGAGGTAAGTACAGTAGTTATTAGAAGATGTGCTATTTTACTAGTGCCATTTTGTCTCCACATCATTGCATTTTGTGTCAGATTCCTTGGAGAAATGGATGAAGGGTGTTAATATGGCTTGGGAAAAAATGGAGATATGGTCGTCCACAAAAACATGGACAAAACATGCATCAATATCAGGAAGATATGAAAAATGTACGGCACTCCTTGAATGCTTCGTGGGATAAGGGTTCATGTGAAAAGGTGAATGTTTAAGATCCACAGTCATTTTTATGGATGTCAGGCTCTCGAAATCTTATGTGGGTGTGTGGTGCTCTTCAGAGTATATCTCCTAATCCACACTTACTAATTTTTTAAAAAATTGATCTCAGCTTTCTTCATGGATGTATAAATTGAGAACATATCTGTCTGTCTACCACACATAACAGAGACAAGGCCACAGCAGATTAATGGTGTGAATATGTTTTGTGATCAGAATAGTGCAAAATAATCAGATAAATATTATAATTTAAGAGTTAATTGAGAAATTTTAATTTAAAAATACTAACTATGGACACGGTACAAATCACTGGGTTTGGAACTGTGCAGAATAAAATCCTGAGAATAGTTTTCAGAGATTCTTATTCCAAGAACGAAGCTAAAGAGAGCACTCATGTAACAGAATTTAAGCATGGTATGTAACATTATAAGAAAAGCTATAAAGGATGTCCTTAGAGAAAAGGAGTAATAATTTCTCTTATCACAAAATAATTACTAAAGGCCTTCAGAGGATATTACTTAGCATTTGGGTCCTGAAGTTTTGAGACAATTGAAGTACCTAGAAATGAAATGACATTCCAGGAAGGAAGGAGATTATTGATTAAACTCTTGATTAAATATTTGAGTAGAACTCACAGTTATTAACAAGTTAATGAAACCATATGTATTTATAATTCTTTTTAATTTTTTTTTATTGAGAGAGAGAGAGAGAGAGAAAGAGAGAATGAGAGCATGCAAGTGGAGGAAGGGCAGAGGAGAGAAAGAGAATCTTCATACTCATTGAGGAGTTTGTCACAGGGATCGATCCCTGGACTCTAGGATCATGACTTGAGCAGAAATCAAGAGTCAGATGCTTAACCAACTGAGCCATCCAGGTGCCCCTCTGATTCTTAATTTATCTTAAAAATACATGTCCACGTGTGTAAATAATCTTGTTTTAGTGGTCACAATCATGGGCTATATTTTTAAGTACAAATATTTTACGATGGACGTCTTTTAAATAACTAAGGAAAGAATGAGCTTATTGTACTGACTATGACACCAAGACTCATTTCCCTTGTGGTTTAAGATCTTTGCCAAAGACTACACAGTCTAAAGAGAATTAAAAAAAATCTGGAATTCTAAAGGAAATAACTTCATCAGACACTTTCCTGAGAGTAGTATTTTTTTTTAAGTTCATTTATTTATTTTTGAGAGAGAGAATCCCAAGCAGTCTCTGCACTGTCAGCACACAGCCTGATGTGGGTCTTGAACTCACAAACCATAGATCATGACCTGAGTTGAAACCAAGAGTCAGATACCCAACCGACTGAGCCACCCAGGTGCCCCATCCTGAAAGTTGATTTGGAAGAAGATAAGTTACATTTCAAGTATGTTGGGGAGAAGTAACCTTACCAAGGCAGAGAAACAAATATATAAAGGAAATTTTCTACTTAGTCCATCTGTGCTTTGGAAGCTCACAACTTTCAAGACAGAGTATTGAAGGTATGGATGAGTTTGAGGAGGAACACAATGGGATAAATAGGTCTTCCAAATTCTATTTAAATACATCACATTTAAGTTTATATTTTTACTTGCATGTAGTGTCCCTTTCAAAAGTATATTGACGGGAAAGAGCTAAAGAAAAGATTTTGTTCTTGGAAGTGAGGCCAATGGTAATCTTTTTTTTTTCCAGATTTGAAAAAAGAAATCTTCATTTCAATGGAATGAAATTTCAAAGCTGAATGATCATTGACTTTTCCAGGACAGAAAACAAATTGAATGAAGTCAGTTATTATTTATTTACTATTTCTCTTGTCTATATCTCTCTCCCTCTTCAGAGTCTGCACTCTGTTAAAAAGACATCAGATTTTCAGTACCTGGATAGTACAGACTCTACTGGCGTTTACAGTCATGATCTGGTCCTACATGAACTGCCTGGTGACATCTTTCCAAAAGATCTCAGAATCCAAAGTGCTTAAGCTAAATTTGGATTATTGTAAGCATGAGCTATTGAAGAATAATACCCCCTTTCATTTATATGTAACCTCGGGGACTTGGGGTCCTCTAACAGATGCTTTTCAGAAGTGGGAGGGAGGGGAGGAAATAGAAATGCAGATATTTAAGTGATTATTTACTATCAAAGACCATTTTATCACTTGTCTGCATTAGTGTGTGCAAAATACTAAATATTGTAAGGGTGTTTTATGGTAATAGCATATTATTTAGAGGCTATAAGTATTTCCTGTTCCTCTTTTCAAGTTGTAATATCTGGGAGAAATTCAGTGAAGGATAACATATTACATATTTATAAAATTATACATTTATATAAATATGTATAACAAATATATGGTGATAAATAATTGCATAAAGATGTTCTTTATGGTATGAAAGTGGGTTGTGATTTTATATTTATATTATGATTTTATATTTGTAACCTCAGCAGCAGTCAAATATATCCAAAATGCCAGGTAATACACCATCAAAACGTGTGCTTGAAGATTTATTAAATATGAAAAAATAATGAAGTTAATAAAATTGACCCATGTCTTTTCACGTTGTATTCATTGAATTGTCCAATTACACAGAATCATTTAAATGCTACAAAGGATTGTATCTAAAAGATTGTATCCTTAGTTAGATTCAAGCTTGTATACAAGCTTGTGTACCTTTAACAAGCTTGTTTGAGACTTAAAATGACCCTATGAAGTTCTCATTATAAATTGAGGAACAAAGTGTTGAAGTGACTTATAAGAAGCGACCCCTAAAATATTCATGATGAAGAATATTTATTTTTCTTAAAATAGTCCATAAAATCACACGTCACACCATGAATTAATTCTTTTATTTTTTTGTAGATCAACCACTTCCCACTCAGCCTTCTCCTCATTCGTGAAATCATGCGGCTGAATAATAATGTGACAGAGTTCATTCTCCTTGGGTTGACCCAGGATCCTGTTAGGAAGAAAATAGTGTTTGTCACTTTCTTGCTTTTCTATTTGGGGACATTGCTGGGTAACTTTCTGATCATTACTACTATCAAGACCAGCCGGGCCCTCGGGAGTCCAATGTACTTTTTCCTTTTCCACTTGTCCTTATCTGACACTTGTTTCTGTAGTTCCGTAGCCCCTAGAATGATTGTGGATGCCTTTTTGAAGAAGAGCACTATCTCTTTCAGTGAGTGCATGATACAGGTCTTCTCATTCCATTTCTTTGGCTGCCTGGAGATCTTCATTCTTATCCTCATGGCCGCTGACCGCTATGTGGCCATCTGTAAGCCCCTGCACTACACAACCATCATGAGTCAACGGGTCTGTGCTGTGCTGGTGGCTATGGCTTGGGTGGGGTCCTGTGTACATTCTTTAGCTCAGATTTTTCTGGCCTTGAGTTTACCCTTCTGTGGTCCCAATGTGATCGATCACTATTTTTGTGACTTGCAGCCATTGTTGCGACTCGCCTGTACAGACACTTACGTAATCAATCTACTCTTGGTGTCCAATAGCGGGGCCATTTGTACCCTGAGTTTTGTCATGCTGATGTGCTCCTATGTTAATATCTTGTATTCTCTGAGAAACCACAGTGCTGAAGGGAGGAGAAAAGCCCTCTCCACCTGTGTCTCCCACATCATTGTGGTCATCTTGTTCTTCGGTCCTTGCATATTTATATACACACGCCCTGCAACCACCTTCCCCATGGATAAGATGATAGCTGTATTTTATACACTTGGAACACCTTTGATCAATCCTCTGATTTACACGCTGAGGAATGCAGAAGTGAAAAACGCCATGAGGAAGTTATGGAAGAAGAAGTTAATCTTAGATGACAAAAGATGAATGGGATCTTCAAAATTTTCTTCATAGTCTGGATTTGCCTAGAAGTCTACAGAGAATGTTATCTTTTTATTGTGATGTTACCATAATCAGGAGGTATGAGAATTAATTCCTTCAGGAATGAAAATAAACACTGGTTAGTGTTGAGTCAGTTTCATGGAGAGGAAGAGACAGCACCAGGTACAAACAACCGTGGAAAGACTCGTGCCTTAGGTGTTCAGCTGTGCCTCTGCCTTCTTGACTGCCTAGTATCACTGTAATCTTGATATGGTGCTTTCCATGCCCTTCTTCATGTTGACTTCTGTTTATAGTTACACTTTTATATGCTTATAACCACAGCCTGGAAGGTTTTTTCTGTTTCAATTGGCTCTCTTAATTAAACCGTTGAATCGCATAATTTCTGATCATAGACCTTAAACTTGTTTGTTCTTCATGACTAAGCAGAAAGCACCAGATTCAAATAATAATAAAATCTTTGTGTTTTAAGGGATAATCTATAATCTAGGGTAATCTCCCTTCTATTTTGGGGGGTTATACTTTGAATTCTTCTCCTATTTATCTAGATCCTTCTAGAACAGTGACAGAACACAGTGTGAACATTCACCCTTCTGAAGGAATCTTTTCACCTTAGGAAGGTTCTGATTGTTGGGGTTGTACTCAGATTATTATTCTTTTTGTAAAAACTTTTTGCTTCTAAAATTGTCCCTTCTGATTTATAGAAGCATTAAGTTTTTCTTGAGTCATACAAATTATAATAATTCTTTATACTGCTAAGGTATTATGGTTGTAGCTTAGGTGTCCCAAATTAAGTAGATATATTCATGTGGGCTAGAAGTAAAGTGTACAAGCAGTTGATGGTTGAAATAGGGAATCTGAATATAATAACTGATAAAGAAAGAATGTCATAACTCAGATGAGTCTCTTTAGGCTTTGAGACAGATATAGCTACATCACAGATATGAATTATTTTAGTGAGTTTTAATATAATCCAAAAATGATGGTAATTTAGAGGGACTGAGATTTTTGGGTGAAACTGTATGCAGTAGAGAGGGATATTACCATCTGTCACTTTTGTCACCATCTGACAACATTGCACTATCGAAGTATATGATCACTAAGAATCTTTCCAATTTCAACCTGTTTTGTTATTTGTATTTTTATCCATATAGAAAATTTAACATGAGTATTATTGTTTATTTCAAACATATTTTTATTTATAAACTACTAAATTATGTTAAAATTACTGAATTTGTATTCAATTTGTTGCACCAGGAATGTTAGAACTACTTAGCTTGAGGGGTACCTGACTGACTCAGTCAGTAGAACATGTGACTCTTGATATCTGACTTGTAAGTTTAAGCCCCATCCTGGGTGTGGAACCTAATTAAAATGAAAAAAAAAACAATAAAAAAAAGAACTTCTTGGCTTGAAAAAAGTTCTTTATTTCTCTGTGTGGGAATGGAATTCCCTCTGTGAATTCCACAATGAACACTAGTGGCGTATATACATCACTTTTATTTTTCAGATCCAGAGTTTATCCATCTCAAGCAGTTTATCATTGATCGCAGCTGCTGATTTTGCTCTTGGAAGGTTTACACATGAGTAGATTCTAGTTGGCAGAGTTTTAGTTAAAGTCCTGTTCTATTTCAAGGCAAGGAAAATATGAAAAGGGGTGTATGTTGGATCCAATTTAGGTGCCTCCCCAGAGACACTCTATCCAACATGTCTTCTGGACATGCTTCTAATATGGAGCTCCCGTGGCTACCATCACCACATCTCTTGCCAACAGAGTGTATGATCTAATTCCAATTCGAATTTTATTATAAAGATGGTGGAATTGCAAAGCTGACGGAGTGTGCAACCTCACCAGGATATTTTTTTAAGTCAGTGTTCTTATGGGGAAAGAGTGGGACTCTGAAATCGAAAGTAGACACATTTGTGTGGGGAAAGAGTGAGAACTATGAAGGCATAGATTATCTTTCATCCTCTTGGTTGTCACAAGTAGCCCTGTCTCCCTCAAAAGAGGAGAAACGACACTCTTCTCTAGCCTAGACACCTTGTGATGATCTCATCTGTACAAGTTGTCAAAAAATGATATTTGGTTTCCTCTTGAGCTTCCTTTTATAGTCCTCATTGCTTCCAAACATCTAACCAGATGCAAGTCACAGGGAAGTCCAAGCAGGAAAATCCAGTCTTGCTCTGGAAGGACATGTCATACATGAGGGCATTATAAGCTTCTATGGTCTCTATGTACACGTGTGACCTACGGGAGCACTTCATGATGGGGAAATGTTATCTAAGAGTGGTGAAGCAGAAGTCTGGAGTTGAGGTCTATCCTGATGGTTTTTTTTTTTTCCTGCAGACCCACATCATTGGAGATGCCTCGCCAAATAACTATGTTGTTTGTTTTACTCATGGAATTTATTTGTTTGGTCTGTGGAAAAGAACTATAAGATGTAGCTTCTAAAAGCATAAAAGACTTACCTTTTATCTATTTATGTTTTAAATCTTAGGTATTGGCATATCCTCAAAGTTTGCATTAGTCTTGGGTGTGCTAGTTGAGGGGTGAATACGATGGAAACTCAGTTCTTATTCAGGAGGCCCTAATGTAAATTGCGTGAAGAAATTAGATCCCAAGTTTCTGGGTGGAAAAGTATACCATCGGGAAGTCATCAGTGCGTCCATATTCAACTGGAGATAAACTAAGTCCAACTAAAAAGATTGCAGCTGGACATGGCAACTGAGGGTTGAGCATAGGGTATGTGTGTATGTATGTGTGTGTAATTTTTATGTTTGTGCTTTTAGCATTCTTAGAAGCATCTTTATTACAAGTGCTCTTAAGCACCTCTCCACATGCGTTGCAGAATGGTATAACTTCCCTTCAGTGATAATACACTGTTCTTGATGCAGCTTGCCACCTAATATTGCACTGTACGTTAACTAAAATTTTACATACAATCTATCCACTGTACTTCGGGGCATTTATCTCAGAGAAATGAAAAGCTATGTTGACACAAAAACTTGTACACAGCTGTTCATAGCGACTCAAAACTGTGGTTTGTGATAACCGAACGGCAAAACAAGCATAATGTGTCCTACAAGAAGAAGTTATGTTGGAGTCTTCATCCCCAGTACCTCAGAGTGTTACCTTAGTTCGAAGTAGTGTAAGTGCCTGACAACTGGCTTTTTTGATTATGATGATATTAAGCTTTGATTGCTGAGACATCCATTTCGAAGACATCCCATCTGAAATGAACACAATGCCCACCAACTACACAACGAGGTGGAGAGCCAGGCTGCCTGGCCTATGAACTCCTCCTTTGGAAAGCCCTGTGTGGCTTATAACTGACCATTTGAGTGGCCCTGTGTTTTCCTTCCCATACTTTAATCCCACTCTTATGTTTTATTTATTTTTAGAGAGAGAAAAAGCTTGCACAAATGGAGGAGGGGGCAAAGGCAGAGGGAAAGAGAAAAGCTCAAGCAGGTTCCGTGCTCAGTGCAGAGCCTATAACACTGGGCTCTACCCACAATCCTGGGATCGTGACCTGAGCAGAAATCGAGAGTTGGACGCTCAATTGACTGAGCCAACCAGGCAACCTTTTTAAATTTAATTAATTAATTTAAAAAAAATTTCCACTCATGTTTTAAATTCACCAGTAGTGCACCTCCAAACCCACTCTTGACCCCAGTAAAGGCAGAACCTCAGACTAGCAAGCTCTTTCTGCCTCTCTCTCTGTCTCTGTACCTGTAACCAAACTGTGTGGCCTCAGGTGTTGCAGGATTTTTTATCTCGGTACCCAGGATTCGTTGTCTTGCTGCTTCGAAGAATGAAAGTGAGCAGCAGGCAAAAGTTTATTAGAGTATAAGATGAGAAAGGAAGAATAGTATGAACACTCTCTTTGCAGAGAGGGACATCTGAAAGTGAATGCTTGCGACTATAGGCAAGGGTCTTTGTTTTACAACTTTTCAGTCCCCCTCTCCCCCGCCCAGACCCCTGCTTCATTCTCCTTTGTTTCCTCTCAGGTCCTGCCCCTATTGTCTAGGTAACTCTAAATGTCTCGTTATCCCATTTTGATTGGCTCGTTTCCATTGTACAAGGGGTGGTCTAGGGCCATATCATTCCTTGTGGGTCTTACATTTTATTGTCTACTACTCATTTTTAGTTAGGTCTTTTGTCAAATTCCTGAGGGAAACCTGAGTGGGAGTTGGTGGTGTCTTACATTTTAAAGAGGAACCTTGTGCTCAAGGGAGTTGGCTGTGGTCAGAGGCTCCCAGCATTGTTCCCAAATATGTATTTTTCCCCACCCAGGGACCTCAAGTCCTACCCTTTCCCTCTCTGCCTATTTTGTCCTCTCTTTTCACCATCATGCAGGTATGTGATGTACCCTCTGTGACTTGTGAGCAATAGACCTTGTCTTGTCAAGGTCCCCTCATTATTGTTGCAAGTGAGAAGAGTAGGACACCTGAAAAAGTACACAGGCCTTTATTTGAGGTCTCAGAATTGCAATTTGGGGAGTACAGATTTTGGTGGAACCAGGAAAAGTGGGGGAGGGGGGAAGCAAGAGGTTTTTATGAGAAAGAAGGAGGGACTAATCACATGATTTAGATTAAAAAAAACAGGAGGGAAAAAAATGATGCTGAGGTGGAACAGCTTTTGATTACTATCTAATTGATGATTCTACTGATGGTGTCAAACAAAACTATTCCCGCCATGCTGTAGTTAATTTTCCTGTTCTCATAAACTTCTTGCCAACAGTTTTATAGTCTGAGTGACAGTTGTTTTGTTGGATTTTACGAGCAATTACATGTAAAACAATGACTGCGATGGCCCAGTTTAAGAGTTAATTAGTTAGATGGGGCGCCTGGGTGGCGCAGTCGGTTAAGCGTCCGACTTCAGCCAGGTCACGATCTCGCGGTCCGTGAGTTCGAGCCCCGCGTCAGGCTCTGGGCTGATGGCTCAGAGCCTGGAGCCTGTTTCCGATTCTGTGACTCCCTCTCTCTCTGCCCCTCCCCCGTTCATGCTCTGTCTCTCTCTGTCCCAAAAATAAATAAATGTTGAAAAAAAAAATTAAAAAAAAAAAAAAAAAAAAAAAAAGAGTTAATTAGTTAGAAAGGAAAATGGAACTTCAAAATGGAGTCTCTGGTGTCCAGAAATTTCCTAGCTTGCAGTCAGGGCGGGGGTGGGGGTGGGGGGTGACTCTCAGTTTCCAGAGGTCTCTGCATGTGCTCCCTCTGTCTTCAAAGCCAGGAATGGTGCATTTTTTTCCGATTGTACTTTGAATCTTTTTAACTTACTCTTCCGTTGCCAGTCAGGAAAAATTCTCTGTTTGTAAAGAACTTGAGGGATTAGATAAGATCCAAACATATAACTAAGAGTCAACTTATCAATAACCTTAATTACATTTTTGAAATCCCTTTTGACATGTAATTCAACATTTAACATTTAATCTGTGCCGTATCACCACATTTATAATCCCAGGGGATAGGGCAGGAGATCCTGAGGGGCATTTTGGAATTATGTCTGTCACAGTGGTGAAGGAGTTTTGAAAAAATTACAGCTTTAACCCAGGAGTCAGAGAATGTATAACTCAATATCTCCAAGCTGGGGATGGTGTTTCCATATCTATTAAATATGCCACCTTTACACCCTCCTCCAAATGTTATCCCTGAGAAAAATATGACATTTTCTTAGGTGTGGAATAGTCTTGGAGAAAATATAAGTAACATTTTATATCAACTTAATCATTGAATCCCACTAAGTATATGATCTTCATCAAATATCTCACACAGTCAATTCAGCTATAGCAAGCTGGCTACATGCGTGAACACGTCAACACCATGGACGAGTGCTGGAAGCGGGAACTGAAATTTCATTATCACAGAGTTTTGCTCATTGAGCTATTTGTCTTGTTTCATCCTTAAATGTCAATGCCTTCACTCTAAAGATTGTGATCTGAATGCTTTGTCCCATAGATATTTCCAAGTTTCTTCAGAAATTGCATCAGAAAGTTTCTAATAATAATAATAATGAATAAATAAATGATAATAATAACAGTGAATACATGTTACTTAGGTATGGTAAAATAATTGTACTCATAGGTGAAGAACCTAAATTCCAGCAAGATAAGTGTCTTACCCAAAATCATAGCCGGTCAAAGACACACCTGGGATTCAAATTCAGACCCTCAGACTTCAATGTCTGAAATGGTAAACATGAAGTCATCCCGGACATCTGATAAATGCATCTCACATAAAGTGGGCTCTTCTTCTAAATACTTAAGATGCATATCTGACTAGGGACACCTGGGTGGCTCAGTTGGTTGAGCATCCGACTTCGGCTCAGGTCATGATCTCGCAGAGTTCAAGCCCCACATTCGGCTCTGTGCTGATGGCTCAGAACCTATAGCCTACTTCGGATCCTGTGTCTCCCTCTATCTCTGCCCCTCCCCCACTCATGCGTTGTCTCTCTCTCTCTCTCAAAAATAAAAATTAAAACAAAATTTGCAAAAAAGATGCATATATGATTGGGTTTTGACATTGTTACTACGGTGCATCCTTCAGCCATCTTCCTGTTACCATTTCCTTGCACAAATGCATGTGCACACGCATGTGGACACATAAGGATAACTGTTCCTCCTTGCAATGTTTCTATCAAAAGCACAACAATTAAATTGTTTAGGTAGTGAAACGCAATTATAAGTGTAGTTCAATAAATTAACAACAAATCCTTGAAATTTTGTTACTTTGCCATCATCAAATAATCAAACATTATATAGATATAAACATTATCTTATTTATTTTGTTGGTGAAATTGAGGCTCCACGATGAGTGGACTGTACTAGTTGGGGAAACAAAGTATGACTCCTAACTACACAATTGAAAATGTAAGTGTAATTTTGAACTTTGC
The DNA here is from genome assembly GCF_022837055.1 of Prionailurus viverrinus. Taxonomy (NCBI): domain Eukaryota; kingdom Metazoa; phylum Chordata; class Mammalia; order Carnivora; family Felidae; genus Prionailurus; species Prionailurus viverrinus. The sequence goes on from NC_062570.1 coordinate 100,965,805, forward strand.
AGGATATTATTTTATTATTTTAATAAAAATCGAGAAATATTAAATAAGTACTTGGTCTGTGTAAAGTGTGGTAGTACTGTTCACGGCCATTGTAGGGTTAGTAAAACATCTTAGCCAAGGTCAAATTCTACTATGCTAGTTACTAGCTGCCTAGCCTTTTCAATGATCTCTTGTGGCTTTGTGGAAACATTAATAATATCATCCCATAGGGTCATTACGTGCATTAAATTTTAAAAATCCCTTTTAAGCCCTTAGCACAATTACTAGCATATTGTAATGACTGTTATCAATTATTGCGATTACACTTCATCATTAAAATTTAAATTATTAAGTACAATATGGGAAAGAATAGACTCTATTTTCATTGAGTTAATAGTCTGTTGAAAAGATGAGAGAAGAACACCAATATTTAAAGGATAGGCACAAAACTCCAAAACATAATAAAAAAACCTCAGACTACCCATGAAAAGGGAATCAAATGATCTCGTGAAATGAGGTATTGGGAGTCTTATGGGATGACTTGGGGGATGGAATTAGATGGAGGAAAGGTGATACAATGAGGATAAGTTTTGTGGGAATGGGGACATTTATGTTTGACTGTAATCATTTTAAGGGAACGCTGACTACCTTCAGTATTGATTTTTATTTATTTTTAATTTTTTTAAATGAAATTTATTGTCAAATTGGTTTCCATACAACACCCGGTGCTCATCCCAACAGGTGCCCTCCTCAATGTCCATCACCCACTTTCCCTTCCCTCCCACCCCCCTCAGTTTATTCTCAGGTTTTAAGAGTCTCTCATGGTTTGCCTCCTTCCCTCTCTGTAACTGTTTTTTTCCCCTTCCCCTCCCCCATGGTCTTCTGTTAAGTTTCTCAGGATCCACATAAGAGTGAAAACATACGGTATCTGTCTTTCTCTGTATGGCTTATTTCACTTAGCATCACACTCTCCAGTTCCATCCACGTTGCTACAAAGGGCCATATTTCATTCTTTCTCATTGTCAAGTAGTATTCCTTTGTGTACATAAACCACAATTTCTTTATCCCTTCAGTATTAATAATTGGCCTTCATAAAAGAAGCAGTGGAAGACCCTCAATAAATATAATGAATGCATTAGGGTTTATTCCTTGCATAGAAATAATAAGGCTACTCTAAAAACTTTTAGGCCACCCACCATAAAAGCTACGTTTGATGTTTAGCTTCATATATTTGAGGAAATCTAAAAGACATCTATTATAGAAAGCACCTTGGAAAAGCCAAAGCAATAGCAGATTAAAATCACCAGAGTTTATTTTTAGCAGTCTTGTCCAAGAATTCCCATAAGGATTGCCATCGACACTGCACCGATGTCCCTCCAGTGCCTTTAAATACTCTTCCTGATTCTTCCCCTGCAGCTTCTCCAAGAGTCTCCAAGCCCAGTGCATCTAGGGAAGTAGACCTTGCTGCTCATTACCGCATGGAAGGGCAAAACGACAAGACAGAAAGGCCCAGATGCATTTGGAATTTTCCTTTCAGTTTTGGGATATAATTCTCATTCTTGTTCTGACATACAGTTAGTTTTTAAGATGTATATTCATTTTATTTTTAATTTTTTTTAACATTTATTTATTACTGAGAGAAAGAGAGAGAGAGACAGAGCACGAGCAGGGAAGGTACAGAGAGAGGGGGAGACACAGAATCTGAAACAAGCTGCAGGCTCTGAGTTGTCAGCCCAGAGTCCGACGCGGGGCTCGAACTCACGAATCCTGAGATCACGACCTGAGCCGAAGTCCAGCGCTTAACCGATAGAGCCACCCAGCCATCCTTAAGATGTATTTTTATTTTAAATATAATTTGAAAACTACCTACAAAGCATGAGACTTTTTTCTCATTGCTTTTTTTGTTCCTGAGATCTACTTATTCTTTGGATTTAGAAGAGATTTTTTTTTTCATCTGCTGTCATGAGTTCAAGAAGACAAGGATATATCCCTTTAAATATTAATTGGAATTGGCTGATACTAAATATGTGAGTTCTCTTTTTGTCTGTTTCCATCTTTTCTTTTTTCTTCCCTTTTCTATTTTTGCATGCCTGAGCCTCTGTCATTTCGCTGAACAGCTCTAGGATCATCTATACTAATCTGCTTGTTTTCTAAGGTAGTTATGATTTTTTTTTTGCATGAATAGTATTCTAAAATATCTTCCTGGTAAGGATTCATTTTATAACCTTTTAGGCTCCTACTTTATGTAACAATTTTTCATTTTAATAGTTTACAAAACAATTTTAAAAGGTCTGTTCTAACAGAAAATGAAAACTAGGAAGGCTATTTTGAAATCCTGGTTTCAAACTTGAAACTGTTAAGCTGCCAGGTCAGGGGGATAAGAGAAATGGTGGAATGCTGTGTGCTCTACTTTGGATAGAAAAGCAATGATAAAAAAAAAAAAAAACATAAAAGTTTGGAAAAAATCAAATAATTGGATCAGTTAAAAAAAGAGAATAAAGATAGTAAGAAAATGATGGAAAATTAATGGATAATTTTGATAAACTGGTAAATGAGCTAGTAAAGCACTAAAGAATTAGTTCTTTGCAGCTGGAAGAATCCATGAAAATTACTATTCCTTATTTTCATAAGAGGAAATACATACCCAAAGAATTTGAGGAACTTGTTCCGAAATCACATAAGCAGGGAGTGGCAGATCAGGACAAGAACCTCCAGTTTTTGCCCTACTGTGCCACAGGTCTGTAATACTGAGCAATAATCCCTGATATTTGAAATGAATAGGGGTGGTATGGAAGAAAATTTCAGTGATCACACTTAGGGAAGTTCCAATTATTAAACTGATGAATGTTTCTGTAACAAAGATAGATCATACATATATCATTAAAATTAAAAAAAAATTAACATTTATTCATTTTTGAGAGTGAGAGAGACAGAGCATGAGCAGGGGAGGTTAAGAGAGAGAAGGAGACACAGAATCTGAAGCAGTCTCCAGGCTCTGAGCTGTCAGCACAGCGCTCCAGGCGGGGCTCGAACCCACAAACCAGCGAGATCATGACCTGAGCCGAAGTCAGATGCTCAACTGACTGAGCCACCCAGGTGCCCCTAGTATTAAAATTAAAAAAAAAAAAAACATGCAGAAAAGTACTAAATGACCTAAGTAAAATAGAGGGATAAAAGAATTATTTTCTTGAAGTGTTTAATTCACTTATTTTAAATAATAAGAGATTATCTTTTGTAGGATATTGTAGGATATTGGACGTCTTCATGAATAAATTTTTACTTTGATTTCCGTTCTCCTGTCTGTGAAATGGGAAATCTTATTAAGCTACTCCAAGTCTTGGTCATTCGTTTGGGATTTTCAGTAACGGTTAGTTGTCAAAACTTTTGTAGAAATCTATATTCAGTGGCATGTTAAACTCATTGAGGAAAAATTATTCCCAGAGCTCCCCTTGTCTTACGAATGGTGAAGCATTTATAGAATATTAGTCCTTTTACAATTAATAATAAGTTAATATGTAGTTAATTCTTACAATATTAGATGCACATACCTGTACCTAAAGGTTTTATATGACTTTATTATTTCGATTCTCCCCAAAATCTAATGTGGTGGGTACTATTATTATCATTGTTTTACAGATGAAGAAAACAAGGCTCAGTGGGTGTGTAACTTGCCTGAGACCATTCAGGTTTAGTGGACTGTATGCCGGAACGCATTCAGCCTAATTCAAACACTTTCTCCCTCTATAAGCTGTCTCTCTTGCAAATACAATTGCCAATTTTATTTTAGGAACTAGCCAGTCAGTCTTGTATCCTAAGAAATATTTTCTGTGAGACTAAGGACACCAAGATGATCCTGGCAGTCAAGGGTTGAGTGTTTTTTTATTCCCCTTTTTAGAGGTTGGGGTAAGGTGGAGTGAACATCAGTGTCCTGACTGTCCTTTTTAGGATGTTGTCTGGTGTAGATTTTCTTAATGAACTTGTTGCACCAGAGGCGAAGATTTCAGGTAAGCAGAAATTTTCAATATTGTGGCATTTCTATTGAGTACACACATATTGAAGGCTGTTAACCTTTTGTGCGGTAAATCCTGATTATTTGGCAATCTCTGTTGCAGACTTATTGTCTCCTTTTGTTAAAACCAAAATAAAAGCTGGTGTTCGTGCAACAAACAAGGAGCCATGAGAAAAGAGCAAACTATGAACTTGAATCTTCAATGGTAAGAGCGATAGTTAGCAAATGGTCTTGAAATGTCTTTACATTTTATCAGGATTGTAACAGTATAAGTAGATGTTCTAATGCTGAGATAAAGACAAAATCCAGATATAGGTGTAAAGGAGATGCAGATATTAGTGTGAATGTAGGTGCAGTTGTAGATGTGTTTCCTGTTTCCTTATATCAAATATCTCCTCATGGGGGAGTATGGAAGTTGGGTACCTATGTATCCATCTAGTTATATTTACATTTTTTTATGACCATTAATGCGTAAAATGCTTGAGGAGGAGTGTTTATGTCTACACTTGATAAAGTCATTGAGGAAACAATGCAGTAATAAGTGATGAGTCATAAATTTACTGAATTCTGGTAAAGGTTTCATTTTTGTTTAATTTCATTCATTATGTATTGTGTTCTTCTTAAACCATATTATACAATGATGAGTTTTTAAAAAATATTTATTTATTTTTTTAGGGATTGTGCAAGTTGGGGAGGGGCAGACAGAGGGGCGCAGAGATTCTGAAGCAGGCTCTGCACTGCCTGTATGACATCAGGGAGCCTGATGAACCGGGAGATCATGACCTGAGCTGAAGTCAGACCAACTGAGCCACCAAGGTGCCCATAAAATGATGAGTTTTAAAATTAACTTAAATTACAGAAGTAATAATGAAATATCATCTCATTAATAAAGAAATTAAAACATTGTATAATACTGAAATCCCCTTTGGCCATCACCCCCTTATTTCTGAAAAGTAAATCTTTCCTTCCACACTTTTTCCTATTAATTTATAAGCACTCCCCCTCCTCCCTCCTCCTCCTCCTCCCCCCTCCTCCTCCTTCCCCCCTTCTTTTCCCCCTCCTCCTCCTCCTCCTTCTTCTTAACATGCATGTTATCATACTGTGATTATTTTTGTGCACCTGATTATGTTTTCCACTCAAAAATATACCTTAGTGATTTGTATCATGGTAGATGTCTCCTAGGGATCAAAATTTAAGCTTGTCTAGTTCTCCATAACAGGAAGATACCACCCCTTATTTCCATTCTATTACCAGGTTTTAGATCACATCTATTTTCCATATTTAAATCTGCAAAGAATGCCCTTTTCTCTGCTTTCTGGGGTAGTTTTGCTGGGTCCTTCATCAAAATTTTACATGGACAGCCTTTTGAATTTTATCTTTTATGAAGTTGATGAGTGGGAATATAGTATCTCATTCTTGCTTAATCTGTATTTTCCTGATTCTAATGAGGTTGAATTTTTTTTTTAATTTTTTTTTCAACGTTTATTTATTTTTGGGACAGAGAGAGGCAGAGCATGAATGGGGGAGGGGCAGAGAGAGAGGGAGACACAGAATCGGAAACAGGCTCCAGGCTCCGAGCCATCAGCCCAGAGCCTGACACGGGGCTCGAACTCCGGGACCGCGAGATCGTGACCTGGCTGAAGTCGGACGCTTAACCGACTGCGCCACCCAGGCTCCCCATAGGTTGAATATTTTTATATACACTTTTGGCCAGCAGTAATTTCCTTTCTGTGTATTGCCTTGTCAAACATTTTGCTCTTTTAGAGAAAAATAGAGAAAATTGGCCTACTTATCTTTATATGATTGATTCGCTAAATTTATAAATATTTACTCCCATTGGCCACTTTTAAAAATATTTGGTTTATAGGAAGTTTTGTCATATAGGAATTTTAAATAGATTTTATTTTTTAAATAAGTTTTCTTTTTGTGCTTTGCTTAAAAACTGTTACTACATAAGCTATAAACCCATTCTAATTATTTCTCAAATATTTTTCCTCGTTTTGTTTGATACATTTGTATCTTTCAACCACATGAATTATAGTTTTTTGTGCCTTGTGAGATATATATATTTTTTTTTCAGAGGGAGAGTCAACGTCCTAACATCAGTTACTAAAATTCACATCATTTTGAATTCTCTGGAGTTCATATCAATTTGAAATTTCAACTTAAATATAGATTAAATTCCAGTATATATGTGTTTATTTATTGACCATCTTCAAGTCCAGCAATATGTCTCTACCCACAACTTTTTAATTGCCATAGTTTTATAATATACTTCAATTCTGAAAAGTATGTCTATTCTTTTTGCTCTTTTTAAAAAAATTAACGTACTTACTCTGGATGTTAACTCTTTCTGAATTTTGAAATCAGTTTTTCATGAAAAATTTTATCAGAATTTTTGTTCCCCTTATTGAGTGTATTGATTAATTTGGGAAGAATTGACATCTTTCCTATATTGATCTTCCCTAACCATAAACATGGTATAATCTTTTAACTTGTTTCAATCCTTTTATATCTTTTAATACCATTATGTACTCAATAAGGAAATTCTCTGCTTAAAAATCTTTTTTCATGCTTATTATTTACTTTTGAGAGACAGAGTGTGAGCCGAGGAGGGGCAGAGAGAGGGAGACGCAGAATCCGAAGCAGAGGCTCCAGGCTCTGAGCTGTCAGCACAGAGCCACAGGTGGGGCTCGAACCCACTAACAGCGAGATCATGACCTGAGCCAAAATCAGAAGCTTAACCGACTGAGTCACTCAGGCACCCCAGAAATTCTTTTTTTCAAGAAAGAATAGATAGCTTACAGATAAAATACTCGTTCACCGCTTATTTTAAACCAATCACACCATAGCCCAGAAACACACGGTTTTGCTTGTGTGGTGGTGATATTTCCAGATATTTTTGCAAGAAATTGGACCATAGGGTGTTAATTTGGGGTTCATGAGTGGAATTCAATCCGAAAGTCCACAAACTCCCTAAAATTCTATTACAAATCTCTTTGTGGGGTGTTTGTATGGCTCAGTCAATTAAAAATCTGACTCTTTATTTCAGTTCAGGTCATGACCTCCTGGTTGTGAGATCGAGCTTTGCATCAAGCTCCATGCTCGGCACAGAACCTGCCTTGGATTTTTTGTCTCCTTTTCCCTCTTCTCCCCCTCCTCAAAAAATAAAAAAAATCTCTTTTTATGCCAAATGTACATTTTTCTAAAGTAATCTCATAAGAACTCACAGAAAGTAAAAGGCATTGCTCCATGACCATTACAACCCTTCATAAACAGGCTGACACCTTTTATCAGTGTGGAGGTGGAGGTTTTATAAAAGTGAGCATTGAGTGTAGCAGTTTTGTGATACATTTTAGATAAAGTTGCCAAAAGGAAGTAAGAGTTAGCATAACACTTTGTACCAGAGCAACATGTCCTTTTTAACTAACATATTTCAGGACTGGGGCCTGTGAGCCTGTGAAGGAAAGAAAGCGGTTCAATTCCAAGAGATACAAAGTAGTAGAACAGATCTAGTGAAAAACAATCTCTGGATGCAATTTGCCCCTCCAAGGCAACTGTCCTACTGGGAAGCCCCAGAAAGCATGAAACAGTGAAACAAAAACAGTGAGAACCTCTGGGTTAGACTGGAGAGTAAACTGGGAAATGAGGTCAATTTCAGGAAGCCAGAAATATACCAGAACCCCATGCAATGGAGCAATCCTTTTCCCCAAAGATCTCATCGTGGCTCTTTCCCTCCCTCGTTTTTACAAAAGTTCATGGAAAGGTTCTAAAGGCACTTTCTGAAATTGTCACCTAGAGGTCTGATATTTAAAATTATGAGCTCATCGATGTCTAATGATGTTCCTGAACTTTAAGGATTTAGCACACAGTTAGTCACCAGGAAGGGCTGAGAATGATAGGACCACCCTTGAAGAACAGATAACCTCAGTGCCATTTTTATACACACCGGAGATTCAAAAATCACTCTTGAAAATATAATGCAGAAATTGCATCTCAAAATTTGACCTAAAAAAGAACATTCATCTTGTCCTCATTCATCATGTTGCTCATAGTAAGTGTGAAACTTTGGGAATTATTATCATTTCAATTAGTTATCTGTGCTATTATTGTTAGTATATGTCTACTCTAATGAACTGTATCCACTTGTGGATAGAGATTGCATGTACTTTATACACTGCTCGACCCTTAGCACTTATTAGAGTGTATCATCATAAATAATCTGTACCTATTTATTGAATAAATGGATGACTTTTAAAATAAACCAGTGATGTTTCAAGTATGTTAACTTTCCCCTCTAAATGATAAAACCCACAGGAGCAATGGGACATGAAAACATCACAGAATTTATCCTCCTGGGACTTTTCAGTGATGAGGATGCAAAGATTGCCTGCTTTGTGCTGTTCTCGCTTTGCTATATTGCAATTCTCTCCGGAAACCTGCTCGTTCTTCTCACCATCAGGGGCAGCCGCCTCAGTGAACAGCCCATGTACTTTTTCCTGAGCTACCTGTCTTTCATGGATGTCTGCTTCACCTCCACAGTGGCCCCCAAACTGATCACAGATCTGCTGGCCCAGCGGAAGACTATCTCTTACAACAGCTGCATGGCCCAGATGTTTTATGCCCACTTCTTTGGTGCCACTGAGATCTTCATCTTGGTGGCCATGGCCTATGACCGTTATGCAGCCATCTGCAGACCCCTTCACTATATGGTCATCATGAGCAGACCGGTGTGCTATATCATTGTGATGGCCTCGATTATCGGAGCATTCATCCATTCAATCCTCCACGTATTGATTATTGTCGAACTTCCCTTCTGTGGCCCCAATCGGATAGACCACTATTTCTGTGATGTTTTCCCCTTGCTGAAGCTGGCTTGCATGGACACTAGCCTGTTGGTTATTGCGATCATTACCACCACAGGAGTGATGTCCATTTTGACCTTTGTTGCCTTGGTAATTTCTTACCTCATCATCCTGTCCACCCTGAGGACCCGCTCATCTCAGGGCCGCCGCAAAGCCCTCTCTACCTGTAGCTCTCACGTCACTGTTGTGTTCCTGTTCTTCCTGCCCCTCATCTTCACGTATGTCCCCGTGGCTGATTCTGTCAGTAATGACAAAGTTTTTGCCCTGTTTTACACCATGATTGCTCCCATGTTCAACCCTCTCATCTACACGCTGAGAAACACAGACATGAAGAACGCCATGAGGAAAGTGTGGTGTTGGCGCAAACGGTCTGAAGGGAAATGAAGTCTCTGGTGTTCAAACCCTTTCCTGGATCTTTCTATCTACAGAATCCTCATGTCAACAGATACAACAGGTGCAGTGAGGTGCTGTGCTGTCCTCCAATGTTGCAAGACTTGGGGCACCTGGGTGCCTCAGTCAGTGGAGTATCCGACTCCAGCTCAGGTCATGATCTCACGCTTTGTGAGTTTGAGCCCCGGAGCCTCTGTGCCGCACCCCCCCCCAACCCCCAGCCTCTCCACAGCTTTCTCTCTCTTTTGCAAAAATAGATAAACTTTAAAAAGAATGTTGCAAGACTTGAAGAGAGAAGGCCCCTCAGCCACCCTCTTTCTCTTACTTTCTTTTTCCGAACTTGTATAAGGGGAATGGATCCCATGACCTCCGAGTCCCTTCTAGCTTTGACATTCTGGAACTTATGTCTGGCATTCTGGAACATTATAGGTCTGTCCTTCATGGTCCCAGTCATTGTGGGCATTATAGTAGTTTTTTTAGGGCACACTGTAAGGTCTGGATGGTTTGACAGTTATGTCTTGCTTTGGGAAACAGATTGTTGACTGAGACACCTCACAGAAAGAGGGAGACAGACAGAGAGAGAGAGAGGGGTCCTAAGCACTCCATTTTTTGGAGGTACCCATTACAATAAAGAAATAAAGCAACTCACCACATTTGCAAGTGTTATGGTATATTTTAACTCTTTACATACACAAATAATGTAACACCATGTCATTATGCGATTCACACTGTACTTATGGAAGTTATTGTAATTAACTCTTAGTATCTATTGATGGTGTATTCCAGGAATTAGAACTTTCAAATTAGATCATGGATATCACTCTGCGCTCCTTTAAATGTAATTCCATGACGTATTTTCCACCTCATCTTGAAATCCTTCACGAGTATTCAAATTGATGCTTTCTGTACTTGTGCAACAGGGAAAACCTCCCGTCCTGCAGAAGACCCCGAGCTTAGGAAGCCACCTAGCCGGAGACATGGACATCCCTGGGGTGCATTTTGTTAATCTTCACTGCTGCTTATGCAGATGGCATACTTTGACGTTTTCTTCACAATTCTTCGCGCAACGCAAAACTGTCTCATTTCTATCCAGGCAGGCCCCTATACCAGCGAGAAATAAAGAAGGTTAGATTGAGAAGCAGAGGTAATTCACTGAAAACTGGGGCATTGGCCAAGACCAGCTTTGGTGCATTGAGGTATTTCCTTAGTTTGTACAAGAATATTCGAGCTTTGTGAATTGGAAGGGGTCTCTGACATCATCGAGGGTCGTCCACTAGCGCGATAAGAGGAATGGAGGCCCAGAGAAGAGTGGGGTCACCAAGCTTTCAAGTATGAGAGGCCACAGAACTGTCATTTTCCAGTGCCCCATCCTTTTCACCAAGTCGTCACAAAGAAATTGAGTTTTAGTTACTCGAACTATTATTGTCTCTTGTGCACAAAAATCCAGGGTGTTTTTGTGTTTGTTTTTGGAGCATAGTTGATACACAATGTCACATGAGTTTCAGGCATACAACCTAGCGATTCCACAAGTCTATATGTTATGCTGTGCTCTGCACAAGTGTACCTACCGTCTGTCACCACACACGGCTACCATAATACCATTGACTATAATCACTACGCTATGCCTTTTATTCCCATGACATATTCATTCCATAACTGCAAGCCTCACCCGTTTTGCCCAAGCCCCTACCCCACCTTCCCTCTGGCAACCATCAGTTTGTTTCCCATATTTCCTTGGGTCTGAAGGAACCTGGGTTTTAAGGTGAAGGGTCCATTTATGGAAATTAGCCATAGTTGATGATGATTTCAGCAATAGTTTTTCTCTTCCCAAAAGACCCTGACGTGTAATGCCTGAAATCAGGGAATTTAGAACATAAGGGGAGGCAGAAAAATAATGAAATATATTGAAAAGGAGATAAGAAAGATGAAGGCAGATTAAGTCAGGATTTTGTTTTGATGTTGATGTCCTGGTGATTATCTCCTGATGGGATTCTCCAATTCAGAAAGGTCAAGGTGAACAGAAATGTCTAGAGCTGCGTGGGCTGGTGCCTAAATCTGGTGTTTATTATTTTTTTAATAAGCCTGTTTTTGACACATATATAGGCCACATTCTCTGGTAATGAATTAAATTTGCTTTTTGTGACAAATTTGCTATTTGTTTTTTCTCCAAAGACAGGCCTTTCAGAAGACTATTTGAAAATGGCTCTTCTGTATCTTTTGTTAGCATTCTTCTTATAAATTATCAACAAAGGAGGGGTGGAAAGGAACCTACCCAAGAACGGTAAATACTTCCTTGTTTTCCTACATATTATCCATGGATGAAATAGTAGGAAGGAGGCTGGCTGCATGCTTAGGTATTTAGTATTGGTCCTCTATGTGTATAACCAAGGTTACGTGCTATGTGCCTCATGCCAACCTCTCTTGGCTTGGCCTTTTATACTGTTCCTTTCAAGGTATCATACACTCAATATATTGGGGGTTTTATTAATTCAAGAGTACGGTTCAGAATTCCCACTTCTATAGTTTGACTATGCTATTTATTCTTGAATCAGTCCCCTCAATAATGCGGCATATCGAGCCACTGCAATCCTTGTCGCTTATACAATAAGCATTTAGTGTGTCTTTGCAAACGCTGGGGTTCAGCTGATCTAAGGGTAGGATCAGTGTACTTTATGCAGTTCTATTTTTCTCATGCATACAATAGAAATGTTATCTTAGTCTTTGCTGAAATTGAAAGTTTATGTTCTATACATGTGATGTTTGTCGTTAACATTGATGGTTACAGAAGTTTGGCATTGTCTGTCTCTCTTTACACTATGGTGCACTTAACTTCTGGATTTTTTTTAATACTAAAATGTGAAATAAAGGGACGCCTGGGTGGCTCAGTTGGCCGACTTCGGCTCAGGTCATGATTTCGTGGTTCACGAATTCGAGCCCCATGTTGTGCTCTGTGCTGACAACTCAGAGCCTGGAGCCTGCTTCAGGTTCTGTGTTTCCATCTCTCTCTGCCCCTCCCCCGCTCACGCTCTGTCTCTCTCTTTGTCGAAAATAAATAAAAGAAAACATTAAAAATAATCAAATGTGAAATAAAGACTATTTTGAAGACTTGGATCGAGTGATGAAGTTGCATTGTGTCTCAAAACAACACTGGTCACTGTGTAAGGTATGGACATAATCAAAACACTGTCATAATGAGGCATTCCCATTCAGTTATTATAAAAATGGTGAAATTCTAGAGGTTCTGACCTGTGACAAATGTTTTAATCTCCCGGATATGTTTAAATGAAAAAAAGAGGATGGAATATGGAGAAACATGAAGACTAGTTTTGCATCTTACATTGAGCAGTGTAAGAAGACATGTGTTCAAATGCTTTTGCTGTGCTTGGGGACAGAAATATAACCGCTGGTTAGAAGACATAAGGAGACACATTTTTATTATTTTCCACTATGAAATAAACTAAGTTATCCATCAGGAAAGTGAGAAGCATTGCCATTTATTTTCATCAACGAAGGCTTTACTCAGAGTCATATCTGAGTAACAGCATTTGTAACAGCAAGGGTGTAAAACTACAAAAACTATAAAACCCCAGTGTTTTTCAGCCAATGTTGTGGTTTTAGGCACATGAGATAAAGTCATCTTATAAGCCAGACTCACCCCTATTGGAAGTGGGGAGAGTCTAGGTTCCAATGATTCTTGGTCATCTCTTTCCAAGGAACCAAGAGTAGACTCTCCGAGCTCCTCTGACTGGGAATGACCCTGGGGAACTTTTGTGAACAGATATAAATGTATAAAGTCACTGGTAAAAACTTGAATACTATTTCATATGTCCTGCTTCTTGGCCCCTGAGAATAATAAATCTGTCAGCTTTTACTGTCTTAGGGATGTCAGACCTTCAATAGAACTAACATCCCTTGGTATTCAAGATGTTATTAGTGCCAAGACATGAAGGGAAGAGTATTGTGGAGGAAATTTACAAATGGATAATGTTTATGTATTCCACTGATTCCTAAATTTAGTTCAAGTTTAGCTCCCTTTGCATTGCTTAGTAGAATAGACATGGGCATATATTCAAATATAGGATTTCGTGGATTTTATTGGCTCACAGATCTCTTGTGCTCTAAGAACAGCAAATATCATCTAGTTCCAGTGTTTCTAAATCTAAGTGCTAAGATATGCCACTGACTGTACAAAAATTATGGCAAGAGCTTGTTAAAAATACAGATTTTTGAATACCCTTTAATCATGGCCTCGCATATTAGAAACTGTCAGCACAGATTCTGTTATCTGTTCAAAGTCTCTCAAGATGATTCCCATGATTGGACAAGTTTGAGAAGCACTGACCTAACCATTAAAAAGTGAGCAAATGGAAGTGCATGGAGATTCCAAGCTGGGACAATAAACATGGATTTGTGTGGTTCCACGGAGAGGGTTTTTTAATTACAACTTCTAATTATGGTGCCGCCTTTGATCTTTCTTATCTTTATTTCTTTGAATGTATCAACATCAGAGATAGTTTTTTAAAGCACTGTGTACAGTTCTCAACATAACATGTACACACACACACACACACACACACACACACAGACATACACATACACTCCACAGCCATAAACACTTACCCAGGTATGGGCAGTAATTGAATAATCAGATTTGTGCAAAAATAATAAAACAATGAGAGGGATAATCAGTGATGTGTACATTTGTTATAGGAAAATAAATCTCCGTTTGTGTGATGTGAAGGAGGGATGTGCGATGAATGGTTCACTGAATTCAGTAAAGCTGCTTTGTTCAAACATTGGAGGAACTACAGTTTCCAAACCACGCATTTCAACGTTGTATTTGCCCTGTGGGTGGAATCAGGTCACCTGCTCATCACAGATGCCTTTGCTTTCATTGAGTTTCTTTAGTTTTTCTTTTAGTCACTTTACATTAATGGAGACTGCTGGCTACAGGCAAGTCAAAGTCAGTTAGCAGAAGCATATTAATGGGGTGTTAGAATTACAATGGGGATCTTGGAGGTAATTTTTTCCCTAATTTGCAGATTGTTCGGGTAAAGAAAATGTGTCCTAGAGGAAAAGGAGACAGGGAAAGCTTTCTCCCAAAAGCAGAAGATGAGAACAGTCTTTCATTTTTCAAGCGTGTTTTATCTTTCACACACTGCACACATCTCACCTCTCTTTGTGGCCTCACTAGGCTAGTTTCCACTGTATTTTGGAGGACTTATATCAGAGCTCTGTAGCTCAGATCTCTGTTATTTTTCAAGTATACTTTTGTGCATGCAACACATACATTTTGAGTGCTCACTATTTTTCAATCACAGTTCTAAATGCTAGAAAACCGCCTTAAATGCTTCACAGAGGGCTCTCAATCTTTAAAGACAATGGCAGAAAGGCCAAAATGGGGAAGAGAAAATAATGGTGCTGAGTAAGATCATGCTGAACTTGTGAGTTTAATAAAATTCCTCTGGCCTCGATATTTCAGAAAATTTATCTAATTATGAAACATTAGAACAAATATAATATCAATTAATAATGACGATAAATAATACCTCAGTTGTCTAGAATGTGTTATTCTCTCTTTTGTTCCTCAAATAAACCCTGTGCTGTTGTTATTACTGTTTTCACTGAACAGATCAGAAAATTTAAGATCATCCAGCTTAAATCGTTGCTTTCCACTACTTACCATTAGCTTCTGGGAAAACCTTCCTGCCCCACAGTCTTTTCATTGCATTCTTTACTTCCGCATTTCTCAGTGTATAAATCAGGGGATTTAACATGGGGGTGATAATGGTGTAAAATACAGCCACCATCTTGTCCTCTGAAAAGGTAGTATCAGGGCGCATATACATGAAGGTACAGGGACCAAAAAAGATGATGACCACAGCAATGTGGGAGCCACAGGTGGAGAGTGCTTTGCGCCTGCTTTCTGCTGAGTGCTTTCTCAGGGACACCAGGATGATGGTATAGGAAATGATCAAGATAACAAAGCTCCCCAGAGCAATGGTACCACTGTTGGCTGTCACCACAACACCAACGATGTATGTGTCTGTGCAGGCAAGTTTCAGCACAGGGTGGATATCACAAAAGTAGTGATCGATCTCATTGGGTCCACAAAAGGGTAACGGGACTACCAGAGCCACTTGGATAATGGAGTGTAAGAACCCCCCTATCCACGTCCCCAGCAACATTTTATTGCATCTGTCACAGCCCATGATGGTCGTATAGTGTAGGGGTTTACAGATAGCCACATAACGATCATAGGCCATTACGGTAAGGATGAAGATCTCAGTGCAACCAAAGAAATGTACCCCAAAGAGTTGCAACATGCACCCCACATAGGAGATAGTTTTGCTCTTGGCCAATAGGTCAACAATCATCTTAGGAGCTGTGACCGAAGAGTAACAAATATCCACAAAAGACAAGTAGCTGAGGAAGAAATACATAGGAGACTTGAAAAGCTTGCCCCTGTAAATGGTCAGCATAATGAGGAGGTTTCCCAGAAGAATAACCGTATAGAAGAAAGAAAACACCACGAAACAAACCTCTTCAACTTCTAGGTTCTGAGAAAGACCCCAGAAAATGAATTCAGTTACATTGTTTATTTTTTCCATGGAATTAGTCTAGTATGCCAAGTTCCCAAGAGACAGCGAAATTACCTGAAAGAGAAACATAACAAGCAAAAAAGACATTTATTTCTGACTCAGAAGAAATGGAGAATCACAGTAGTTGAAAATGGAAAAATGGGTACTTGCTCCTGCTTTGCATGCATACTCAAGAAATTGAGGTGTACATGTTTTGATCGTCTTGCGTCCGTCTGATAGCCCATTCTTTCACCTCAGATGCGGAAACAAAGTCCAGAGAGATAAAGCAAATTCTGTAAGCCATACATCTAACCAAGAATCTCACCCTTTTAAAAGCTTTTAAAAATCTGCTTGTTTCTAGAAATTTACTAATTCTAATCCTGTATAAGGCACTCAACTTAATTAACAATTCGGTGTTGGGGGATATGGTAAAATTTACATATCTGGAAAAGCTTGCCTTATTTTTGTCACAGAAATGAAAACATGTACCATATTTTCCCTTCTGAATATCGCCATGAGTGTTCAAGTAGTTGGGGGTGGGTGACCTCCACAGCATCTTCTTAGGAAACTCTGAATTTTATGTCCATGAATTTATGGTCCCCTATTTGACATCAAGCTCTTATAGCCAAGAGGTGGTGATGGGTGTAGTTAAAAAGAGGACTAAAATTCTCATTATCTCATTCTGAGACAGTGGTGCTGTAATTCTAGATAAATTATTTAGTTTCAGGGGCTTCTGTTATCCCATTTGTGAAATAAGAAAGTTTCAATTTCGTTATACGCTATCATATGAACAGTTATTTCTACTATGAAATCAATTCAGTTCTGTCAGCTAGAATAGCCATGAAACCCTGATAAAAGCAATAAAATAAAATAAAATAAAATAAAATAAAATAAAATAAAAAAGAAGATAAAGCAATAAAAGAAACTGCTAGAGGGTCGTCTGGGTGGCTCAGTCGGTTAAGTGTCCGACTTCAGCTCAGGTCATGATCTCACGGTCAGTGGGCTAGAGCCTCGAATCGGAGTCTGTGCTGACAGCTCAGAGCCTGGAGCCTGCTTTCTGAGTCTCCCTCTCTCTCTGCTCCACTCCTCTCGTGCTCTATCTCTGTCTCTCAAAAATGAATAAACATTAAAACAATTTTTTTGAAAGGAACTTTTACAGACACATCAAAACCCGTTGGATTTGAAAGGAGGGGAAGTGAAATCTAGGGGTAAATTCTCATCTTTAGATTCAGTGTTTGAGGATTCCCTGGAGATTACTTTGCCTTAGTAGATTGATTGATTGGTTGATTGATTGATTGATTGATTCATTCATTTTTGAGAGAGAGAGAGAGGGGTGGGGGAAGGCAGAGAAAGAGAGAGAGACAGAGAATCCCAAGCAGGCCCCAGCGCAGAGCCAGTTGGGGGCTCTAACCCACTAACCGTGAGATCAGAACCTGAGCCAAAATCAAGAGTCTGCTGTTTAACCAACTGACTGAGCCACCCAGGCGTCCCTGCCCTAGTTATTTTAAACAATTGTCTGCCAGCTAAAAAACAGTAAAAAAGATAAAGAGAAAAGAAAAGGAAGGACTCCGCCCTTAATCTCACTAATTCCTTCATGCATCCTTTTAATCTTTCAGGTTTCGTGCTAGTTATGTATCAGTTCTCCCAATGAGGACGTTTTACATATTTCAAAGAGGTCATCACTGGAAATGCTTTAAATCAATTTAGGAAGAGGACGATATAAGTTGCATCTTCAGTGCTGGGACCTCCAGAACTCTAGTGAGGTCACCAGAACGTATGTATGGAAAGGGCTACGTGCAATAGTTTTGATTTAAACGTACAAGTTCTTCCCCAAACTGAGCCACAGACGGAAATGATTCCTTTCGTTGTAGGTTAGGGTGGGATTTCACAGTGTCTTAGCTCATCATTAGGAATTTTGTCCATCTGAGGCCATATCCCCTCAAGATCTGTCACATGCAGCACTTTCGGCTTCTACTTAAGTCTGTGCTCTCCACTCTCTTTCTGCAGTAACATGGTGTGGTGCCCCTTACTTCCAGCTTTTGGGAAACTAAGAGGCTGTGCTTCCTCAAGTCTGTGTATTAGAGCTAACAGAATAGTCATTACAGGCGTGTCTTCTCTTATTCAGCACAAAATAATGATGATCATAACAATGGTAAAAAATTGAAATGGCGATACTAATTCAGACTCAGACTCAAGATTACCGTCCCTGATTTTACATGTTCCTTCTCCTTCGTTTTTCTTTCTGAATTACAAAACAAAAACAAACAAAACAAAACAAAACAAAACAAAACAGCTATTTTCTCCTGGAGAGAGCCCTTCAAGAGGGCTTGATAATAGTTTTTGATAACTGAATTATGTCGCTTGGTTTTCATTTAGAAGAAACTGGCATTTAAACACAGCCTGGGTATTATCCTTCTTTGATTCAGTCTATATATATGGTCCTAAAGGAACTCATTTCTCTTTGAATCAAGACTCATCTCCAATAAGTTCTTCCTCTTGTTTCTGAGCATTTCAAACATGACAATGCCTCCATTTCTTTTGAAATTATTGTTATTTTCTTGTTCACAATCATGCTACCATAATTTATACATGATTATAAATATATGTAATTTATAATCATGTGTAGATGCACTTTATTATCTAATCATCGTCTTAACGATTTTATTCTCCCCTTATTTCTGAGAACAGTGTCTCATAATTATCTTACAGGTTTTCAAGATATAGCAATTTTATTTAACTCCCCTTTTCAATAACCCTTTTTATTTTAAGTTTTAGAAGAAAAAATTCTCACCAGTATTGTTCAGGGCTCAAATTTTGTTTTATATTTGTATCTCTTCTGAGATAATTTGGGTGCGGCTATCCATGAGAGAGTAATGCCTTAGGAATTGCTTTGTGCATAATTAATATCAGAGAATCTCTGACCTCCAAAACTCAAGGGCTGGTAAAAGTCAGCTCTTCCTCATTCCTGGTTCTGTCTCTCACCTGCTGAAACCTGCAATTTCACAGTATCTTTGGCAACAAATGCTCCTTTCTCTGCTTCTTATTTGGTGCATTCAGAGAATGATGCAAAATGTTAATGACCTTGGGGAAAGGCTTTCTCCCAAAGTCTCCCTCCATATTCAGAACCGCGATAGAGAACTAACAATGATCTTGTCAATGTGTTAAAATTTTTTTTAATTTTTCTTTATTTGCTAAGTTTAAAAACCAGTCAGTTGTTGCATTTAGGACCCTACCACTAATCCAAAGCATTTCAGTAAACACAAGTAACCGTGTATGATTGATATCTTGTTCATGGGATTAATATGTTTAACTATGCAAATGTATTAAATACTTAATGTAACACATATGTTAAAATATCGATTTGGGGGTTATTTATTGAATTATAATTCTACTCCTTTGAAAGTTCTATTTGATTGGAAAATAGTTGATTCAATAGTGTCACTGGGGTTCACTGTTTTTCTTTTT
Organism: Prionailurus viverrinus; assembly: GCF_022837055.1. NCBI lineage: Eukaryota > Metazoa > Chordata > Mammalia > Carnivora > Felidae > Prionailurus > Prionailurus viverrinus. The sequence continues at coordinate 100,985,094 of NC_062570.1, forward strand.
AATTGAATCTCTGCTGATTTCTGGAGAAATTGGTGGGAAGTTTACTTCTAGCTCGTACCTGGGACAAACGTACTGCAGGCTTTCAGTCTTTTACTTTTTGAGTGTAAGCCATTAACATTGACTCTTGACCACTAATATTCTTTCTTATTCCTCTCCTGTTCCTTACTCTTTCTTTCTCCTCATTCTTGCTGGTCTTTCTTTTTCCTTCCTACTCATCAAACCTCCTGCTTCCTTTTCCATATAACATCCAATATCCCAGACCCTTACTTGTTTCTACTCTTAGATGGAGTGTATCGACTTGCACAGTGGATTTTTTGATCTCACCGGACCTTTTAAGGGAGACTGTATGTTCCTTTTCCAATCTGTAAATAGCCACAAAGGGGGAGAATGTACCCATTGGCTTCCCTTTCCCACTGGCCAAAGTTCACCCCACAGTGGGCCATTTGCACTGCAGTCTGGCCATGTCACTGACTATTCCGGCAGCTGTGGGAAAAGGCAGAGTCTGAACTGGCAGCAGGGGCATTCAGAGCAGGAGGCGAGCTTTGTGGGAAAGCCACTGGGCGTATTTAGGTTCCAATCATGTCACACAGTCTCTTCTACCTCAGCAACAATAGGAAATGTCCGTGGGTAGGATTTCAGAAGTGTTCACATCCATGTGGCTCACATCCAAAGTCCTGTCACGTCAGGCTCACAAATGACCTAAAGATGGAGAATAGTTTCCAGAAATTTCTTGGTCTATGGTCTCTTAATATCATAATAAAATGCAGGCCATTGTTAAGGCACCTCGGGCTACGGGCAAGAGAATTTCAGGACCCTGGATGACATAACAATCTGGGAATCTTGCTTGATGCACCTCACACTCAGCTGTTAGCTCTCAGTTGCTTGACTGCTCAGGTGACATTCACTTCCACCCCAAAGGGACTTGACTCTTTCCTGCTTTGCCCTTGTCAGTGGATCCTCCTGAAAACTAATCATCTTTAGAGTCACATGATGAAAGATTTGGAATAGCACCCTCACATACAGTATATGTCACTTCCCAAATTTAAAGGCCCATAAAATACTGTATCTCTTTCCTACTGGTAAGAGATGTGAATAGAAAACACTTTCTGTTTCAACTGAGGGAATCTCTGTGTCTCCCAGACCACAGGAGTCTTAAGAACTCTATCCATGTGACAGTCCCCCCACACGGTAGTGTTTATCTACCGCTTTCTGCCTTGTGTGAACTTAGGAGGTGTGTAAGTTATCTACTGCTACAGACTGGCAAACACTAGGCCAGAAATTCGTGGCTTACAGCCACAAAGTTTAATCCCCAAATTGGTGGTTTTAAATTGCAAAACCAAAATTTAAAGACTTAAAAGCATAAAAGCAATCTATTTGATTATGATTCTGCAGTTGGGGTTGGGTTCAGCTGGGTGGTCCTTCTTCTCTTTTCACCTGGAAACACTCTGAATGGTGCAAATGGAGTTTGAATGGAGTACCTGGTCCAAGATGGCCTCATTCACACATTCAGCAATTGGCTCAGATATGCCAGTTCTCATTCATTCTCCAGGAGCATAGATTGGGCTCTACCATATATACCACAGTTGTTTTAGGGCAATGGTTGTTTCACAAAAGTAAAAGCTTCAAGACCTCTCAAGTCAACCTTTAGGGATCAATCGAAATCACTTTTGCCTCATTCTTCTCATGTGGTTAAAGGTTATCTGTGTCACACACGTTTAGTCCAGATAAAAGCATGGAGAGATAGATTCCACTTTTTTTTTAATTGAGCTATAACTAGCAAATAACATTACTATGGGTCTCAGCTGTACAACCTAATGATTTAATATTGCATAAATTCAATATTGCAAGATGATCGCCATAATAGTCTAGTTAGCATCCATCACCACACATAGTTATATTTTTTTCTTGTGATGAAAACTTTTAAGAGCTACCTTTTGCGATTTTCAAATAAAGAATAGAGTGTTATTAACTGTAGACACTATGTTGTACATGATTACATTCCCATATGTAATATTTATTTATTTTATACCTATAAGTTCCTTCCTTTTTGCCACCTTCACCCATTTCACCCAGCCTCCCTATCCCCCACTCTGGCAAGCACCAATCTCTTCTCTGTATCTACAAGTTCAGTTTATTGATTTGTTTTTTAAGATTCCACAGATAAGTGAAATCATATGGTATTTGTCTTTCTATGCTTGACTTATTTTTTAAGTCATTATTTATTTATTTATTTTGAGAGAAAGAGAGAGAGACAGAGAGAGAAAGAGAGAGAATATTACCTGGGGAGGGACAGAGAGAGAGAGGAGAGGACAGATGATCTGAAGTGGGTTCTGTGCTGACAACAGAGAGCCTGATGAGGGGCTCGAACTCACTAACAGCAAGATCATGACCTGAGCTGAGTCAGATGCTTAACTGACCGAGCCACCCAGGTGTCCCTATGTTTGACTTACTTAGCATAATGCCCATAAAGATCCATCCACCTTTGCAAATGACGATATTCAAAGGGAGAGCAATATCTCATTTTTATGAAGGCAGAAATTTGGAGCTGTTCAGTTAAAGCTGAACCTGTCAAGATCTTCTGACTATAATGTTTGGCTCCCACCTATACCCCTTTGAGAGAGAGAAAGAGAGAGAGAGAGAAAGAGCATGAGCGGGGGAGGAGCACAGGCAGAGGGGGACAGAGGATCTGAAGCAGGCTCTGTGCTGACAGCAGTGAGCCCAATGTGGGGCTTGAACTCACGAACCATGAGATCATGACCTGAGCTGAAGTTGGACGCTCAACCGGCTGAAAAACCTGGGTGCCCCATCTGGTCTTTTCGTATTCCACATGCTATTTATTTCCCAATAATACAATTTCTCAGAGTCATTCTGTATGAATTATACAAATTAAAAGATCAATACAGTGCTCACCATTTAATCATAATAGAGATCCAAAGTCATTGTTATGCACTGATTTTTAATAGGTCATTTATATACCTTCTATTTATGGGAAATAAATTTGTAATAATAGTATCTGTTTTTAATAGCTTTATTGAGGTATAATCCACATAGTATACAATTCACTTATTTAAAGTATATAATTTAATAGCTGTTAATATAGCAGACTGTGAGACAATCAACACTATCTAATTTTACAACATCTCTGCCACCTGAAAAGCAGCTTTGTCCCATTCACAGTCACTTCTTATTCCTCTCCCTCACCATCATCAGCAGTCCCCAGAAAGCACTAATCCACTTCCACTATAGATCTGCTTGTCTAGACATTGCATATAAAAGGAATTATATGCTTTGTTATCTTTTGTAACTTCTTTCTTTCACTTAGCATAATGTTCTTAGCATAAGTGTCATTCACGCTGTGGCAAGCATCAGTATTTCTTTCCTCTTTGTTGATGGATAAAACTCCATCTTATGAATATATAATTCATCCATCTGTTGATTGACATGTAGAATGTTTCTCAATTTCAGCTTTTAGGAATAGTGCTCCTATGGACACTGGCGTACAAGTTTCTGTGTGGATATATGTTTAATGTCTCCTAAAAGTAGAATTGCTAGATTGTTGTTGATACATGTTTAAAACTTTTAAGGAACGCCAAGTTGCTTTGCAAAGTGGCTGCGCCAGTTTACAATCCTACTGGCAATTTATGAGAACTCCAGTTTCTCCACATCCTCGCTAACACTTGTTAGTTTCTGTCTTCTTTGATTCTAGATGTCCTAGTGGGTATAAAGTGGTATCGCATTATATGGCTGAGGTTTGCGTTTCCTATTAACCAAAGGTGTTAAACATTTTTTCAGGTGCCTTTGGCCATTTGTATATTTTCTGTGGCGATATGTTTATTCAGATATTTTACCAAGTTTTAAGCTGAGTTATTATCTTTTTATTATTAAGGGGTAGGAGTTATTTATGTAGTCTGAAAACAAATTTCTTATCAGACACAAGTATTTTCTTCTACTCTGTGGGTTGGCTCTCACTTTTTTGATGACATAATTTTCAGTACAAAAGGTTTTTAGTTTGGTGAAGCCAATGCATCTTGCAAAGTCACATTATGTATTAATTTCTAATAAAATATTTTATATCGTCCACTCATGGGAATTAAATTCTTAATAACCATCACTGTTCTGCTTTTTTTCCTGTAGAAATTTTCACTAGATTTGATAGGCACTTCGGGTGGGGGGATGTAGGACTTAGAGATATTGATTGATTTTTTTTTTTTTTTGGTAATACAATTCTATTCATGAGATGAATTTTACATACAATGAAATGAAGACCTTTTAAGTATATAGTCTGATAAGTTTTGGTAAATGTATGTACTCACATAGCCATTAACAAATTCAAGATTGGGGTGCCTGGGTGGCTCAGTCGGTTGAGCAACCGACTTCGGCTCAGGTCATGATCTCACAGTTTATGAGTTCAAGCCCCACATCAGGCTCTGTGCTGACAGCCCAGAGCCTGGAGCCTGCTTTAGATTCTAGGTTTCCCTCTATCTCTCTGCCTCTCCCCCACTCATGCTCTGTCTCTCTCTGCCTTGGAAATAAATAAACATTAAAAAAAACAAATTAAAGATCTAGAATACTTTTATTAATCCAGAAAGTTCTGTCATGTTCTTCTTCAGTTAATTCGCCCAGATGTAACTACTGTCCTTATTTGTATTACTGTTTCTTTTTTTTTATATGAAATTTATTGTCAAATTGGTTTCCATACAACACCCAGTGCTCATCCCAACAGGTGCTCTCCTCAATAATCATCACCCTCCCCTCCCTCCCACTCCCCTATATCACTATGTTTCAATGTTTAGTGTTTTGTACCTATTCTATAGCTTCATGTAAATTGAATCATAGCATTTACTCATAGTGTATGGTCTCTTTGTTCTTAGATTCATCATATTGAGGTGTGTGTCATTAGTCGATTACTTTTCTTTGCTAAAGACTATTCTGTCTATCCTGACAACTTTGTCTTTCAAGAGCAATGTATTTACATTTAATGTAATTGTTATTTTTTTTGGAATAAGTTCATCTTATTGTAGTTTACTTTTTCGTCCCCTTTATAATTTATTTTATTTCTTTTCTATATTATTTTGAGCTAATTGAGTAGATGATTTTCATCTATTATTCAATTTTACCTTCTTTTAACATCTTCTTTTTTAAATAATAGGCTTTATTTTTTATAGCAGTTTTAGGTTCACAGGTACATTGAATAGAAGTTGTGGAGATTTCCCATGGACCTTCATGTTCCCTGATTTCAGAGGGTCTGAATAGATATTTTTCCAAAGACATGCACATGACCACCAGGTACATCAAAATGTGTTCGACATCACAAGTCATCAGGGAAATGCAAATCAGAATCATAATATATATCATTTGATATCTCTTAGAATGACTATTATCAAAAAGACAAGAGATAAGAAATGTTGCTGACGATGTGGTGACAAGGGATCCCATGTGGACCATTGATGGGTGTGTAGATTGGTACAGCCATTATGGAAATAGTATGGAGGTTCCTCAAAATATTAAAAATAGAACTACCATCCATCAATTCCACATTGGGTATATATCCACAGGATCTGAAATCATGATTGTGAAGGGCTATCTGCATTCCTAGGTTCATTGCACCATTATTCACAATAGCCAAGGTGTGGTACAACCTCATCCCTGAGTGATGAATCAATATAGAAAATGTGTGATATATATTATTCAGACTTTAAAAAGGGGAAAATTCTACCATTTGCATAACATGGATGGAGCTGGAGGCCTTGATGCTAAGCGAAACAAGAAAGACACAGACAGAGAAATACTGCATGATCTCACTTATATGTGGAAATGATATAGTTCAATTCACAGAAGCAGAGAGTAGAATGGCATTGGGAGAAATGGGGAGATGTTGGCCAAAGGGTACAAGGTTTCAGTTATGCAGAATGAATAAATTCCACAGATCTACTATATTGCATGGTTACTGTAGTTAACAATACCATAATGTATACTTGAAATTGCAAAAAGGATAGATCTTACACTAAATCTTCTTACACACACACACACACACACACACACACACACACAATGGTAACTATATAGAAAAGACATGTGCTAATTAGTTTGATTGTGGTGATCTTTTCACATTACATGCGTCTCAAAAAATCAACTTGTACCACTTAAATATATATAATCTTTGTATGTCAACATGCCAATTTTGGGACCACTAGTGCAGTCATGAAGCTTCATAATATCCCAGAAAGCAAAAAGCAGTGAGAACACTGAAAACTTGTTATTTTACTGAATTTTTTAAAAAATAATCTTTGACAAGAATAAAATATTAGTGTTGGAAAGGGTTCCCAGTTAAATAATGAACAGCGTTAAAAGTGAAACGGAATTTTTTAAAGTTATGTATTTATTTTGAGAGAGAGAGAGAGAGAGAGAGAGAGAGGAGAGAGAGAAAGCCCAAGTGGGGAAGGGCAGAGAGAGAGAGAGAGTCCCAAGCAGGCTCTGTACAGTCAACACAGAGCCCAAGGTGAGGTTCAGCCCACGAACCGTGTTATCATGACCTGAGCTGAAATCAAGAGTTGGATTCTCAACCAACTAAGCCTCCCAGGTGCCCCCAAAATAAAATGGAATCTTGTAATAGTTACCAAGGATGTGATACACTTTAATACACTGAAATCAATGAATTGTATTATTTGTTTGTTTTTTAAAGTTTTTATTTAAATTCCAGTTATTTAACATACAGCATGGTATTAGTTTCAGGTGGACAATATAGTGATTCAACACTTCCATACAGCACTCAGCGCTCATCACAACAAGTGCCCTCCTGAATCCCCATCACCCATTTTACCCATTGACATTCCCTCCACTGACCTCACCTCTAATAACCATCACTCTGTTCTCTATAGTTCAGAGTCTGTTTCTTTTTTTTTCTTTTTCTTTTTTTTTTCTTCTGTCTCTCTCTCTTTCCCACCCATACTGGTTTGCTTTATTTCTTAAATTCTACATATGAGTGAAGTCATGGTATTTCTCTTTCTCTGACTGACCTATTTCACTTAGCATAATACTCTCTAGTTTCATTCATGTTTTTGCAAATGGCAAGATTTCATTCTTTTTGATGGCTGAATAATAGTCCGTTGTGTATGTGTACCAGATCTTCTTTACCCATTCATCGGTTGATAGACAATTGGGTTGTTTCCATAGTTTGGTTATTGAAGATAATGCTGCTATAAAATTTGGGGTGCATGTATCCCTTTGAATTATTGTATTCTCTGTAATCAATGAATCTTAAAGCTTCATGATATAAACTTTGGCATGCAAGTAATCAAGGCACATCTGCTAATCTGCTCTGCCCACTATGGGCATTGAAATTCTATTGGCAGTCCTAACTTGAGAATCCATACTACTCCTTTACTAGGGAAGAACAAATAGAGAATTAAAGAGGCCTCCTGCTGCAAAAGTGGGTTCTCTCTGCCTCTATTAACTAGAGACAAGTCTAGTGAGTATTTCTGAATGCCTCTGATACTTTCTTTTATTCCATTGACACAATACAACTTTAAATGAAATAATATCATCCATTTTTTTCCTTCAAGCTAGGCTCTACCTTTCTGTACTTCAATCTCAAAAAATATGTTGTATCTCTTGTGTATTTTGAAATATTTATTCCATCTTGACAACATATATTATTTTACTTCTTTCCCTCTTAGGGTTATAGATTTCTCTTGTTGTAATTCCTATATACCAATCATACAAACTAGCAGAATATCTCAAGGCCTTTGTAACACTACATTTAAAAAATCTCACACATAATGCCTCCGTTATCTTAAGAGTCAAAAAACAACAAGAAAAATTATATATATATATATATATATATATACACACACATATATATATATATATGTATATATATATATTTGGCTTTGGTTCACTAACGTGGAACTTTTAAAAGTGAAACTAATGATAGAATTAAAAGAACTTCTTGACACACAAAGTTAATCCTTTGCTCTGAAAGTGTTCAAGACAAAACAGGATATCCTATCTGAAATGTGCTATAGTCAGAATTACAAGTCATAGAGAACAGGCTATACTTTATGGATGCTCACTGTTTGAACAGTTGTGATTGTGTCAATATCTTTTTTCTTATCAAACCAGAGTGTAGACTGAGATGTGGGGAATATTTCACAATTGGCAATGTTAGAATTGAGCTCTCAGGAAAAGAAAGAAACAGGATGGCAATATTAAAGAAGCTACTAGCTTGTGGGCAGAAGCACTGAAAAAAGTAAGGAAATCAGATGGATTATATTAGAGAGCACTGGGAAAGTCGGAACATACACTATCAGCTTTGCTATCTGTACAGATTAAATAATCAACCAAAACTCTCGATTCATTTTTTGTTTTCTGAGGTAATTTTGAGATGCCATAGCTTTCTCATGGCATTTTTCACTTCTACATTTCTCAGTGTGTAGATGAGTGGGTTGAGAAATGGTGTCCCAATAGTATAAAATACGGCCACCAACTTGTCCATGGGGAAAGTGGTTGGGGGGCGTGTATAAATAAATATACATGGACCAAAGAATAAGACTACTACAATGATGTGGGAAGTGCAAGTAGAGAGAGCTTTTTTCCTCCCTTCTGCACTGTGGTTTCTCAGCGAATGCAAGATGACAATGTATGAGATCATCAATATCACAAAACTGCTTGAGCAAATGGCCCCGCTGTTAGACACCAAGAGCGTGTTGATCACGTAAGTGTCCATGCAAGCAAGTTTCAGCAAGGGCTGCAAATCACAGCAGTAATGATCAATCAAATTGGGTCCACAGAAAGGCAACTCAAGGCCAGGATAATCTGGGCTATAGAATGTATAAAAGACCCTATCCATGCAAGAACAATCAGGATGGTGCAGACCTGCCGGCTCATGATGGTTGGGTAACGTAAGGGCTTACAGATGGCCACGTAGCGATCAACGGCCATGAGGATGAGGACAAAGATCTCCATGCAGCCAAACAAATGTAGTGAAAAGACTTGAGTCATACACTCATTGTAAGAGATGATTTTTTTTGCAGAGAGTGCATCCACAATTAGTCTGGGGGCTGTGGAAGTTGAAAAACAGGAATCAGCAAGGGACAAATAAAATAGGAAAAAGTACATGGGGCTCTCAAGTGTCCGGCTGGACTTGATGGTCACAATAATAAGCAAATTCCCTGCCACAGTTCCCACATAAAAAATGAAGAAGATTACAAATACCACTTTCTGTCTCATAGGATCTTGGGTCAATCCTAATAGTACAAACTCAGTTACGCTGTTATTTTGCTGCATAATTTCAGGCAAACTGGAGAAAGCGCAGTTTAGAAATGATCTGCAAAGAAAAAAGTATGAAATGAATTCTCCATTTGGAGGTCAAATCTATATGCTTGATCATGGAAGGTTCACTTACCAATGGGTAATCTCTCGTTTTCTTTGGAATAAAGTGGAAATCACAATATTCACAATCTATTCACCTGACTGCTTATGGAAACGATGAAATATGTCGATAATGAAAGAGTACCTGATTCTTCAGGCATAATAAACATTAATTTAGGGGATTTGTTATGAGAGGGTATCTTTTTGAGCTGAATGTCTTTCTTTACTTTACAACAAGGACCTATGAGAATAGAATGTTGCAAAATGGAGACAACTTATGCATGATTTACATGCTGTACTTTCCTATTACTTGAACCTGGTAGTTCAGTTATAAAGTCTCTTCTAGTAAACATTCTGAACATTGAAGGAATGATGTAGAAACACTGAGAGTGTTTTCCTTAACAAAAACCTAAACACACACACACACACACACACACACACACAGAGAGAGAGAGAGAGAGAGAGAGAGAGAGAAGAGAGAGAGAGAGAAACAGTCTTAACAGTGATCATTCAATCAATTGGTCCACTCAATTGTGAAACTTATTTTAATCTGTTACCTTGACTAAATTTATTTCCTGTTACTTTCCCACTCAATAATTTCTAGTTGCTTACAGTTCTAAATTTGGTATCTATCATTAAACTTTGTACTTTTACAGTTATACAATAATTATACTATATTATGTTGTCCCTTCATTCAGAATTTTTATGGGTCTTTTATCATACATTCTTTTTTTTAATTATTATTTTTTAAAGTTTTTTTTAAACTTATTTTGAGGTAGGGGGGGTGGGCAAAGTGAAAGGGAGAGACAGAATCCCAAGCAGGCTCTGTGCTGTCAGTGCAGAGCAGGATGCAGGGCTCAAACTCACGAAGTGTGAAATCATGACCTGAGTCGAGGTCAAGAGTCAGACACTTAACCAACTTAGTCACTCAGGCTGCCCAATTTTCTTGAGACACAGGAGAGATTGAGAATGAAATTAAGGATAAATAGAGAACATTTGGCATAAATCAAAATATTTTTTCAAATGTCATGTTATCTTAAGCACCAGGGATTTGGAAAATTAGCTAAGGAAGCTCCAAATCATATTTGAAACTTTTCAAAAGAATTCTTGGAATCTATATTCTTGAGTGTCCCATACCCAGACTTCAGTAAGAGAAGATAGACACAGGAAGGAAACAAATATTTCCTTATATATACCAAACAATGGAAAAATCCTTTTTTATTCTCATCACATATATCTTCCAAATAGTAGCACAATTAAAAGGTAATTAGAAGGTGCCAAATCATTTAAGTATATTTACAACATATATTCGGGACAAAGCATAGTTTTCTCAAATATAAATGGGTTTCAGAGATCAATCTTTAAAAACACAGCACAAATGAATAATGGGCAAAAGGGCAAAAGGAACTCTTCTTATTAAAAATAATTAAGCATGGGAAAAGATACTCAATGTCACTCATAGTTAAATAGATTCAAATTTAAATTCCAGTTATATATCTTTTCAACTATCAGATTAACAAAATGACCTTTTTGATGAATGTCTTTTAACAAACAGTGCTGAAAACGATATGGGAAACAATCAACCCCACACATTTTTGGTAGGAGTTTAAGTGGGTGCAATCTCTCAGGGAGTGATTTTCAACATGGATGCTAATTTCAACTGCACCTACACATAGGTCTGGTGATTCTGTTTGCTGCAGATAATCCCACTCATGGGTACAAAGATAATCATAGCAGCCTTTTCCATGTTGGCAAACAATGAGAAACAACTTCAATGCCCCTCACAATGGAGCCAAATGAATCAGGGAATGGTATTTTATGCAATCGCTGATAAAAAATGAAATTGTCAACACAATATGCAATGATTTCTAAAATATGCTGTAAAGTAAAAGAGTTCAGGACTGTCTGCTGAGGTCAGTAATATTTTTATTAACAATATCACACATGTATAGACTCATATCAACTAATTGTATTTGAGAGAGTACCAAAATAGCATAATATATGTGGCCTCAGGGTGGGGAAATTGCATTCTTGGTAACACAGTTAGGGGGATGACCTTCCTTTTAAAATATTGTCTTTCATGAGTGAGAATATGTTATAATCATGTTGCATTAAAAATAAAGCTTTTAAACACCTTAATAGATGGTTTGTTATTCACATTGACATATGACTCATTCATAACACTGCCTTCTGATGTAGGCTGTGGGAACAGCAAGATTCTTAGAGCTAGAGTAAGATTGAGGAGTCTGAGTAAGAGGGTGATTCGGCTATAGGGACAGTTTTGGACTTAAGGCTCTTTACCCCATCATGCACCACCACACTGCCATTCGCTACATGTGCTCCTGAAGTCTTAGGAGTTTGCCAGATATGCTCCTGGTCAAACACTTCAGCAAACAGTAATGAAAACTTGTTTGTGGTTTCTAACGATTAAGTATTATTAAAAAACACCTATATATTATCTATCTATCTATCTATCTATCATCTATCATCTATCTATCATCTATCTATCCTATCTATACCTATGTCTATCTATCTATCTATCTATCTATCCATCCATCTATATCATCTATCATCTATCTATATCTATATCTATCAATCATATATCTATCTGTATATCATCTACTTATTTATCATCTATCTATATCATCATCATCATCATCATCATCCATTATCTATCATCTATATATGTATATATCTATCATCATCCTCTATCATCTATCTATCTATCATCTATCTATCATCTACCTGATAGAGACTGAAACATTTGTATAGTTCACATAAAAATAAGTATAAGAGTGACTTACATTAGAATGAAGCAACATAAGGCAGGTAATTTTTATCTGTTTGCTTCTGGATTTAAGCACCTAGAAAAAATGTATCTAGTTAATATAAGTATTCTTTGAGTGAATGGAATAATTAAGAGAATTTCCTACTGATACAACCCAATAGTGTTTGGTCCTATTCAATACTCAGTTACCACTGAAAAGGGAAGCCTACTCCATCCAAAATAAAGCCATCATCTACATGGAGCATTTACTGGAACACTCAAAAAATGTTATTTCCAATTGACTATCTCTATGTCAGGAGCTGCTGTGCATTTATTTTATTCCCATAAATACATATTTCCCATTGTAAAGTACTTCCAGAAAATTCACCAAACTTTCTTTCCTTCCCACAAATGGCTTTTATGTATTAGATGCATACTGTGGCATTGATCAGATTAATTTTCCCTGGGTATTAAATACAACTAAGTTAATTCCCAACACAAAATCTTACTGGTTTTGATAAGAGCTTATGTAAAGGTTAGGACTTTCAGTTGTTCTGTTTTCTTCACAAGGTAATTTGGCCACTATTTACTCAAATGAGAATTAAAAAGAACAAAAAAAAAAGTGTTTCTAAAGTTCTGTCTGATTATCTGGAACCAGGATCTCTTCAATGTCACTAAGACTCAGGTTCTTACCTGCATGCTAGAAGACAAAATCGGTCTCCGATTTATCCCACACTTTCTGAAATCCACGGTCACATGGAATTTTGACTGGGAAATGCTTCTCTTTTCCTTTTCCTATGGTAGTATTTAAATATGAATGATGATAGAGTCTGGGGAAGGTCATTCCCTAAAGTGTCCCTTCCCTTTTAATTAAGAAGCATGAACTAGATGTGATAAAGAACTTAATATTTAATATAATTAGATTACGAGAAAAAAGGTGATATATTCTTGCAGTTAAAGCTGTTTATTTGAACCATAAATGTCATCTTTTGACTGGAATAAGAAAAAAATATTATCTATAATCCAGTGTCCAAGATGTGGTTCCTGATTCCATTATCCAAGAAAATGAATTGGGACTTCTTAAAGAAATGGCTGACTCTAGGTATGGGGTGGGGAATGTACAAGATGAACTGGAATACCTTGTAATGCTAGAAAGTAAGAAAGTGCTAATGCACACACACGTACACTCACGCTGTGATGACAATATGCCAAGGGGACACAGGAGCAAACTGAAATAGCCCCTAGTGCCAAAAGCAGGAAAAAAATTGAGCAACAAAATAAATGACACTGAATTGAACTATAACTCATAGTATTAAAAATTCATGAGTTCATATTGATGTAGCAATGAAATTAATAGCTAATAAATAGGGGGTAATAGACAAATCTCCCATAAAAAAGAATTCCTAATGATTATGTAGGTACCCTGCACTCAAAGAGTCATAGGATAACTCTCAATCCTTCCAAAAGGCACATTGTGGAATGGGGCAGGGTGGGGAGGTAAATTTATAAGGAGAAGAAATGTGACAAACACGAGCTCAACTAGGTGATCAAGGTTAACATCAACAGTGATGAGTCCCATTGAAAGTATATACTCACTTGTATGAAGTGATGAACATGGCACTTTTCCTCTGTGACCTCTCTCCCCATAACCCACAACACCAGTCTAATCTTGAGTAAAATATCAGACAAACCCCAAATGAAAGTTTTTATATAAAATGTCTGGCTAGTTCTCAAAACGTCAAGTTCACCAAAAAAAAAAAAAAGAAAAAAAAGAAAGAAAGAAAAGTTAAGCATGCACTTATCATGATCAACACTGAGGAAGGTGTAGAACTGTTGAATCGTTGTATTACACACCTGAAACTAATATATAATAAAGTATGAAACTGAATGTTAGTTATACTTGAAATAAATAAATAAGAGAACAGTTGGAGGAACTGTCACTGTCTGGAAGTGCTGAAGAAGACATTGACAATGGAGTGTAAGGTGGCATGCTGGATGGGGTTCTGGAGAAGAAAAATGGCATTAGTTAAAAACAAAGTACAGTAAAACCTTGGATTGCGAGTAACTTGTTCTGTGAGTGTTCTGCAAGACAAGCAAATATTTCTAATAAAATTTTAACTTGAGAAACGAGGAATGTCTTGCAATACAAGTACTACATCATGCCTCACATCACATGATCACAACTGAGCTAATGGTTCTTCTCTCTCTCTCTCCGTCTCTCACTGTGGGATTGTGGGTGATCATCTCCTATGCTCAGATGCTTGGTCTCATGCCATGGTGTTTGGTAGAAATCAGTGATTTTTCAGGAGGTTGGAAGGTGCCCACAACTGGAACCAGTGTATTTTTTGTCACTTCAAAGCATCTATGGACAGTCCTTTGCTTTTCTATAGAAGAGTAAGCTGAGGAATCCTTTGCTTCCTTCTAGGTCAGGCTGCCTGCAGATACAGACCCTTTCCTCTGCTGTCTTTTTGACAGTTATAGCAAATACAGTATATGACAAGTGCTTATTAATATTGTACTACAGTTAACATCCATGCTAGCAAAAGATGCAGAAGAAGATTCCATTGAGCCAATAGATAGCAGTGATTTTGTTACTGATAGTGAAAGTCATTCTGCGTAATAATTCTCCACTCTCTTATTACCCTCACACCAGCCACGAAGATTTTCTAAGGTGAGTGCAGGTTAATTTGTTTATTTTCCTTATATGTTGTATTTTCTTTATTATTTGGTACTATATTACAGTATCATAATCATTTTTATAAGGATATTTTTTGGTTTGTGGAATGAATCATCTGAGTTTCCATTATTTCTTACAGGGAAATTTGCTTTGATATACAAGTGCTTTGGGTTATAAACATGTTCCTGGGAATGAATTATGCTCACAAGCCAAGGTTTTACTGTACCCTGAATAAAGTATGGATATAAGTTAAAAATCATGTGTTCACATCAAGTGAATTAGTTGTGACAAATGTACCATACTATGTAAGATGACAACAGGAGAAACTGAGTGCACGGTATATGGGAATTCTCTGTATCATTTCCACAATTCCCGTGTAAATGTAAACCTGTTATAAAATATAAAGTTTATTAAAAATAAACAGCTTATTTCATTTAAAACATCATCAAAGTTTATCTGTGTTTTAGCATGGCTCAGAAATTTCTTCCTTTTCAATGCTGGGTAACATTCCGTTGGATGTATGCCACATTTTATTTATTCATACGTTGAGTGTACAAATATCTCTTCCAGTCCCCACTTTCAATTCTTCTGCTATAACCCAGAAGTAGAAATCCTGGATCACATGGTCAGTCTATTTTTAACTTTCTGAAGAAAGTCATAGTGTGATTCACAGTGGCTGCACCATTTTTATATCCATTTTTTTGTTTTTTAAATTTGTTTAATGTTTATGTATTTTTGAGAGAGACAGAGACAGAATGTGAGTGGGGTAGGGGCAGAGACAGAGGGATCCAAAGCAGAATCCGAAGCAGGCTCCAGGCTCCGAGCTGTCAGCACAGAGCCCAACGGGGGCTTGAACTCACGAGCTGTGAGATCATGACCTGAGCTGAAGTCGGACGCTCAACTGACTGAGCCACCCAGGCGCCCACAATTTTTATATTCTTATGAACAGTGTGTACACAAGTGTTTACTGATGCTGAGTATCTTTTCATGTGCTCTTTACCCATTTGCATACAGGTATGTTTTGAGAAATATTTATTCAAGTCCTTTGTTGATACTGAGGTGTCAGAATTCCACGAGTTGCTGTTTTACTCTGTTGATATTGACCTTTGATATGTAGAAATGTTTAATTTTGAGGCAGTTTAATTAATTAATTGATTTCTTCTGGGCCTGTGTTTTGGTGTCATATTCAAGAACTTAATGTGTAAGCTAATGTCCTGAAGCTTTTTTTTTCATTTATATTTTCTTCTAAACATTTTATAGTTTTAGCTCTTATATTTAGGTCTTGATCCATTTTGAGTTTATTTTGCATATGGTATATGTTAAAGGTCAACCTTCATTCTTTTCCACATGAATATCTAGTTTTTCCAAAACCGTTTGTTGAAAAAACTCTTTTTCCCCTTGGATGATCTTGGCACCCTTGTCTTTTCACCATATTTATGATGGTATGTTTCTGGGCTCTCAAATCGATTCCATTTGTCTATGTGCCTGTCTTTATGCCAGTACCACACTGTTTTGATTATTATAGCTTTATAATAAGCTTTAAAATCAGGAGATGTGAGACATACAGCTTTCTCTTTTCAAGAATTTTTTTAAGATAAAGATCACTTGAGGTTCCAGATGAACCTTTCAACTGAATTTTCTCTACCTGTAAAATTATCATTGAGGTTTTATAGGGGTTATATTAAATATGTATTGTTTTAGATATTATCGACATCTAAACAATTATTGAATCTCCTGATCCATGAAAAAATGTGGTATCTTTCAGAGTATACACACACACACACACACATACATGTGAAGAGATTTATTATCAAGAATTGGCTTTTGTGTATATGGAAAGTGCAAAAGCTGTACAGCCTATGTCCCATTATGAGCCTAAAGACCAGAAACTGCTATAAACCAGTAAGAACTGATGTCCCAGTTAGGGTCCGGAGGCAGAAGGCTGCTGTAGACTGAGGAAGAGTAATGTGTCAGTGTGCCAGCCATCAGACAGGAAGAGATAATGGTTCAGTTCAAAGGCTCATGGGCAGGAAACTTCCCTCTTACTCAGGGGAGATCAGCCATTTGTAATTTTCAGGTCTTCATTTGGTTGGATGAGGACCCTACATCAGTGAAAGCAATCTGCTTTATTCAGTCTATCAATTCAAGTGTTAATCCCAGCCAGAAAAACCTCATACTCATGACACAAAGCAATAGTCAAAAAAATATTTGTGCACCCTGTGGCCCAGGCAAGTTAACGTATAAAATTAGCCAACACAAGTCCATTGTTTATCAACCTAGCACCTATACATATCACCTTAAGCCATACTTAATCTCTAAATAAAGACAACACAAGGTCACAATTCCACCTAACATTATACAACTGTCCTGCATACAACTGAAAATGCACTAAACTCTCCACAAGAAGGGAAGGTAAAGTTTTGGGGTGATTATTTTCTTCTTGATATTCAGTAAGTTAAATACTGTGATAGAAAATAAGAAATACAAAAATGGCATTATAGAAAGGAAGCAAAATTTTTGCTAGTGAATCACTAAGGATAACAATCTGTGGTGCCTCTCTCATTTTTATCCTTTGATTACAGGACCTGGCTATGGGAGGAACAGCAGCATATAATGGGTGCTGATTCAGAACACACATGGCCTTCCAGAGAACTGAAGACTCTTGCTCCATCCCTGCAAGGTATTGCCACCCAGCTGGTACTATAACTAATTCTGTAAAGGGTCATCCCACCATTTTATCAGGACAATTGCCTCAAGATAATGGCAAATATGGCAAGACCAGTGAATTCCATGAACATGAGTCCATTGTGACACTTCATTTGCTGTGAAGTGAAATCACTGATAAGAAGCAATGCTGTATCTAAAACTATGATGGTGGATAAAAAATTCTTTAAGGCATGGATGGTAGTTGTGGCAGACGCATTGCATGCAGGGAAGGCAAATACATATCCAAACAAGTGCCTATCCCAGTAAGAACAAATTATTACCCTTCCATGATGGAAGCAATCCAGTGTAATCAACCTGAAACCAGGCTGATCATGCTGGGTAATGGTGCCATATTGAAGACTCAATGTTGTTTCTGTTGCTGGTGGACACTTATCAGTTGTCATGGCCAGGCTAGCTTTGGTGGGTGGAAGTCTATATTGTTGAGCTCATATATAACCTCCATCCCTGCCACCATGGCCACTTTGTTCATGAGCCCATTGGGAGATGATGGGAGTGGCTGGGGAAAGAGGCTGACTGGTATCCACAAAATGGGTCATCCTATCCATTTGATTATTAAAAATCCTCCCTTGCTGGTCAGTGTTTGGTGAGCATTCACAAGGGACATAAATATCTTCATGTGTTTTTACTCATTCATAATGGTATACAAACATGCCTCTTCCTCAAATTTTCTTGTTACCAATTTTCCAATAATGTTTCTTATAAGTCCCTGCCCATTTAGCCAAACCATTGGCCAAAACCCATAAATAAGTATACATTGCACATCTGACCATTTCTCCTTCCATGAAAGTGAAGAACCAGGTACACTGCTTGAAATTCTACTCACTGAAAGAATTTCCCTATGCCATTGACCTTTAGGGATTTTCCATAATGGGGCTATAGTGCTGCATCTATTCACTTTTGAGCTGTGCCCACATATTGCTGCAGAATTATCTGTATAACAGCCCAAGTCGAATTATCTAATAGCCCAATTATCTGTGTAAGGCCCAAGTCTTTTTTCCTTCTGTCAATTGATCACAGTGAACCCCCTGCCCCCCCCCCCCCCCCCAGCCGCCCATAAGGCCTTGGGTGTAGGCTGGGAGAAAGAAGGCATTGTAGCAAAAGTGGGGACCGTAACATTTGGCCATTTTTTTCATGTAATTTTGCCTTCGGTTCCTGCTTGGGTCAGATCACATATACAGCAGTCTCTTTATTTTGGGGGAATGTGTTTCAAGATCCCCAGTGGATGCCTGGAACTGGATAGTACTGAACCCTATACATACTATGTTTTTTTCTATATATACATACCTGTGATAAAGCCTGCTTCGAATTCTGTGTCTCCCCGTCTCTGCCCCTTCCCCGCTAGTGCTTGGTCTCTCTTTCTCTCTCTCTCAAAAATAAATAAAAACATAAAAAAAAAAATAAAAATAAATAAATAAAGAATCTCTACTTAGTGAGCCCATATCAATGAATTTGGTTTGGAGTGCCTGGGTGGCTCAGTCAGTTAAACATCCAGCTCTTGATTTTGGCTCAGGTCATGATCTCACAGTGTGTGAGATCAAGTCCTGTGTCTTGTCCTGAGTGGGGCTCTGTGCTGGGTGTGGAGCCTGCTTAAGATTCTCTCTCTCCCTCTACTGCTCTCTCTATAAACAAACAAACAAATAAACTTGGCTTCATTGAATTTTGTTTCTCCCATGATTATCCTATCCTTTTTTTTTTTTTTTTGAAAGAGTGGGAGCAGGGGAGAGAAGCAGAATGAGAGAGAGAGAGAGAGAGAGAGAGAGAGAGAGAACCCTAAGTAAGCCTCACACCCAGTGTGGAGCCCAGCATGGGGTCCAGCGCGGGGCTGGATTCCACGACCCTGGGTCACCTTAGCCAAAATCAAGTGTTGGATGCTTCCCCACTGAGCCACCCAAGAGCCCCTATCCTATATTTTTAGTATCCGTTCCCACATGTATTCCACAGATTTATGTCTTTAAAAATTGGAAAACTCAAGTTGTTATTTTGGAGTGTAATATGCTCCTCGTGGATTATACCTCCTACACTGACAACCCATATAGTTATCTCAAACTCATATTAAAGTGCATCACTCACTGGCTTAAAAGGTCTTTCCGTATTTGCCCCGTGGTATTTAGCGGTAAGATTGAACATGATTCTGAGACCAGTCTTCATCTTCCCTGTTCCTGTCTATACAGGTTCATGTCATGCTGCTGACCATTTTTAAGCTCATTGTCCAGCACATCGCCTGGCGCGCGGTGAGAGCTCAATAAACAATTGTTGAATGAACAGATGAATTAACAACCACATGCACACTGATTTTCACCCTCTGGCCCTGGTTATATATTCTCTCTGGTAGGAATGCTCCCACTCCCCCTGATGCATACATGTTCATTCTGCAAACCTGGTTTCAAGCTTGAAGTTTCATTTTTTATGTCCTTTCATCTTGGGAACTTTCCTGAACCCGAGTCTTTGTCGTGTGTCCCTCCAACATGCTTTCATAGCACCCTGTGCTGCCACTATCTTACCATTTATAACACGGTGTCGTCATTTTCTGCTCCCCTCCGGGTGCCTCTCAGTGGATCCTAAGCTCTGTGAAGAAAGACCCGGGTTCCTCTCTATTCACCACTGAAGCCCCAGCAACTATCAATCTGTCTGATCTATTCTTTGGGCTCAAGAAATGTCTGTTGATTAATGAGGGAGGGATGGAAGGAATAAATGGGATATATTTATCCTGAAGTTGTTTTGTGTGTAGGGGGAGCCACATATGTTTAAAAACACCTTTTCATAATGAAATGTTACCTAAAAGTAATCTAACTGACAGAGAAAAATAACAGAAACAGCTCACATTCATAAGATAATGAAATCTTGCTGAGAGCAGGGGGAATATCAAGGTAAGCTATTCTCGCACTGAGCATCTCAGGTTCAATTTTTTCTCATTACCCAGTTTAAGCAGAAGTAAAAAACAAATTGTGGCTTCTCTAGAGACCTAGCCAGAATTCTGAGTCGGAATCAGATAAAATGAGGAAAAAAAATTCTCTACCCACCAGTATTTTTTTCTCTACATTTTATTGACTTTGTTCACCTTTTTTTATACTTCTATTTTTTATTCACTATTTATCACGCACTATACATTATTCTACTTGTAGAAGGTATTCTGAGTTATCAGGTATGTACTTTATAGAGTATAAATGTATATTAAAAAATAAAACTGTCTGACATTACAATATTCTTTTATTTGAGTCATTGCATTTTCTATGGCTTATCAGCATAAGATGGGTGACGTGAACAATACAAAATGATTCTGAGGTCTGCAAGGAAATTTGGACACATGGCATAATATTCTTCACTTAGCTCTTAGAGGTTAAATGAGTACATACCACAATATTACAGTGAACTAATTATCATAAACTATGTTATAGTTTTCTATAAAATTGAGTTAAGTTATTAATGAAAAGTTCTTAGAATTTAGTTATAGTTAATGAAATAATATAAATATCATATACAATAGTATAAATAACTATATGTAATTATGATATTAATATGTGTATATAATAATATGACATGTGTACGTATACCATATTTTACATATTATATATTATATATGTGGCATCCAGCATAGCCTTTAGTTCATGGTAGCTATTATAATTATCTTTCTATCATTTTTGCCTGGTGCTGTATCAGGGCGTGTAAAAGCACGGTCTTATAAATCAGGTAGATTCTGAATAATGACTCTCATATACCTACTTTGATACTTCCCCCTTCCGTTTCCTCACCTATAAAGTGGGGATAACAACAGTGCCTATTTCTTTGGATTGTCCTAGAGATTGATGCTCAATACCAATATAATTTTACATTAGAATTTAATTTTTAATTTCTTAATTAGAATGAAAGCTTATGAATCCATATACATGAATGAAGCTAGGAAAACTAAGCCCCAATTTGGTAGAATTGTCCAAATATGCAAAGAGTGATCCTGGGTTAGTTTTTTTGTCTTTTTCTTGCACCCATTTCTGCTCTTTGTAATGTAGAATCTATGATTCATACCAGTCATTTTTTTCCTTCTATATCTTATAGGTATTCCTTGCTGAGATCATCCAAAATGTCTTTTCGATCCTTGCTTCCATTGAATCAATGTTGTGCTTCGCGCATATTTATTTCTCCCCTGAAATAGCTTTCCTACTACACAATTTCCTAATGGCATTTTTCATCTGGTCATTTCTCAAGGTATAGATTAAGGGATTTAACATGGGAGTTATCGTAGTGTAGAACACTGCCACTGCTTTGTCAATAGATAAAGTAGCTGCGGGTCTCATGTACACAAATATGCAGGGCACAAAGAATAAGACGACCACCGTGATGTGGGAGGCACAGGTGGAGAGGGCTTTGCGCCTTGCCTCCAAGCTGTGGTTCCTGAGGGAGCGCAGAATGACCACATAGGAGACCATCAAGAGGAGGAAGTTTAACAGACAGATGAATCCACTGTTGGCAGCAACGAAGAGGCCTAGAATGTGGGTATCAGTGCAGGCAAGATTGAGCAAAGGGTTCAGATCACACATAAAGTGGTCTATGATGTTAGGGCCACAGAAGGGTAATGGGATGATAAAGAGGATCTGTATGGTTGCATGAAGAAAGCCTCCCACCCACACCACTCCCATTAACAGGCCACACACCCGCCGATTCATGATGGTCGTGTAGTGCAATGGCTTGCAGATGGCCACATAGCGGTCATAGGCCATTACCGTAAGCAGGATGACATCAGCACCTCCAAAGAAGTGTTCCCCAAAGATTTGGGTCATACATACATTGAATAGGATGGTCTTCTTCTCACGGAATGAATCTACAATCAGTGTAGGGGTATTGACAGAGGAATAGCAGGCATCAATGAAGGAGAGATAGGCCAAGAAAAAGTACATGGGGGACCCCAATAATGGGCTGGCAGTGATAGTGACCACGGTGAGCCCATTTCCTACCACAGAGACGATGTAGATGACCAAAAACATAACAAATATGATTTTCTGCATCTTTGGATTCTCTGTGAGCCCCAGTAGAACAAACTCCGTCACGTTGTTCCTATTGTCCATTATTTCATATTATGGTTGATTGCATTACCTGAAAAGAAAAAAGCTTTTTTGATTAATGCAACCTTGAATTTATTGAGGCTCTTCATCTAGTAAATAACAAATGCCTAGATTCTGTAGAGTTGTGGATTCTCACGAGGTTTGTTTGAGATAGAAAGTAAGATCTGAGTTCTTGACGATGACTTAAATTATCTCCTGGGTGAAGATTCTGTTAAGAGCATTGATATGAAAAACTTTGCAAACACACAGGCAGGAGATCACCTGTGCACACCTCCTCATCTGAAAAGACTTAAGGCCTATCTTGAAGTTGTCATATTGCAGCTAAGTGTGAAAAAAGTGGTAGGAAATGGATGTAAAGGCTATGAATGCAACGCTAGGAATTTTTCCTTTATCCTTAGGAAATGGAGAACCATGGAAGGTAATTGAGAATATGAATGAGAGGGCGAAGAGGAGTTGGGGGAAGGGTGAATCTTGGATACAACTCTTGTAAAGACCTTTGTGCGTCTTGGATGAAGTTGGCTGAGGGTCAGTAAGGGGATGGAAGTCCGAGAAAGAAAGCCCCATATC
Organism: Prionailurus viverrinus; assembly: GCF_022837055.1. NCBI lineage: Eukaryota > Metazoa > Chordata > Mammalia > Carnivora > Felidae > Prionailurus > Prionailurus viverrinus. Next base: position 101,008,255 of record NC_062570.1, read on the forward strand.
CAAACTATTTATAATAGTTGACAAAAAGTGTAACAGGGTATTTCTTAAGAGAATATTATAAAGGGCTCTAGGAGTCACTATAAAGTAATTGATAATGCACGTTACCAAATGCCAGTAATATTATAATAGATAATAAGTATATTTTTAATGATTTATTGCTATATGCATGGCATGGTAGTAACCTGTGTGATTTACATTATTTCATCCATTTTGCAAATGTAGAAACAATCTCAGAGACTGATGTTACAGTAATAATAATGATACTATTAACTAAAATGATACTATATCTCTGGATACTTGTTATGTTCTGGTTTTGCAGAAATGTGGTTGTTTCATTGTCACTACAAACCCATGAGATGATAGAGCACCTTGATGGCTCAATTCATTAAGCGGAGCCCTTGGTTCCATCTCAGGTCATGGTCTCGCAGTTGTGAGATCCAGCCCCGTGTCAGGTTCCACGGGGAGCCTTGCTTGAGTTTCCCCTCTCTCACCCTCTACTGCTCGTGCTCTCTCTCTTTCTTTCTCTAAAAAACAAACAATATATGTATCTATCTATCTATCTATGATTACCACTATTATTTTACTTACTGTATACAGTAGGCAATACAATATAGAGAAGTTAAGGGTCCTGTCCAAGATCAAGCAGAGAATAAAGGGCAGAGCCAAGATTATATCACATTATACTTGTTGACTTTTTTCTTCCAAAATTTTAATCCATTCCCTACGTTGTTATGTTATTACAAACAATGCTGAACTCGTTATCTCTTTTTGATATGACCATAATAATTATAATGACTTTAATACCACTTCAGAAGCAAGTGTTCATGAAGCAATTTCATCAACAGACACACACACACACACACACACACACACACACATGATCACCAAGTATCAACACATCAAAATCACTAAATACATCAGAATCACTAAATATTAACAAAAATGTGGTGCTGCTTTCATTGAATATCCCTTTGACCTTGGCCTCTTCCACAGCCCCATTTCCTCCCTTCCCAATCTGCTTGCAAGCATGGGTCCCCAGACTCTGCTAAATGTTGAAAATGACTACCACAGTTGTTAAGTGTAATGTATTGGTTGTAGAACTAGAGAGACCATATTGGAATCTTGCCTTTTCCACTTGCAACTTCTTTTATCCCAGGTACATTTCTTGGCACCCTACATCCTTGTTTCCTCAGGTATAAAATGAGAATGATAATATCCATGTCCCGGGTGTTATGAGAATTGATTGAGGAAATATACATGAACATAGCCACCACATTACTGTGGGCACACAAAAAACTTACACCAATTTTTGTGACTGTGCCTGCACCTAGGAGATAGGGAGAATTGGCATTTTGAACGAAATACAGAAAAACATTTGACCATGCAACAAGCTCAGGAAGATTAATCTCTAATTTTACTTTTCAGGAAGGCACAGAGACCCACATTATCTGTAGCAGTTAATCTAAGGAAGGGCTGTCCCTGTTCATGCTTGGGCTAAATGACAGATGATCTATTTAATGTATTACTCATATGTATGTCTTTTCTGTGTTTGGAGTGTATTTACATTTGATTTTCATGCTCATGATTTGTCTTGGATGTTAAGGGAGAGGTCTCGTGCAATACCAAGTGCCTGGTTGATCAGAGAGCTGGGTCCTACAACATTTCATAATCTCTATGAGCCTCAGATTGTTCATTTGCCAAATTAGGCCAATGACACTTATCAACTATCTTCTGAAGAACTTGGGA